>NC_046661.1:15098923-15114420 GCF_010883055.1 Belonocnema kinseyi | reverse complement strand
TGAAGGCAACCCCCGAAACTTGACTGAAAGCGAGAGTTTGGTGTATTTTAATTTTTCAATTCTCACTATAGCTGTTCTTGCTCTGCACGCTTTTCCTAAAAAAAAACTTGAAATCGCAATTAGTATTAAAGTGCCAATGGAGCACGAACAGTAAGAAGAAATATAAGAAATGACGTTTTAATAGCAATGAAGGGATTAAAATGCAACAAATTTTATTCGAAATAAAATAAAATTTAAATTCCTCTTTAGCATGCAGTATGCAAAGTTAATAACGAAATCTTCTCCTGTTTTCTTCTTCCTTCTCTTTTTTGTCTCGTATTTTTTATTGTTTTTTATAAATGCCCCATGCAAATAAAAAACTTAAAATAAATTAAACCAAAATAAATAAAGACAAATAAAGATAAAAGATAAATAAACCCAAAATATAATAAAAAAATTTATAGAATATGTGTTATAATTTTTTTTTTGCATGAAATCAAAAGTCACACTATTTATATACATTCTTGTGCATTTTAAAATAATTATTTAATTAAATTACAAGTACTTTTTTAAAACTAATTTTGCATTGCGCGCCAAGTGCGTCCAGCCAGCGCGCGGCCTTAACGTAAGCGCAGTAGCACAGGATGTCAACATTGGCATCAATTGTTACAACGCCCAACACGCCAATCTGTCGGTCGGGATTTTGGGGTTCTGAAGCCGTCGAAGGCTGCTGTGGTCGGTCCCCACTGAAAAGTGATACCCCTCGAGAAAGTAACTGGACTTTCCGATTGCCGATACTGCGGCCAGCTACTTTTGCGGTGAATATGTAGTTCCGCTCCGCTTTGGATATGATTCGACCAGCGTATGTGATGACATGCTCTTGCTTGGCTTGAACTGGGTTCATGGCCAACCGCAAACCAAAGTCACTAGCGTCCGTTTGAACGCAGAATGGTAGGTTGAGGTCGGTTTACGCCGATATAGGCTATGACACCAAGGCCGTTTTCAAAGTTTGGAACGCAACTCCCCCCCCTAACAAAAATTATAATTTTGTTTCATTGGATGATTAATTGGCTCACAGATTCAAGCGCAATCATTGATAAATCACCGGTACTACGACGTGGCCCCTAGGAATCTTTTCACTTGTTTAATGTGTCTGGATGGAGGATATCTCAGTGTGGGGCGGACCTTGTCATATTCTACCAACAACCCATATTTATTCACCCTCAATCCCAAGAACTTGTCTTTAGTTTGACAGAAATTGCGCTTGTTTGGGCTGAGCAGTAGATCTACTCTATTCAAGCGTGTAATGGTCCGCTTCAACCACTACAAGTGCTCGTTAAAGGTTTTCGCTACGACAATTACGTCATCTAGATAGGCAAACACGTGTGGTCTCATATACGGGGTGATGACCTTTTCCATCAACCGTTGAAAGGTTCCTGAGGCCCCGGTGAGACCAAACAGCATGCGTTTGAATTGATAGAGACCTTTTTCTGTGATAGTAAAAGCCGTGATAGGCTTACTATACTCACTGAGAGGGATTTCTGTTGAGCCCTGTTAAAATCTAGGGTTGAGATGTATCGAGCCGAATTTAAGCGGTCCAGTATTTCTACCATAAACGGAATAAGATACACATCTTTCTTCGACACCTCATTAAACCGTCGAAAATAAATACACAGACGCAATTACAGTCCGGCTTACAGGCCATAATCGCCGGGCTGCACCACTCGCTATTTGAGAGCTCAATTAAATCCTGCTCAATCCACAGTCTCACTTCTTCTGTCAATGCGTCACACACTTTAGGTGACATACGATTATTCCTCTGATGAATTGGAGGGCTCCCTCGCGTGTCGATCATATGTTTAAACAATTTCGCGGCAGGTAACTTATCGGGTTTCGCTTTTATTATGCCCGTCAAAATCTCGTCGAACCTAATTTTTTCCGCTTCATCCAGCAATGCAACGTCTTTTTAAGTATCAGTTAGCCTACCTATAATTTTTAAATTAAAAGCATGGGTGGTTCCTGAGAAAGTAGCCGGCAGACATGCCTCGCTACTGACAGACTCAATACTGCCAGTAGCCATTCTGAAAGCGCCTGCCTTTGAATGATCGATCTTATAGCCAGCCGAACCGACTATCTGTGCCTCTATTGATCCCATATGGGTTCCGAATGAAACCGTGCCTGCCAATGACTGGATTTTAGTACCCCCTACTGACAAAGGGACTCGAGTTTATACCAATCCCTGATAGACGATCACCTCTAATTTTATTAGAATTATTACTGAGTAGCCCCTTCGTCCGATTTGGAAAGAGAGATCGATTTTTAAGAATGAGTGAGAAAATGAGTTCCCAAGTTCAATTGAGCGACTAAGGGTATGGTGGTCTCTCTCCCTGCTTCAAGATTCGAAATTAATTGATTGAAGTTTACTTCGACTTCTGTTTCTGAAGATAATTTTTGCGATAATTCAGGTTGAGTTTCAGAAGATAACTTCTGAGAGAATTCCAGTGTAGATGCAGTAGATGATTTCAGAGACAATTCAGATAAGCCAACTCAATTATAACACGGTGGTTCGGCCTTTGATTGAACTTTCCGCCCTAGATGTGGACTCTCTCTAGTGTAATGAGGCTTAGTTGAGGCCTGTGCTAAGCACGTCTCCCCATGATTCTCGCCTCTATTGTTATTCGGACTGGACCCCACTGAGTCCCGCTTTTGTTTCTTCTTTAAAAACTTAAAAAAAACAGCAAGATTAACTTTTAAATGTTTGCAATTCGGATTCTACGTTAAAGTTTGCATTAGAAACTTACGGAGTAATCGCAATACTTTTCCTTGCAGCGTTAAAAACTTTAAAAAAAAAATAAAATATCTGTCATTTACATGGGCCGAAGGCGGCTTCAAGTGCATTTTCCTTTAGTAGCGGTTAATAACTATTTCGTCGGTAACTTTAAAAATGTTGTCTGGATTCTAGCCCCACGTATTGGAAACCTTTGATAACAACGCTGCGATGCAAGTGAGAGCAGTCAAGCAGTATTCTTGAGGTTACGAGACGAGATGTCAGTACACAGTAGGGTCTTTAAGGGTACTTTGTAGATGCTCCTTTCGGTTTCTTCGGTCAACCAGGAAGACCAGGTCTGAGATTACGATGAGCTCGATCCATCTGCTCTTTCATGGTTATCGGCCGTTGAAACTGGAGGAATAAATCCTTCAAGCATGTTAAAAAATCAGCGGTCCTTTCTTTATGACCCTGATAGCGAGTGGCGACTTGTTCTCCAAGACGCCTCTGATAATAATTGATGTTTTGAAATGCTGCTATGTATGCCAGGCATGGAAATTATAGCGGCACCACTGCAGGGTTAATTTATCTAGGATGAATAGAATCCGTATAATTAATTTCTCATCCGTACGGCCTGAGACCGAACACCACTCCTTTACCCTCGTTAAAAAGTTTTCTGCACTAGTATAATTATCTCCACTGAACGCGAATCCCCAATTTTTTACACTAATGACCACGGTTTTATAGTGGGACCTATTTTGGAAGTACTGCGAGGGAGGGCGCACAGCCCCTCTTGACTGAAGGAAGGGGTTAAATCTCAGTGAAAAAGGTCAAGAATAGCAAAATGGGAGAGGTAAATGTGGATGAGGAGATGGAAAAATGGTAGGAGAAATAAAGGAGAAAAGAAAAAAGTAATGGGTAAGAATATAAGGAAAAAATAAAGAGTATACTGAAGAGTGTGATCAAAAGAAAGAAGAAGAGAATAAAAGGTTTGCGAAAAAGGCGGAGGAGGCTAGGACGGAAGAAGAGGTATGGAAGATAGTAAATAGAGAAAGAGAAAGCAGAAAAAGAGTAAACCAAGATATTGAAATGGTAGAATGGAACAAATATTTTTTGAATTTGTTAGGAGGAGTAGAGAAAAAGCTTAGAAAGCGAGGAAAATATGGTAGAGAAAGAGATGGGGAAGAGGACATAACAAAAGAAGAAATAATGCAGGTTTTAAGAATAATGAAGGATGGTATACTCTATATGTGAAACCTGGTATAGATGAGATTCCAAACGAAGTATGGAAATATGGATGGAAGGAACTAGAGGAATGGGCATGGATAATGTGTAATCGAGTATGGAGAGGAGAGGGGTGGCCAGAGTTATGGAAGGAAGGAGTAGTGATACCAATAGTGAAGAAAGGCAAAGAGAGGAGATTAAAGATTATAGGGGTGTGACCCTGATGCCAACACTGTACAAAGTATACGTAACAGTTTTGTCGGAGAGATTGAAGAAAGAAGTTGGGGAAAAAAGATAGAGCCACCGAATCCGACAAGGTTTAGAAAAGGAATGGGGGTGATGGACAACATATATGTTCTAAACTATCTAGTAAATAAGAGAATTAAAAGGGAAAAAAGTGCACTGACAGTAATGTTTGTGGACTGAAAGAGATAGGGAAGGAAAATATATATGCACTGGCATATGCAGATGATATAGTATTGATGGAAGGGAATGAAGAAGGGATAGCGGGCTTGCTGACACGATAAGAGAAATACTTAGATGGAAAAAAGTTGAATTTAAATGACGAAAATACAAAGATAATGAAGTTTAGAAAAAGAGGGGGAAGAAAGAAAGAATGGACGGGCAGATGGAAGGGAATAGAGTTAGAAGAAGTAAAAGAGTTTAAATTTTTGGGATATATCTTGCAAACGAATGGCGATTATAGAGCTCATATAAGAGAAAGGATAAAGAAAGCAGCAGGGATAATGAAACAGATATAGGAAATAGGAAAAAGAAGGTTAAAACCAATTGTAAGAAAAAGTGCTTAATTGATACGCTGGTATGGTAAGCAAGGGAAAGGGTGGGGAGTTGGCGAGAAAGTGTTTGATGAAGGTAGAAGATAGGAGACGGATGGTGATCCAATTAACGAGATGAGAAGAAGAAAGGAGGGAGTTCTTTAATGATAGAGAAATAGAAGACGGGACAGGAGTAAACTATGAAGAATTGGACAAAAGGGGGAGGGAAAGACAATTAATATAAAGATGGGGTATGATTGACGATTGAAAATACAATACATGGTTTGAGATGATAAAAAAGAAAGGAGTACCAAAGTATTTATAAAAGGGATGGGAAGAGAGAAGGTGGACAAGAATAGCAAGATTTATATTGGGAAACGAGGTAAGGGAGAGAATGTATTGGGAAAAAGAAGAGAACAGAAAGTGTAGAATATATGAATGGGAGTAGTAAACATGGGAGCATGTATGAGAAGGATATAAAAGCGGAATGGAAGGTAAAGGAAGCTGGAAAGAGAATGTGGTTAAGATTCTAGGGGAGGATGGATTAGGAGAGGAATGGATGAAGGAGTAGGAGGGTATTAGAGAAGAGAATGAGAGAGAATGAAAGAATGCATGTTAAAATAATGGCAAATTGGAGGTATAAAATACTGAAAGAAAAAAGGAAACGGAAGTCGCTTAGATTAGAAGCGTAAAGATTGTAAGTAATGTTTATGTAATAGTATAAGTAGACTGAGTAGACTTTGTGTACTCAGGATCTCTCTCTCTCTCTCTCTCTCTCTCTCTCGCTTGCACTCTCGCTTTCGTTCCCTTGATCACTCGTTTTCTAATAAGTCCTAAATTTCGCTATCACAGGAAACAGAGATAAGGAACTAGATATAAGACTGTATGTAAATAGTTGTAAATAATTCTATATAGTAAGGATAAGACCTAGAAAAAAAAGGTGAGACCTGTGAGAAATGGAGGTCATGTAAGCCCTTAGGGAACACATTATGAATGCAGAAGAATACAACAATTCAATTGGTTTGACCTCTGTATGTTCCCCTTATATTTAGTTATTTAATCTCCGTTCTTATCATTCGATTGCGTTAAATTTATTTGGTAAGCCTTCGAGGATATGTTGCTCGCTTAGAGTTCAGAGTAAGGAATGACGTTCAGAGTGGCGTCTGAGTTCATCATCTCAAGTGAGAGTCGGAGCGCAACTACTGTCAGAGAATTGCAAGTAAAAATTAATTCGAGTGAGAGAAACAGCGAGGAAGTGAGTTAGTTGTCAGTTTCTCTGCAGCGTGGTGGGGCACCGTCGAGATTCGAGTTTCGCGACTCGGCACTGGTCGTGCTTTATTCGCTGTTGTTCAAAGGGGATGCACTGACACTTGCCAAGGCACAGGTTCTCACGGTCTCATGGTCCTGCGTTTCCCAGAACTCATATGCGAGCGGGAATCTCATTCACTATGCATGTGCTGGGATAGCTCCTCTTCTTGACCATGGCTTTGTATTCCGCATGATGTAGAATCTGTCAGCTCGATATTTGAGGATCGTGGTCCACCCGTTTCAAGTTCGACAGCAGGACATGGAACAAGGCTTTATACCAAATTAAACGAAAATATTTACTATTCAACAAGGAATTTCCGTGGTTGGCATGTGAAGTTGCGTAAATTCTTGATTCTTGACTCTGAACTCGTTTCCTGACTCGCCGCGATGAGTTTTTTGATGATATGATGTTACGCATAAATGAAAACCCCAACTTTCCATATAATATAACCTTTTTGGATAAAGCAACATTTTAACTAGACGGAAGTTTAAATAGGCATAATTTTGGATATCGGGTCGAGCACGCCATAATTAGGCAAGAGAAGAGAAACCTCAATATCCGCAAAAACTCAACGTTTGGACTGGAATACTTCAAATAGAATAATAGGACAGTTTTTTATTGTCTCTAATTCTCTTTAGTTTTATTAAGGCAAATTGTCTTTGGTAGGATTGTTTACTGTTTGTCCTAATTTATGTGCTGGTGCAAGTTTCTTTTCAATTTCTCGCTTTATCGAACAAATAAAGTTTTAGAAATATAACCGACAAAATGAGCTAATCGTCTTTTATGCCCTTATTTTACGAGTAACTTGTATAGAATTCTGATTTTAGAGGTCCATCAATTATATCTCTCTTTGGCTAACCTTTCATTCTTCTTTTAGCACACATGAAGTTCTGTAATCTCGTTCTTCTAAAATTTTGGTGTGCTATATTGCTTCTAACCTCTCCTCCGTTGTGGTTCAATTTATACCTATAATTAATCTCTAACCTTCATGGCGAAGATTTACCTTTTTTATCTCTTTAATATAGACGTTTGCATTTAGTTCTTGTTATATGTAATCTGCTCAAGTAGTGATTATTATTGCACATATTAGCGATAAAGTCTTCATATGTAAAATAAGGCATTATTTGACCAATATGTATTCGGATTATTTTGTATTTACCCGTTAATATAATATTCTTGTTATCTATTAGATCTATCACTGAATATGAATCTTTCCAACTAGGATCCATTTTATTGGCTTTAGCATTATTTTTTATTTGTACTTTATCACCTACTTTGTAAATCAGATGTGTTTTTACTATTCCTCCGCCTAATCGCTTTTTAGTCCCTTGTTTTTCTAATTCTATTCTCTCTCTTATTTACATAATAATACGGGCATGTCAAAGTTTCAATTTTTTGATCAAGCCCTAATACGGTAGAGTGGTTGATAGGACTATTGTAGATGGAATATTGGGCTTTCTACCAAAAGTAGCCTCGATGGGTGTTGTTCCCAAAGTTGTGTTTTGCATAGTATTTATTGCGAAATTGATCAATTTTAAATTATTGCCCCATTTGTTATTATTTTCGGGCTTTGGTGTTTTAATTAAGTTTTTTACGGTAGAGTGCATTCTCTCAATGTTACTGTTCGCTTAAGGATAAAAGGTTGTTATTTTCAAATGTTGCATCTTTAGTACTTCCTCGAATTGCTGCATCAGTTCAGACAGAAATTTTGATCTAGAAGGCTATCTAATATAGAACAGTTTTATGTATCCCTCACAGCCATAAGGATATCCCGGAATATTCGATTTAACCTGATTTATGTCCCGGGTTATTCTAGGGATTACCCGTCGGAATGTTCTTCTAGGCGGACGTTTTAATATCCCCATTTTTTTATCCGAGACAGCGCGTACCCAGTCCCGACTAACAAAATTATACGTCCGAGATATCCATATTACGGTTATTCGCAAGGTTCAGCTCTCGACCGTAGTGCAATGGAAGAGCTTCGCCCTGGAGAAGCCAGCTTGTTGATTACGAGAAAGGCCAATCGTTGCGCTCCCTAGTACACTACGGCCGCACCACGGCTCAAGGCGGCAAGATTCAAATCTTCGAATAATAAATTAAATCTTTTTGTGTCAAATCTTTCACCCATGAATCATGATTTATTATTTATACCATCATGAGTGTCAGACACATGAATATACGAACTTATTTATTAAAGCTAGGATAACATAATTATTTGTTTCACATAATGAATAATAATAAATAACGTGCGATATCAGAATCTGATTAAGTTTCCATGAAAGTTCGGATTAAGTCAATGTTTTTCCTCAGAAATTGGTGATTTCAATTTTTTTAGATTATATTTTTGAGGAGATTCACAACTTTTTACAACTTTAGTTTATTTTAATTATTTGCACCGAAAATATCCATTTCTGATAAAAAAAATCATTGTACTTCAAAGAAAATAGAAAATTGTTGTACAATTCGAGGTAAAAGTAACGGTTTTTCCTGAAAATGTAGATACGGATTTCAAAAAAGATTAATATTTTCAGAGCATTCTCAAGTTATGTTAACATAAATGGTCATTTATGCTTTCGCACTTTATTTATACATACTTTTTAAAAAAAGTTCATAGCTAATCAGTCGACCATCAAATCCTAGAAACAATTGGACTTGTTTGAGAGTTTAGGTTCTTTAAAATGTTGGACAGCTTCTACTTTGGCTGGATTAAGTTTCACTCCTTCTGCTGTAATAAAATATCCTAAGTATTCGATCTGGGTCTGAGATACTCTGATATAGGCTGATCCTGATGACTGATGTTGGTCATTGCTCGTTGCAAATTTGTAAAAGAATGTCATTCTTTTTTTAATTTCTCAGGTAATTCGCTCCTCTTTATGATATTAATCAATGCTGCTAAGTCAAAATTTAAGATGCCATTTCCTCTTCTTCCTCTAATGGATAATAGTTGGTCACATATTTTCGAGACTCGGATGATTCCTCGTACTCTATCCGTTCTACTATTTCCTTTCCTGTAATTTTTCTGCTATCTATTACATTGTCTTCTTGTTATTGAATTGTATTTATTTGGGGTGGTCGTTCGGTGTTTACTGGGATTTTTCCCGCATCTAAAAAATATGAATGTAACCTATTTGGGAACACTATTTTTCAGCTTTTTTTTTATAGATTTAATGAAAACTTCTAATCCATCATCATCTTGCCCGTTTGGGACCCTAATCGTCCTAATTATGTCTTTCGCGGGTATATTTTGTTCCGGTGGTTGATTTAATTGGGTTTCACGCTTAGAATTTTATGATGTGACTCTAGTGTATTTCCTGTGGGTTATGTTTGGGTAATTTCCTCCGTTTTTTCCTCTTCATCGCCTGATTGATCTCTATCTGATGTAAAAATCTCATCATCGTCATTATCTGGAACTACTTCGTAAAAGGTCATCGGTCACCATATCAGAGATACCCAGTAAGAAAGCTTGCGTTAAAAAGTATTGAATAAGTATTGGAAAAGATCCTCCCGTTTTGAACTTCCACAACACTAAAAGTTATCTCTTAAACTGACATCCTTTCTGTACCCAGCGCCGACAATATTTTTCCTAATAGTTTTGGATAACAAAAGCAACCAAGAAATAAAACAAATTCAATCCCTTTTGATTTAGCATATTTTACTACTTTTATTTACTGCTTTCCAAACAAATAACGAGGTAAATGAGCTTTTTAAAACATAGCATTGGTCATTTTACGATATCAGGATCAATTTCCACACATATGGCTGTAGCGAAAAAAAAATCTTTTGATTTTTTTATCATGATTTTATATTTTTGTGATTGATCATATTTGAACAAACCAAATATTTTACGGTAAAGAGATGTATTCTTGTGTACAATCCTACCCCACAGAGAAAGAATCTAAGCATAGTAGCAAGTTGAGATATTCCTATAAAATTACGAAACTTTAACCAGAAAAATTAGCCCGAAGTTTTTAATATATTTGCTTGAACTCATACAATATTAGGGTGACAGGCCACTTTGATACCAAAGCATAAAGAGCGTGGTATTACAGATCGAGTGTATGTTTTGAATGCAGCATCGTCTCTCGAATAAAAGTTTCACTTGACCGTACCATGATTGCCAGAAACCCTTTGATAGCGGTATGAGTTTTTTAGAACGCAGGTCTTATGTTACGTCTGCGCTGCGCGGAATCAACTTGCAAGACAAAACACTGTCAGTAGGCGTGGCTTAAGACCTTCGTTGAGAAAAAACCATTCCGAATATATACTTCGATATACCTTCGATTAAATTGCATAAATTCTTACGCGGATAACCAGAAAAAACCCTGCTATACACGCATGCAAAGTTATATTGGTATCCTTGATAACAATTCATGCGCGCATGTTTCACGCACGTCGATGCGCGCACGAGATGCTTGAAAGAATGCACCACATCTATGAGCATTCTGTAGATGCGACTTTATTGCGTGTACAATGTATCGCTAATGTCAGCATGTGTACAATCACCCCATGATGGAATTCCAAACTAACCGAAACATACATGTGTGCACTATGAATGCAGTTTTACTTAATAAAAGGAATTCTTCTTACTACTCATTTTGAATTGAAAGCCAACCGCGGACAAGGTACGTGCGACCCTAACGCAAGCGCAGTAGCTCATGGGTCCATATTGCCTTCACTGGCGGACTTTATAGTGCTTGTTCTTTAATGTCTAACGACTCCAAAATTTTACATATTCGGCGGAGATTTATATTGATATTGCATTCGTCACAAGAATATTAAATAGGGTAGTATCCTCGGCGCGTGCGAAGAGGGTCTTAAAATTGTTTATTTATAATAAGATAACGTACGAAAAAGATTGAATTTAAAAGTTTTATCTCAAAAATGGAAAACTATGACATATTTAATAGGGTAAGTGAAACACATGACATCTTGTAACTTAAAATTTCTACATCTAATTTTTGCATTGATAAAAGAAAAAACTAACGTAAAAAAGGAATAAATTATATTTGACCCCAGACAATTGGATACCCTCGATAACTGGTTGGGTTACCCTATTAAGTATGTCATAATCTTCCATTTCTGAAATAAAACTTTCAAATTACATCTTTTTCTTACCTTATTTCATTATAAATGAACAATTTTAAGACCCTCTTCGCACGAGCACTGAGTGGATACCAACCCTCTTCGTCATGCGTGCATGCACGTGCGTTAAAGGACATGCCTGACATATTCGCCTCCATAGACAATACATTTGCTTGCTGATCTGAACGCACGTCGTGCGTGAAAATAAGCACGGCGTGCCTATGCCATACGCGCATGGTGCGCTAGAATTGTTATCCGGGATAGTACTGATATTTTTTTCTCCTTGTATATTTTTTTTGCATCATTTTTTGTGCGATGAAAATTTGAATTTTCGATTTTTTTGCAAAAAATTCAAAAAGTTATTTAGAGCATGATGTAGGGCCTTGAAAAAGTAGCGTTTTCTTCTATTGGAATTTCCCCTTATAACGCTTTGTTTGATTTTAAATGTTCATCTTATTTCGGTTTTTGAAAATAATAAATTTAGTCATTTTTATTTCATCAGAAAAACTCATAAGGATAAAGTTTGCGTATTTTTATGTACTAAAATAGCTGTCGATAGAATTTTCACATATTGAAAAAAACGTATGCTCGAAAATTTGAAAAAAATACTCTAACTTTTTGAATTTTTATCGAAAATGGCTGGTTAACGAACTCGATCTTTCTTTTTGATCCCTCACACTGTGTGTCAAATCAAAATTCAATTCGATTAGCCTTTCAAAAGTTATCCGGTATACATTGACGTAAAAACTTTTTTTTCTCCTCAGAAACCTCAAAACGTCGACATTTGATGAAATACGTGAAAGACAGTTTTCACATAAAACTAATACATTCTCATTATGGTTGAGAATGTAATAATTTATTATTTTTCTCATGTCATGCTTCGTTTGGCTTTAGATGCTCATTTTCTTTTAGTTTTATGGATCTTGAAAATGCTATAATTCTGGTAATTTTTATTTTATCAGAAAAATCAAAAGGATAAGGTATTCGTATTTTTATATACTTAAATAGATGTCGATAGAATTTTTAAATGTTGAAAAAACATGGTCTCAAAACTTATTAAAAACCTCTACTTATTTGAATTTTTATCAAAAATGTCTAGTTAATGAAGTCAATCTTTCTTTTTAGTCCCTTAAACTGTGTACCAAATCACAATCCAATCCCATCAGTCTTTTAAAAGTTATCCGGTATAAAGGCGACAATGACAGCGAAGACAACAGGTGACCGACAGACACCGACGAAAAAACTTTTTTTTATGACTCAAAGGGCCTAGAAACGTCAACATTTGCTGAAATCCGCGGTAGTCAGTTTTCACATAAAACTATTTATTACCTTCTCATTATGAATATAAATGAAATAATTAATTTTTTTGTGCGATCAAAAGGACCCTGCACAGAATGCATGGGAAAATATCCTTGGGTGGAAATCGTTATAACTTAGTAATTGTGTAGGTTATAAGGGCCCAATGAAATATCCATAACAAAATTTAAAAAAAAATAACAATTGAACGCTATACGGCGCTATGCTCTCAAAATCAGAGCATACGGTATATTCGTATATCGTTAAGAGCAAAAGCAACGAAAAAATCAATATGACGCATTGAAATGTGGTAAACATTACATCCGTCCCACACAGCGCGCTTCTCGAAACGGTCCAACGCTAAACGATTGATTTTTTTAATCAACTGCGACACTTACTATTTCGGGGCAGCAACAGTGAAAAAATAAGGTCAGTATCAAGTGCGGTAATGCTAATCACAAAAATCACACTCTTCCCGCAACGACCGAACACTAAGCGGTCAATATGTTGACTAAACTGTAACATTCACAATTTAAGGACAGTAACAGTGTTTGAAGAATGTCAGTATCAAGTGTGTTAATGGCGATCACATAAGTCAACCGCTTCTCGCACCGTTCGATCGTAAAGCGATCAATATTTGTGAATAACTGCAACACTCACCGTTTCAGGACAACAAAAGTCATAAAATAAGGTCAAAATCGAGTGCGGCCGTGATATATGTGTTTAAATTAATTAAAAATATTTAACGCTTCACGTTCGGAAGTTGTGAGGAGCGGGGGGATTTATATAATTGGAATTAGCTCAAATAAAAACAAGCTTACTTTGCATTCTTTCTCCACTCGAAGCAGTAAATGTATCAGTTATGATAAAACCTCGCGCGCTTCCCGCTCCACCATTGCGAGAAGAGGACGATATATATGACTGAGGTAATCGTATATGATTAAGACCCCTTTTTACAACCGATGCTGCCCTTAAACTGTGGGTGTTGCAGTTAATACTAATTTTGTAGCGCTTAGCATTCAAGCGTTGCGAGAATAGATCAATATATATGATTAAGACAATTGAACACAATCAAAAAGGCATTTCGCCTTTGAACGTTGCGAGAGGCGGGCGATTCATATGATTGACGTAACCGCACTTGATACTGACTTAAGCAAGCACCGTTCTTGTGCTTAAATTGTGATCATTTGAGAGAATTTTCAGTCTCAAATTTATTTCTCTGAACGTTGTTGCACATCTGGGCATCTAGGCGAATGTATCATTTGGAGACTGTATTTCGGCTCATTCCAGGAGTTGTGAAGTGCTGAACCGCACTGCCAGCCACCTGAATACCTGTCAAAGCAAATATTCTCTTTGCGATATTAGACTAAATAATTGTCAATAAGGAAACTAATTGATATAATATTCACCTAATTTTCAAATTTATTTCATTTAATAGTGCGTACTAGTCACTTAGAATAAATCTATAACTTCCTAATGAAACTTCCAAATATTAGGTTAGTCATGCCCGTCGAAATTTAAACTAAAGCGAGCATGTATAGAAAAAGTCATGACCGTCTACGTATACTTTTTTGAACGAACAGGCATCGATTTCGATGCAGACGGCCACGACTTAGCTTTTACATCCCGGCCTTGGTGGTTTGAATGTCATTTTGGGTTTGACCAACCTCAGATTTGGAAATTATACTACAGCAAGTACAATTTTTATTTCAAGACACTAATAGTCACTGGTAAATGGGGGGAAATTAAAAGTTAGATAATTATTATTATAACTTACTGCTTATCAACATCTATTTCATCCAAATAACCCTGACAGGTGATTGACAGTTTGTAGATGACACTTCACTTTGTCCTGGATAAGAAAAAACAGTCTCTAAATTATTCTTTTCCCCTAGATTCTCATAATGAATCTGGGTAACTCAAATTTGCTGCAACTCAATAGAACATCGATTTTAGTTTAGTTTGGAGGATCGGTGATTTTCTGTGAGCGCTCAGTATTCGGCTGTAGCGATAAGAAGCCGATTATTATGATTGACATTACCACACTTGATACCGACCTTTTTTGGCCACCGCTGCTGCCTTGATAGTGAGTGTCGCAGTTGATTAAAAATATTGAGCGTTCAGCGGTTGGCCGTTGCGGGAAGCGCGCTTTGTTAGACAGACGGAATGTTGACCATATTTTAAATCGTGCTACGGTTTTTATCGTATTTTTTGTCTTCAATGTAACTCGGATATATCTCATTATCTGTTTTTCAGCGCTTGGTGCCATATAGCGTTAAAACTGTCTATTAAACAAAAAAAATTATCGATATTTCATTGGGCCCTTATAATCTACAAAATTAACAAGTTATAACCCAATCTACCGAAGGACATTTTCCCATATATTGTGTACGCCGTCCTTTGAATTTTTTATTTTTCTGTACACAAACTTCGAAGAGTTGTTTCAGCAATCCTATAGGCCTTGAAAAAGTAACGCTTTTCTTCTTTTGCCGTTTTCCCATATCACACTTAGTATTGCTTTAAATGTACATTACCATTTGGTTTTTTGGATTTTGAAAATGCTATAACTATGGTAATTTTTTATTTATAAAAAAACACACATTTGGGATAAATTGTTTGTATTTCTGTTTACTATAACCAGCTATTTTTAAAATTTTCAAATCCTGAAAAAACGCGGTCTCAATTATGGAAATTATTCGATGGGCGTGGGACATAGTAAGTTTACGTACGTTGATGAACTTACTTTGGGCATTAAGTCTACAAAAGTGAATGTGAATTTCGACGATACATGTTTTTCTATCGGGAGGGGGTAAGTTCGCGCGGACGAACGCCGCAGAATCATTTGAAGGACGTAAACTTTGACCATTTGGGACTAGGGTGAGCAAGTCTTGCCAAGCGATAAGTTCCGTAGACGCCCGAACGGTCACTTACCATTTGGTGCGCATTTCGATCGTTATTTTGTGTGTCAAATAGATTTTATGGTACTTTTAAGATTTTGACCAGCTTGGAAATTTATAAAATGCTACTATATGTAACATACTCTATATGCATACATATTCATACA
>NC_046661.1:15085966-15098823 GCF_010883055.1 Belonocnema kinseyi | reverse complement strand
TTCTATTCCGTTTTGATTCCTCTAGAATCAAACTGAAGGGCCTCTAACAAAGCCACCGAACGCGTCCTCGAGTTGCGGATAGAGGTTCCCTGTACCAAGGGTTTCTGCTGAATATGGTTACAAAAATAAATAGGCAGTCGCGGACAATTGTCCAGGGGAGGTCCCTAAGGAAATAACCCCCAAGCGGAGGTGTGAAAACCGTGCCGAAAGCTGAATGACACCTGGGTGAGGTGTCTAGAACGGTGACTCTGGGATACCGGGCGACCTCTCAGAGTACGCAGCCTTATTCTTGCATGCGGGACTCTACAAGGATGGACGAACCCCTTTCCCTAGCTTCCCGTGGGAACAACAATGACAACACCAAACATAGTTGTAGTAAGTGCGGTTCAAAACAACAGAACGCGCAGGGCTCCCGGCAATGGGTCGGCCAAAAGTGCCGACCAATCTAGAGCTGGGGGTGCCAATGAAAATGGATTCAATGCGATGGACCGGCGGGATCTCGTGACCTTTGGCTGGACGGAGCAACTGAATCACGACTTGCTAGACTGCTACGATGCGAGTGTGGCCCGTGAACGAGGTTACATGACACGGCTGCATGCTCTGTGGTGCGAGAAACACCCGGAGCTATCGCACTTTTCGCAGCAACGTATGCGAAACCATGCTGAACTACTCCGTAAAAGGGGCTATGTAAGCGAAACGCCTACTCTACCACAGCTAGAGCAAGCCGGCAACAAAGAAAGAGAGGCGACATTAAGATCAACCGCGGGCAGGCATCCAATAGATGAAGAGCGATGCTTGACGACCCAGAGAAACATCAACACCAAGGTTTCTCTCAAGCCTAAAGAACTGGCTGAAATGGATGACGAGCTTCGTGGACATTTTTTCGGTGAATCCGACCTCTGGGCTATCAATTATTGTGTGTATAATGCAGCGAGAGCTTTGGCCGATGCGAATCGTAAAACAAAACCAACGGCTTATCATAAGACCAAAAGACGAATGCATCAACTTGCCATAAAGATAGGCTGGGCAAGACGGTACGCGTCCCGCATTCAATGTGTGATTGACTACATCACAACTGGCAGGAATTTTAACGCCAAGGTTCGAAAGTTCGCGCGCGAACTCCAGACCCGTTATCACACACTTAACAAGTCAAAGCTGCTGACCATCAGGCAGCATATTGTTGAGAGAATACGGATACTATCTGACGCTAAGAGAAGTCTAGAGCGGAAGGAGAGGTGGGTCAGAGAAAATCAACAGTTTTTCTCTGACCCACCTCGACTCTTCCAAGACCCTCCAGTTATTGTCGAACACCCACCCAAACCAGAGGAGGTCGAAGTATTTTGGAGAGAAGTCTACGAAGTTCAGCATAGACTGGACGAAGACTCAGAAAATATAAATAGCTTCAAGGAGTTATGTGTTGCCCTCATAACACCTGATAAAGAATGCCCACCCATCACTACGAAGGAGGTGAAAAAAGTATTAAGAGCGATGAAGAACTATTCCGCACCGGGACCAGATTGTATCAAAACCTTCTGGTGGAAGAATTTTTCTTCAACCCATCAGCATTGGGCCCGTATTCTCACCTCATATTTGAAGTCGGAAGAGCCGATTCCAGAGTGGTTGGTGGAAGCGCGCACAATACTTCTGCCGAAAATAGGCAACTTAGCTGACCCAAAGAACTACAGGCCAATAACTTGTTTGAACACGCTTTATAAGATATTCACAGCTATCCTAAATGATAGGATTGTTCGGGCAATTGAACCTGTGTGGCAAGAAATGTATGAACAACGAGGCTCAAAGAAAGGCGTAGCCGGATGTCGGGAGAACCTGCTCATCGATAGATGTGTCTGCAGAGATGCAGCATTCTACCACCTACCACAAGTACTACAAGTACCGACGGGTACTTGTGCGGCAAACCTGGGGATCGAAAGTACAAGGTCACTCATGTATTTTACACGGACGATCTTAAGATCTATGCTAAAAACAGAGAGCAACTGCATCTAGTTCTGGGGATTGTCGAACGATATACTAAGGAAATTGGAATGGAATTTGGGTTAGACAAATGCGCCAAGGTTTATTTGAAGCGAGGAAAGCTTAATGGCATCCCTGAAGATCCTGAGCTCGTTGATAGAAGCACCATACGACACCTTTGCGCTGGAGAGACTTATACATACCTGGGCGTGCCACAGAGCCGCATTCAGGACGTGTCATCAATAAAGGATATTCTCCGAAGCAGATACAAACGTCTCATCCGACAGATTTGGTCTTCCGAACTGTCGGCGAGGAACAAAGTATCTGCAATGAACATGCTTAACGTCCCGGTACTACTCTATTCATTTTAGAGTAGTTCCATGGACGAAGAACCAGCTCAGATCTCTTAATATCGGGACAAGAAATGATATGCACATGAACAAAAGCATGCATCTTAAGTCTTCCGTTCCGCGACTGTACATCTTGCGCCGTCAAGGGGGTCGCGGAATATTGAGTCTTGAATGTCTTCACAACAGGATTATTCTGGGTACAGCACATAGAGTTGCAAATGGAAGAGACCCTCTTCTTAAAATGGTCAGGAATCACGAAGAAGTGGGCAAAGGAGCATTTCTATACAAAGCAGTGGAGGAGGCTGCTGAAACAGTCAGACTTGACTTCATTATTAGGGGTGAGCAAAATGCATCAAATCTAATCTATTTTGAGTACTCACTCCTGAAAGCCCGGATTAAGAAAGCACAAGAGAAAAACTTTCGTGAACAGCTCCTCGATAAGAGAAAGCAAGGTGTCTTCTACAGAAATGTGAAGGATCGGTCAATGTCTTGTGAGCTAACGTTTGTTTTCCTTAAATCGCCCGGATTGAAGTCTGGTACGGAGGGTTTCATTTTTGCATGCCAAGACGGTGTCATTTCCACCTTAACATACTGTCGCCACATTTTGAGCCAAGACATTCCTGATGATAGCTGCAGGGCGTGCCATGCACACCCCGAGCATTTAGCTCACATACTCTCTCGACAATTGTTTCTGTTGCTCACTCGAAGCCTGACATGGTTCTTCTTGACTTCGAGAAGCGAACCATGTTCGTTATCGCATTTTCGGCTCCAGCTGACAAAAACATCATAACCAAGGAGAATGAAAAGAAAGAGAGGTGTCGAGACCTTATAAGGGAGTTGCAACGATTATACCCGGAATATTCTGTTAAACTACTTGTCCTTATCATCGGCGCTCTTGGAGGTGCCAAGCTTTCACTTGCTATTGGCCTAAAAAGCATCCCTGCGTGTCAACAATATGCTAAAATACTTGCGGGAAAAATGCAGAAGGCGGTTGTTCTTGGGTCGCTCCGTGTTCTTAGGGTGCACAAGGCTTTTGCTGGATCGTCGTATTGATTCCTTTAGAGACTGTAACCACATATCTCACAGTCATGAGACGTGGTTGTGGCTTAAATTTTAACGCGATTACGCCGGGAGCGGGTGCTAATCTGGAAAATTGCACCGGCTCCTAGCGAAATCGCGGTAAAATTTCCACGTCTCACGAATGTGAGATAGGTGGTTACAGTCTGTGAAGGAATCAATACGACGATCCAGGAAAAGCCTCGTGCACCCTAAGAACACGGAGCGACCCAAGAACAACCGCCTTCTGCATTTTACCCGCAAGTATTTTAGCATATTGTTGACACGCAGGGATGTTTTTTAGGCCATTAGCAAGTGAAAGCTTGGCACCTCCAAGAGCGCCGATGATAAGCTCAATTAGTTTAACAGAATATTGCAGGTACAATCGTTTCAACTCCCTTATAAGGTCTCTATACCTCTCTTTCTTTTCATTCTCCTTGGTTATGATGTGTTTGTCAGCTGGAGCCGAAAATGCGATAACGAACATGGATCGCTTCTCGAAGTCAAGTAGAACCATGTCAGGCCTCGAGTGGGCAACAGAAACAATTGTCGAGAATATAAAGTTCCAGTATATGCGGCACTTCCCATTCTCGACAATTGACTCAATTTCCCTAGGAGCATTTAGAGGAGCGATATTAAGGTTAATGCCGTAAGAGTGACAGAGATGGTAATAAAGCACTCTTTTAGTGCCGCATTGTGCCTTTGAATGTGGATCGTTCCCGCGTGAGTTGGACAACTAGATCGTATGTGAGCTAAATGCTCGGGGTGTGCATAACACGCCCTGCAGCTATCATCGGGAATGTCTTGGCTCAAAATGTGGCGACGGTATGTTAAGGTGGAAATGACACCGTCTTGGCAGGCAAAAGTGAAACCCTCTGTACCAGACTTCAATCCGGGCGATTTAAGGAAAGCAAACCTTAGCTCACAAGACATTGACTGATCCTTCACATTTCTGTGGAAGATACCGTGCATCCTCTTATCGAGGAGCTGTTCACGAAAGTTTTTCTCTTCTGCTTTCTTAATCCGGGCTTTATGAAGTGAGTACTCGAGATAGATAAGATTTGATGCATTTTGTGAAGACATTCAAGACTCAATATTTCACGACCCCCTTGACGGCGTGAGACGTATAGTCGCGGAACGGAAGACTTAAGATGCATGCTTTTTTCATGTGCATAACCTTTTGTTGTCCCTACATCAAGGGATCTGAGCTCATTCTTCGTCCATGGAACTACTCCAAATGAATAGAGTAGTACCGGGACATGAGTGACCTTGTACTTTCGATTTGCATGTTTGCCGCACAAGTACCCGTCGAAATGGCGAAGTGCTAGAGATAGTGGCAATAATGTAGGGCAAAAGAGGAGTGGGCTCATGGTGTCGCCCTGAAAGACACCTCCCTGAAACGTGACCTTGTTAGTTGTCACACGATTTTTGCCAGATGAGATAGTAAATCTGGTTTTCCAAAGCGGCATCAATCTCTCTATGCACCCAACTATTTGCGGATGAACCTTTAAGATTTCCAAAAGACAGATAATAAGACTATGGGATTTAGAATCGAAAGCTTTCCGATAATCAATCCAGGCCATAGATAGGTCACGCTGGTAGAATGCTGCATCTTTGCAGACACATCAATCGATGAGCAGGTTCTCCCGACATCCGGCTATGCCTTTCTTTGAGCCTCGTTGTTAATACATTTCTTGCCACACAGGTTCAATTGCCCGAACAATGCTTTCATTTAGAATAGCTGTGAATATCTGATAAAGCGTGCTCAGAGAAGTTATTGGCCTGTAGTTCTTCGGGTCAGCTAAGTTACCTATTTTCGGCAGGAATATTGTGCGCCCTTCCACCAACCACTCTGGAATCGGCTCTTCCGACTTCAAATATGAGGTGACAATACGGGCCAAACGCTGATGGGTTGAAGAAAACTTCTTCCAGCAGAAGGTTTTGATACAATCTGGTCCCGGTGCGGAATAGTTCTTCATCCCTCTTAATACTTTTTTCACCTCCTCGGTAGTGATGGGTGGGCATTCTTTATCAGGTGTTATGAGGGCAACACATAACTCCTTGAAGCTATTTATATTTTCTGAGTCTTCGTAAAGTCTATGCTGAACTTGGTAGACTTATCTCCAAAATACTTCGACCTCCTCTAGTTTGGGTGGGTGTTCGACAGTAACTAGAGGGTCTTGGAAGAGTCGAGATTAGTCAAAGAGGAACTGTTGATTTTCTCTGACCCATCTCTCCCTCCGCTCGAGACTTCTCTTAGCGTCAGATAATATCCGTATTCTCTCAACAATATGCTGCCTGATGGTCAGCAGCTTTGACTTGTTAAGTGTGTGATAACGGGTCCGGAGTTCGCGCGCGAACTTTTGAACCTTGGCGGTAAAATTCCTGCCAGATGTGAAGTAGTCTATCTTTATGGCAAGTTGATGCATTCGACTTTTGGTCTTATGATCAGCCGTTGGTTTTGTTTTACGGTTCGCATCGGCCAAAGGTCTCGCTGCATTATACACACAATAATTGATAGCCCAGAGGCCGGATTCACCGGAAAAATGTCCACGAAGCTCGTCATCCATTTCAGCCAGATCTTTAGGCTTGAGGGGAACCTTGGTGTTAATGTTTCTCCTGGTCGTAAAGCATCGCTCTTCATCTATTGGATGCCTGCCCGCGGTTGGTCTTAGTGTCGCCTCTCTTTCTTTGTTGCCGGCTTGTTCTAGCTGCGGTAGAGTAGGCGTTCCGCTTACATAGCCCCTTTTACGGAGTAATTCAGCATGGTTTCGCAGATGTTGCTGCGAAAAGTGCGATAGCTCCGGGTGTTTCTCGCACCAGAGAGCATGCAGCCGTGCCATGTAACCCGTTCACGGGCCACTCTCGCATCGTAGCAGTCTAGCAAGTCGTGATTCAGTTGCTCCGTCCACGCAAATGTCACGAGATCCCGCCGATCCATCGCATTGAATCCATTTTCATTGGCTCCCCCAGCTCTAGATTGGTCGGCATTGTTGGCCGACCAATTGTCGGGAGCCCTGCTCGTTCTGTTGTTTTGAACCGCACTTACTACAACTATGTTTGGTGTTGTCATTATTGTTCCCATGAGAAGCTAGGCAAAGGGGTTCGTCCATCCTTGTAGAGCCCCGCATGATAGGATAAGGCTGCGTACTCTGAGAGGTCGCCCGGTATCCCAGAGTCACCGTTGTGGACACCTCACCCAGGTGCCATTCAGCTTTCGGCACGGTTTTCACACCTCCGCTTGGGGGTTAATTCCTTCGGGACCACCCCTGGACAATTGTCCGCGACTGCCTATTTATTGTTGTAACCATATTCAGCAGAAACCCTTGATACAGGGACCCTCTATGCGCAACCCGAGGACGCGTTCGGTGGCTTTGTCATAGGCCCTTCGGTTTGATTCTAGAGGAATCAAAACCGAACCGAAAATATATATATAAAGTGCTGTTCTCATTAATTTTGTAAGGTCTTCTTGAATTTTTGTCAAGAATATCTGGTTTTTGTAAGTTTTTACATCACACTAATACCTTCTCATTACAAATGAAAATGTCATTTCATTATTTTGGTCCAGTCTAGTATTAGTACAGATGAATGCTTACTATCGAATGGGTTTATCGATGGCACCACTGCAAGCGATTGCGTGAGTGAGTGAGTCAGTGAGTAAGCGACCATTTTAGATCAGAATAGCGTTGGGGCAATCAGAGGTGAGATGCTGTCAGAGCTTTCCAAATATTCTTGATTAAAATCACAGCAAATTTCGGATCTTCGATAAAAGTGACGCTTCTTTTGGCTGTCATCATTCATTCAAACACAGTGCAATTTATATTTCATATCGTATTATTTTAACCATACAAAGAAGGAATTTATTCAATGACTGATTGTAGTGATTATAAATGAGACTTCGGCAAATTGAATATTCGAAATTTGGAATATTTAAATGTGATAATGTGCATGAATAATGTACGTGGTGTACGAAAGTCAAAAAGGCTTTTTGAGTTATGAAATTTTCCTATTTCTAGATTTTTAGGGATCATCTTTGTTCGATTCAACAGGGATATATATGATCGCTGCAATTTAAAATGCTTGGAAGATAAAAATAAATTATAATTACAAAACTATATATATTTTTTATTTGGTTCAAAAAGAAATTGGATACATTCGGAATGAGTGAAAAGGGTATTCATTCAAAAAAAAAAATAGAAATAGTTCGGCGACATTCGGAAACAAGTCGGAAGATTAAAAACACCGAAAATTTATTTTACCGAAAGGTTAAAATGCCGAAAACCATTATTGCGAAAGTGAAAAATCCCGAAAACTGTTTTACCGAATATTCAAAATGCCGAAAATTTAAAAACAGCTTACGCTAGTACAAGCGCGAGTGTTTTTATTGAACAAAACTTAGAAACATTTAGTAATGTAAGTAATAAGCATTAAACAATGTTTTATTAACTTTTGCACGTCATATACTTATTGTAAAAAAATGCGCTGTGACGTTAACGAAGCAGTGCATCATGTAAATATATGGTGCTAGTGGTACCAGTGATATCGCAATGGCACTTGCGTTCAATTGAGGTAACAGCTGCTGCACAATTCTTTTCGTGTATTTAGAAACTACAAAAACTTACACCGAGAAACAAGTTCGGTTGAATGTACTAGTGCCACGGACATTAAAACCACTTTACATGGGAAAAAGAATGATTTGACTGATTTTCAATCCTTATTAGTACATTAAGGGCCATTCACAAAATACGTAATACATTTTTTAGGAACTTACGACCCCACCCCAATGCGTGATATCTATTCCATTGTCCTCAATATAGAGAATGATACTTTGGTAGACCCCCCCCCCCAGATGTATCACGTATTTTGTGAATGACCCCTTAATACTACATACGGGTGTGAAAGATGATTATTTAGTTATTATTGAGATATTTATCTCTGTAAATAATCGACGTTCACACAAGTGTCTAACAGTATTTAATGCCACGAGAACCAAAAATCGTGTCCATTAAAATAAATTAAAAAGCGATTGCGTGCTTTCATGATTTATTTTTATATAAAAAACAATCAAAAGTTGAAAAAAACATCAATTAAAAAAAAAAATGTTGTAATTTTTTTTGCCAATGTTATTAATTTTTATTTACGAAAATATCTATACGAAGCTTAAAATATAAAATAAAATGATTGATAACAATAATCAATTTAAAGTAATTCTCACTGTAGAAAGTAAAGATCAATAAAGTTCACTCTCTTTCGAAATATGCCAACATTTCAAATATCTTCTATTTGAAAGTTTATGCAGCAACGTCAGATTGTTCATCTCGATTGTTTTTGATAGAAAATGCTAACTTCGTGTATGGTTACCTGTCAGCTCATAAACAAATTTCTTTAAAGGCTACGTTCGTAGTATTCAGTGTGTATTTTTTTCCGCTGCTTATTCACGTTTTTAGTTACTATTACTTATCAGAAGAGAGAGGAACCGTAAAAGAAAGCAAAAAAGAAGAGGGAAGAACACACCAAAATTAGAAAGGCGGCTAGATGGAAGGACGTTCCACCCAAATAAAAAGGAAAACGGAGTAAAGTAAGTGATTTAAAACAAATTATTTAATAGTTTTTTAAAAAGGAATATCAAGTGTAATATCGGAGTACTATGGGATAGGTTGAACGTTGATTAAATTGCACTAATGCATAGGCTGGAAACTCCCGTATGTTATGTTAACTTATAATTAAACGACGATTGTCTTATAAACTCGGATTTTCGAAATAAAATTTTGTCGGTCGTGAATGCAAATAATGTATGGGTATGGGTGAATTATTTTCATCATAATTTGTTAAAATTTGTGCAACAAATTTCAACTACTAAAAACTACCCCCTGTGTGAAAAACAACATGGCGGGGCCTGCGAAACATTTCGCTGGCCACCACATTATTCAACATCAACTTCATATGGGCGAATTATTTTTTTATTATAATTTTTTAATTCATTAAATTTGTGCAACAAACTTCAACCCCTAAACATCAAACCCTGTGCGGCCAACAACATGACGTCGCCAACAAAAAAATTTCTCTGGTCCCGACAGTGTCCAAAATCAACTTCATATGGTTGCATTATTTTCGCCCTAATTTGTTTAAATTTGTGCAAACAAGTTCAACCCCTGAAAACTACCCCAAAAGTGTCAAACACCATGACTTCCCCAGCGAAATGTTTCCCCGGGCCGGACATTATACAAAATCAACTTTATTTAGGTGCAACATTTACGTAATAATTTGTTCAAATTCAGACAATAAACTTCAACCCCTAAAAAGTACCCCCTGTGTGGAAAACAGCATGTCGGAGCCAGCGAAACGTACAGCTGGTCCCGACATTGTCTAAAATCAACTTTCTGTGGGTGACTTAATTTCGTCATAATTTGTTAAAATTTGTGCAACCAACTTCAAACCCTGAAAACTACCCCTAAGTATCAAACAACATAGCGTCCCCAGCGAAACGTTTCCCTGGTCCCGACAGTGTCCAAAATCAACTTTATTTGGGTGCAATATTTACGTCATAATTTATTCAAATTTAGGCAATAAACTTCAGCCCCTAAAAACTACCGCCTGTGCGGAAAACAGCATGGCGGGGCCAGTGATACATACAAGCTGGTCTCTACATTGTCCAAAATCAACTTAATATGGCGGAATTATTTTCGTTATAATTTTTTCAAATTTGTGTAATAAACTTCAACCCCTGAAAACTACCCAGTGTTAGGAAAACACCAGGGCAGGGCCAACAAAACCTACCCCTAGTCCCGACATTGTCCAAAATCAACTTTTTATGGCTGAAATATTTTCGTCATAATTTGTTCAAATTTGTGCAACAAACTTTAAGCCCTAAAAACTACTCCCTGCTAGGACAACACTATGACGTCGCCAAGAAAACCGTTTCGCTGACCCCGATATTATCCTAAAGCAACCTTATATGCTACAAAAGCATTATTTTCGTCCTAATTCGTTAAAATTTGTGCAGCGAAATTTAACCCCTAAAAACTAACCCCTGTGTGGCAAACACCATTGCGTCACCAAAGAAACGTTTCCATGGCCCCGACATTATGAAAAATCAACTTTGTTTATGTGCATTATTTACGTCATAATTTGTTTAAATTTAGACGACAAACTTTAACCCCTAAAAACTACCCCCTATTAGGAAAACACAATGACGTCGCCAGCGAAAAGTTTCATTGGCCCCGACACTATCCTAAAACAACTTTATATAGGTGCATTATTTTCGTATCAATTTGTTCAAATTTTAGTAACAAACTTCAAACCCTACAAAACCACGCCTTGTGCAGCAAACACCAGGGCAGTAAACCTGGTAAGTGTTTCAGTGACCAGGATGGTGGATGACGTAGTCTACGGAGTGTTCACTGTAGTTCCTCCTTTTGCATAGATCACGACGTATTCATTGAGTGCAATTAGGTGGCCAGTGAGTTCACAGAATACCGTCAACGTGATGCGTAACATAGATTTTCTAGTTCACGTGGTGACTACGTCTCTGGTGAATTACGTATCGAATGAGCATCATGCTAGCCAAGATACCCTCCTACGACGTAAAACTACACAGCTTTGGAGATCTCACATTTTACAAAAAATTGCACCAGCTACGAAAAAGATGTTCAAAGTGACCGTCCACGGAGCAAAACGAGATATGTAGTAAACACGTACGCTAACAAAACTATGGTGCGCATCTTGTAGCCGGCGTTCTCTGCAATCGTTGGCAACCTGAATGCACTCACTAGATCTGGTAAATACGAGAAACAACGATGGACTCTCTGTAATCTCCGTCATTGACTACCCTGGGCACTGTAACACTCACCAGTTTCTCCCGTTTGCAACTTCTTATGCACTATATGTTACACTTTTCATCAGATCCCCGTAGATGTTATTGATGATGTCACCAGAGATATTGCAAGTGACATAATTATTTTTAATATTGTAGAATAATCGTTACAAATATCCTGAATTTTGCAGTGAGTCCCAACAACGTTAATAGAAGCAGTCTGGAAAATAATTTCAACGTTAGCAACATCAATGCAAGCAGTATAGAAAACAATGATGTTGCTGGAACAGACGCAGCAACAACCCATTGCAGTATAATGGAACAAAATGGTTTGTATATATTTTTAAAAGATTAATAAATAAATATCTACTGCTATATTAAGATTCAAAATAATGAAAAATAAACGTTACAATTCAGTTCAAGGGGACAAAAAACATAAAGTTCCAAAGAAAAAACAAAGAAAAAAGATAAAGCGTTTAAAAGAAGAAGAGGTGAAAACATTTTTATATCGTTTAGTTGTTTTAGTAAACAATAATTCATAAATTAATTAGCCTACATTTATTTTTCAGAGTAAAAAAACTCAAGAAAATGCAACCAAATAATTTTCCATAAATTTTACAGGTAATTGGTAATTACTTAACATACATTTACAATAAGAAGTTTTTTCAAACGAAAATGTTATGTAGCATAAGCGAAAAAATAACTTAAAATAATTTTAAAAACTATTGACATTGGTTCTTGCTACATAATTCATTTTCAAATGACAAAAGTAGAAATACGTTCAGACATTGATTAATTTTACTGTTTATCAACCACGCAAACAACAAATTTCAAATTTAGATTTAACTCATTATGCACTGCTTTTACACAGAGAAAACGTTTCAAATAATTAAAAAACCTTTTGATCATTCTGTATAACAACGGATGGTAGATTCTAGAAACTAGGTCAAAGTCTATGAGTAGTACTGTGAAAAGAATGGACATTTTTGTGCTTCCAAGAAGTTCGAAGGTGTACCTTTAATGTGCAGATATAGAAATATCTCTGTCATCTACCAGTTTTGTATTTCTACAGTTGAGACGGCAGATTCTCTGTACCTATCATTTGCTAACGTTACTTTTTATCAACAATTAAAGTGTTCACCTTTCTAAATGTGCATTGTTGATAAAGACTTGATGTCATTGGTTGGTCATAACATCGTTTAAATTTTAATATTATTTATGTTAATTTAGTATATTTTTTATTTATCCTTGTGTTATATTGAAAAAGGCTCAAATGAGTTTTTAAAAATATGTGATATCTCTAACGAGATATCACGTGCCTTTATTTCGTTGGTTACAGAATAAAGTCAAGATTAGAACTAAACTAGTGGCCCTGAAACCCTCAAATATATAGGGCTGCTTATCTAATCGAAGGAGGAAGCTGTGACTATATTACAGCCCCCTTTTTGGATTGTTTTTGGCCTCTAAAAACCTAAAATTTCAAAGATCTAGGTGTAATTGTTTTTGGTATAGAAACAGTAGTATTAATCATTGGAACAGCCTGTTTCCGAACAGCTTTGTTTCCGAATATCTTAACCATTCTAAAGCGCTTTCTTTCCATGTTTGGACTCGGTGATGGCTTGAAATTGTGTCTAAAATGCTTTCGGCGTTTTCCAAACTAAGGTGTG
>NC_046661.1:15083430-15085866 GCF_010883055.1 Belonocnema kinseyi | reverse complement strand
AGAGTAAAGTCAAGATTAGAACTAAACTAGTGGCCCTGAAGCCCTCAAATATATAGGGCTGCTTATCTAATCGAAGGAGGAAGCTGTGACTATATTACACTTGCATGAAAATCTATAATTGTTATAGGGATATCGGTGAATAGATTTATGATGATACATGGTTTTTTTGGTGAAGATCAAAGAAATAAATTATTACGCTTATTTGAATAAATTATAATTATGGGACAACAAACATCTTTATAAGATGAATGATTGGCTGAGATTTATCTGAATTTGTGTAATGCTTATAAGTCTATTGTCCTTTATCAAAAGAACTCTTGTAACACCACAATGCGGTAAACGTTCGCATGATGAAAAAATATCATAAATATAATGATAGGAAATTGCAACTATCTTACCAAAGTACCATCCTGTTTCTGTTCTATCCCTAATCCATTTTAATTTACATATTTAACTCTTGCTGTCAATTGTTTTGTATTAAAAAAATGCTTCTTTAAAAGAGCACTTTTTTTCGAAACAATTACAATGTCCGAATTCTTTATATTTTTTATATTTTTATTCGTTTAGCATTTAGTTACAGTTTAGTAATATTATAAATGACTGCTTATGATACAGATTGCTAGTTCATGTTTTAGTAATATACTACGATTTTGGTAGCAAACGTCTGGTTCATAATGTATCAATTTAACTTTTACTGAACAATTTATCTAATTATTACATAAAAATAGATTTTTAAAAAGTATTTTGGAGGTCACTGAATTATACTGTTAGAGATTCGTGTGCTCTCAAAATACTTTGGGGGTATATTTGAAATTTTTGTCTGAAATATTTTCAAGTTTGATACTTACGTTGTTGGTCAAAATTTAAGCTTTTGTAGCTGTTTTAACATTTGAGACAAGAAACATTTATTTGCTGTTTCATTGGCTCGCTCATATTCGAACGCAAAACTTGAGTACAAAGCTAAAACTGTAAACACTTTAAAATACAGATACATTAATGTTTAAACATACATCTATTATTATAATTATATTTTTAATATGCACAAACAACTGATTGTTCAAAACGTAATGTTCTATCTAAAAATATTTTGATTAACTAATGTCAGTTCAAAACATAAAGCATAGTTCAGTAACTTATTAGGAAATGATACAGTTGCTTGATGCAAATAATTTGGAATCTTGTTTCTATAAGCGCGCATGGAAAACAACAATTCTAAATAATACTTGCATTTTAATTGTGTATGAATCAAATAGCTGTCGTAGATTACGTATAAATAATGTAATATGTATAATATTCATAGATTTTCTTATAACTTTATATGCATTAAAAACGTTGTTAATTATTTCAACTATATTTTGATTATTTAATGGCCATAATTTTGGTGTGCAGTAATCTTAGATACTAAAATTACACAAAAAATAACCATATTTTAACCAATTAAGTAATTTTCATCCAAAAACCTCATTTGCTTAAAAAATTTGGTGCAAAAATCATGACAATCGATATACCCTCGAAACAATTTAGTAACGATAAAATGTTTTTTATTCCTCTAATCTCAATATGACATCTTTGAAATTGTATATTTAAGTATCAGATTAATGAATAATATGCCGGCTAATGTGTTCTCTTAAAAATGCATGCAATCTGCACATAGATTCGTGTACTCGATGGTATTGTGTGTACGTGTTCGTGTGTTACTCACTATATCTAACATCTTAACCGATTTTTACCATATCAGGTCTCATTAAATTATTTTTGAATAATGAAAGGCGATAAAGAAAATAATGTTTATTTTTTATACGTTTTGTTTAATTTATATATGATTGCTTTTGAAAGAGTTTATATTTATTTATTTTCACGTTGGAATCTTTAAATTTATGTTGATTTTTTAGCCTAGAAATTTCTAATTTTTTTAAACATAATAGAAGTGCCCTACTCACGCAATTTAATTATCATTTTGTGCGCGCTCTATAATAGATGTAAATATAAACTTAAAATCTAGCAATAATTTTTTATTTTACGTTACTTCTGATGAAGTTGTGAATACCGATGTCATTATACTGTTCATTTCAAATTGAATTGTATACATAATTTAATTGTTAAAGCATGTAAATAAAAATAAATGGTGTTTGCTGATGTGTAATGTGTATTTAAATCATATTTGACATACTCCCCTAGTAGTGTTTACTTCGGATCATCTACAGTGAGTTATACAAAGTCCGACTCATAAATAGTCATTTAATAACAAGTTATACCGTAAAATACACAGCCACACAAAAAAAAGTTTGCGGATCTGATAACAAGACACACGTATTCCTATGGATTTTGGGGCGGTAAATTCAAATTAGGTATCAAAAATCACCCATCACGTCATGGTTGAGCCATAACCTCAAAAAATGACGAAAAATCATGCACTGAGGCAAATAAATTTCAAAA
>NC_046661.1:15078617-15083330 GCF_010883055.1 Belonocnema kinseyi | reverse complement strand
AGAAATTTATTGAACTACACGTAAAGCTCTGGAAGCATATTTTCCCAGTAGCAAATGTGTGCTACATCGAATGGGTCAACTCGAGCCTAACCTAGAAACAAAACACACACACGAATCACAATTAAACTGATTGTGTTGTCCCGTTGTGTTTGAGGTACCGTTTCATTCAGCTTCGGCTTAACCTACATAAAGGTTTAACCTATCCTAACCTAACGCTTACGTAGCTACACGTGTGGTTGAATTTCATTCGGCTAGGTTATATTAGGTCAGGTTTTGAAAGATTAGGATAGGTTAAACCTCTATGTAGGTTAAGCCGAAGCTGAAAGAAACGGTACGGCAAAAACAACGGGACAACACAAGGAGTTTAATTGTGTTACGTGAAGTTAAGTCAGCTTAGGTTAGGTCAGGTTTTTTTAAGGTTAGGATAGGTTTGACCTCTTTGCAGGTTAAGCCCAAGCTGATTCAAACGGTATCGCAAACACAACGGGACAACACAATCACTTTAATTGTGTTTCGTGAGGTCAGGTTAGGTTAGGCTAGGTTAGATTTATTTCTAGGTTAGACTCGAGTTGACCCATTCGATGTAGCACACATTTGCTACTTGGAAAATATGCTTCCAGAGCTTTACGTGTAGTTCAATAAATTCCTGTTAATTCAGGTTAGGTGAGGTCAGGTTCTGTTGGGTAAAGTTATGTTAAATAAGTTGATGTTTTTGAAGTGAGAATTTGCATCACTGGCATTATTTTGAAATTTATTTGCCTCAGTGCATGATTTTTCGTCATTTTTTAAGGTTATGGCTCAACCATAACGTAATGGGTGATTTTTGATAACGAATTTGAATTCAGCGCCCCAAAATCCATAGGAACACGTATGTCTTTTTACCAGATCCGCACACTTTTTTTTTGTGTGGCTGTGTTATTTTTAATTGAAATGTATGAAGAAAATTTAAGCATACAAATTTAATTTGTAGTTATTTTACCAAATTTTATTGATCAAAATACTAATACAATCATAAAGCAGTTGGAATGAACATCTTTCATTTCAATTTTCTTTCTTCGTGATTTCATACTTTGTCACTCAAATGCCTACGTAAAAACTACAAATAAATAATAGTCTATTGTAATTTAATTTTCTTATTTTTTAAGGGGCCGTGATACATACGGTATAGACCTTGAAGTTTTATCTTTGAACGCGATTTTTTGACCAAGAAAAATATCGTTTAATACTAATGTGAAAGTTAATTGTCAACAAAAAAATTCATTTATTAAATAATAAACTTTCACACACGTATGGAAAAATAGATGGGCTCTATCGTGAAGATGCTTATTCATAAATCAAACACCAAGCATGAAGGTTCCCGAAGTTGACCGAAATCGTGTATAAGATGCTCCTTCGCATGTTTAAATTATAAGAAAGTGCTAGCTCGCGCATCCAAGCTTCAGGTTCCTAGATTGCGCTATTCAAAAAGTGACCGATACTGCGATCGGGCAGTGACTTTTTAAATGAATACTTTCAAATAGTGACTTCTTTTATCTTTTATATATTCTGCACATACACAAATACAAACCATAAGTCTCATTATATGTATGTTTGTATGTGTTTGTTATATCGTAAGTCTGATGGCTCTTTATTAAGATCTTGCCAACCTTAAATTACGAAGAACAAATATTAAATATACTTCTACAATAAAACTTTTTGCCCTACAAACTGAAAGTTTTGTTATCAAGTAACGTGTTTATTTGTTATATAAACCATTAATCATTTCTTTGTCATTAAGTCTAACGCAACAGCACTACATTTCAAATAAAGCTTAATGTTATTTTAGTATGAATTTTTTATAATATGTATCTACACTTTATAAAAGAGAGTACTTTTTTTAAATTCTTTGCGTGGAAACGACTTTGCGCATGCTGCGACCAATATACCTACGCACGCAAAACTCGTGCTTAGCACACGTCATGTTATAAAATACTTTATAACGTCAAATAAATAATTAATTTATAGCCTCAAATTGTCATTTTATGCACTGTCATAACCTTAAAATGTATCACAAATTGAGTTATTCGTACCTCGTGTTATAAACTAGTTTTTGCACTTCTATTAAAAGATACTAGTTTGATACTTGAGCGAGAAAGTGATTTTATTAGTGATAAAGGGCGCAAAATGCTCATTTTGCGCAATGCTTAAACCTACAAATGTCTACAGTTTTGAGTCATACGCACGTTATATGAATTACCGAAATAACTAGTTTAAAACAAACAGTAGCACTAGTAGTTTCAACCCAACTTTCCTCTCAGCGCAATTTTTTGTTGTTTCTTAATACACGAAGAGAATTGTGAAACCGCTGTTTCTTCAATTGAGGGAGCCAAAACAAAAAGGGCATCAATTGAACACAAGTGCCATTGCCATATCACTGGTAACACTAGCACCATATACTTACATGATGCACTGCTTCGTTAATGTCACAGCGCATTTTTTTAGAATAAGTATAAGACGTGCGAAAACTAATTAATCATCGTTTAATGCTTATCACTTACCTTATTTAATGTTTTCAAGTTTTGTTTAATAAAAATACTCGCCCTTGTACTAACGTAAGCTGTTTTTGAATTTTCGGCATTTTGAATCTTCGGTAAAACGGTTTTCGAGATTTTGAACTTTCCCAATAATGGTTTTCTCCATTTTAACCTTTTGGTAAAATGAATTTTCGGTGTTTTTAATCTTCGCTATATAGATTTTTCGGTATAATGACTCTTCGGTATCACGGTTTTCTATACCTTGAAAATTCTGAAAATTGGTTTTCGGCTATTTGAATTTTCGTATCTTTCACTTTCGATATTTTAACTTTCGTTACCTCGATTTCGCAAAACTGGTTTTCGATACTTTGAACATTCGGAAAAGTGTCCTACAATCAAATTATATTTTGACCATCAGTTTCCATTGATTCTTCTTCATCGGCACTATTAGTCCATTTTTCAAAAGTTTTCAATTCGCTCAATGTATAATTGTACAGTAAGTGCAAGGATATGTTTTTGTTGAAGTTTGCTGTCCGTTGATTATCATTATAAGTTTAAAATCAGAGCTAAATTTGAAGAATATCTCATTAACCTTTGACAATTCAAATACATTTTTTGCTTCCTCATAAGCTTTCTTTATTTGCGGAACAATCGATAGTATAATTTTTAGACGTGTGTCAAAATTCGTGAAAACTTCGAGTACAATAAATATGTGCGGTGAAATTTAACTAAGGTGTGTGTGTGTGTGTGTCTGTGTGTGTGTAATAAGTGTGAACTGCAGCTATTTTGAGTACTCCCGAGCTCTGGGAGGCATCATTTTCGCAACAAGAAACGATTCCTAAACTGTTAAAAGTATTCATTATAAAAATTTCGTTTTTAAAGTGAGAAACCATTTTGCTTCAAGTCCTTAGAAATAAATGGTTGGAAACTAAGTCTACTTGCCAATAAATGTGTATTTTGTGACTACTTCTAAATCTCCTTAGATTTACGTTTAAAGGTTTCATAAAAAAATGTGGATTTAAGAATACCTGGATTGTTATGTTAAACATTTGGGGGCTCGTCCGGGATCTAAGGTTAATTTGAGATGTAAGAAAAAAAAACAGTGAAAATTCAAGAATTTCCTTGAATGTGTACAAAAATTCACTGCAACGTATGGGATTTTAAGTTTTGTTCAGGTTTTGGTATGTACTTGTTTAGATGAGGCTCACCTATACGGGTTACATAACTATAATACTCTCGTATGCGAGGACGCACGCTCACGCAGACGGGTACACATTCTCAAAACGTTACTACGAGAATATGACTCAGTGCTTATTGTGCTATTTATCGCTATCGTAACACCTACTATGTAGTCTCCCTTTTGGAATTATCGATCTGCCAAATGTTATTTTATTTCTGTCAACGAAGAAAGCCTGTCTGTTCAGCCGCTGAGGAGAATTACGTTCCATCACAATTCTATTGCAAAGTGATCCTCAGTTTAAGGAAGGTTAATCATGTCTCCTTTTTGTTTAAATTTTATTTTGTCCATCTCTATGGTGATCTAATGAAAGCGTGAGGTTAAGTCAAGAAGAGTTCTTGTTTAAAGCATATCGCTTCCTAAAGTCTAGCGTGGGGCGACAAGGCACCCTTGTGACTGTTCACAGAAATGATTTTGGTAGAACTACGACCCCTTTCCAACGTCTCGTGGGGGCGGAGTCACCCCTCTGATTTTTTACAGAACTAATTTGGAAGAATTCCCTCTCGCTTTCCAGCGGGCAAGGCACCCTTGTAACTGTTCACAAAAATAATTTTGGTAGAACCACGACCGCTTTCCAACGTCTCGTGGGAGGCGTAGTCACCCCTCTGATTGTTTGCAGAACTAATTTGCGAGAATTCCCTATCGCTTTCAAACATTTCGTGAGATCGCGAAGGTACTTCTTTGAATGTTCACAGAAATAATTTTAGTGAAACCCCTATCGCTTTCCAACGTCTCGTGGGGGCGGGAAGGCACCCCTTTGACTGTTCACAGACATAATTTTGGTTGAACTGCGACCCCTTTCCAGCGTCTCGTGGGAGCGGCAAGGCACACTTGTGACAGTTCACAGAAATAATTTTGGTAGAACCATGACCTCTTTTCAACGTCTTGTGGAGGGGGGGAGGGCGGAAAGTCAACCCTCTGGTTGTTCACAGAAATAATTTTGGTGAAACCACTATCGCTTTC
>NC_046661.1:15072664-15078574 GCF_010883055.1 Belonocnema kinseyi | reverse complement strand
TCCTTTGATTGTTCACAGAAACTATTTTGGTGAAACCCTTATCACTTTTTAACATCTCGTGTGGGGCGGGAAGGCACCCCTCTGATTGTTCACAGAAATAATTTTGTTGAACCACTATCGCTTTCCAACGTCTCGTGGTGGCGGGAAAGCACTACAATAATTTTTATCGAACGCCGACCACTTTGCAACCTCTCGCGGGGGCGGGAGGGCACCCCTGTGACTCTTCACGATAATTTTGGTCGAACTACGAGCCCTATTGAACTTGCGAACTTACAACCCCGCACTAATTTTTGTGACTAAAAATTCGTCTAAAGTTTCATGGAATGGGTAATCTGTACTCGGTCCTAGCTGAGTCTCCCACTCTTTTAATGACCCATTGATCGGTGGGATGGTTTAAATTCTCTAAAGCAGAAAGTGCATCATTGGTAGTATCGCGAAGTAATTTCAGCTCACTTACAGTGTTATTATTAACATTAGGTATATTAGCGATTTCATTCAAATGAGCAACAATCAAAGAGCTCTTACTGTCATGGCGCCTTTTAATATTTTCCCAAGTCGTTTGAAAATTAGCATCGATAATTTTAACATGTTTGAATTAACGTTATGTTGAATACTAAGATCTCTAGAAGCAGCAGAATTATTTTCTAAATGTTGTGAGACATAAGTGTCAATTTGATTGTTGATGAAATCGAACGCGTCTAAAAAGGCATCTTCTATTGTTAAAAATTAATTTTTCAAGAAATACTCTAGAGATAATTTCTTTTCGAAACTGGCTAGATTATGAATTTTGGTATCTAATTCACGACATTCTGACCATTTTTCTTTTAATAATTTGAGACGGCCTCGAAAAGTAGCGATATTTCGCCTAGCTATAGGAATCTTTTAAATATTCGACTTCGTTCTTAAAATAGCTTGATGTAAATTTGACAGTTCATTACCTAATGTCGTTAAATCATCCGCCATTTTGACAGATTGTTTCGCTTGATACTTAAAGAATAGTCAACCTATTTATTTTGTTTAATTCGTAGTTTACTTTACAAAAACCTCTGTGTAAGGCAAATCAATTTGACGAGTAGGTAAACGAATTTTTAATTAATATAAGAATAAGAAACATTCGCTCTCGGACCAAATTTATTTCTGTGAACAGCCAGCGGGGTGCCTTGCTGCCCCTACGAAACTTTGGAAAGGTTTCGTGGTTCTACCAAAATTATTTCTGGGAACAGTCACAGGGGTGCCTTCCCGCCCCCACAAGTCGTTTGAAAGTGGTCGGCGGTCAACCAAAATTATTTCTCTGAACAGTTAGGATTGTAGTCAGTTACTGGTCAGTTACTGAAATTATGTCTGAGAGATTCTCAGTACATATATGGTAGACGTTTCGACTGTACGTCGACAGTCCTCATTAGTATAAAATACTTCTTTCTTCGAAATTTTGCACCTGTATGTTAAAATTAATTTGTTAGTTACGGAAATGACTATGTCTGCTAGACGGACTTAAATAAAAATTGAGATTATTGTTGCATGTGATAAGTGTGTATTTTTCTATGTCAACAATAATTAAGCTTAATCTTTATTTGAGTCAGTCCAGCAGATGGAGTCATTTCAGTAACTGAAAAATTAAATTTAACATACAGGTGCAAAATTTCGTAGAAAGAAGTATTTTATACTGATGAGGACTGTCGACGTACAGTCGAAACGTCTACCATATATGTACTGAGAATCTCTCAGACATAATTTCAATAAACTGACCAGTAATTGACTGAAATTTTGACTTCCATCGACAAGAATATTATTACACCCTGGTCAACAACTTAACACCTTATATATCAATTGAATGCTATCTGCCAACTGTAATTTTCGAGCAGATGAATAGTAATTAATTGCGTATGCAAAATTCGGTAACTGAAGTCAATTGAATTAGTTTTGTAGCGTTATTATGTGCATAAAACCAATAATATTAAATCTTTTAAAAATTTTATGTAAATTTAATACGTTCTGATGAGTGAAACGTCGATTACAATTCGAACTGTATATTCTATTTAAAAATCACGTTTGATGCAGATTTATTTAAATAATTTTAAAAAGTTTAAATGAAATAATAATTATATAGTAGATAATAAATAGAATATGAATAAATAATTGAATAAAATTAAATAATTTAAATAATTGATAGAGTTACAATTTCTCTTAAATACTTGAATATCGAAATATTTAGTTAAAAGACATAACATTATTTTTAATGATAAACTATGAGACCACGAGGGATTTTCGTGTCCTAAAAACGCATCCCTTGTCTAAGTTTTTCCTATACGTCAGTTTTTTTAGATATCCTCACTTATAAGTACAAAAACTGCTATTTTTAGCCATATTTGGGGCAATATAACATGACCATCAATTTTTTCTAAAAAGCTGCTAACGGGATCGTTTGGTACTACTTTTCAACTTCTATCTAAATTTGTTATCATCCATAAACGATTTTTTTTCTCAGAGATATCGCACATTAACCATTTTAGTTCCACAATGAAAAACTAGAAAAGAAGGCATTGATCAACTGAAATGGTTAGTGAGTGAAATCTCGAAGAAGAAAACATAATCAGTGAACATTTTTTCCCTTCTATTGGTCAGTTCTAATTGCACGCTGTATGGGTTGATTGGGTGAATATATGGGTGGTTCCACGACCGCAGTAATGACAAATTCTAGGTCTATCGCGTGCACACTATACTTTTGTTCTGGAAACAGTGCATTTTTTAGCCACAGTGTGGAGGGGCGTGTCCGCGTGAAATACAATAATTCACCTCCAGAAATGGGCAATTCTGGATTATCGTTGTGAACTTTTTTTCTAATAAAACCTTAAAAACGACAATATAATTATCGCTCAAGGCAACAATATCGTTTGTATCTCAGCCATACCGTGGAGATACGCCTCTTCACGAGTTTGGGTGAAAGTTGAGTGGTTATACGACGGCTTTCTCGGGTAAAAACTGATAGTGAAACGTAGAGTTAGAATTAGCTAATTCTTGAACAGTCAGGTGAAAAATATCATAGCAGTGCCCAACAGTTGTCCAAATTTTTGCCAAAATCATGGACCAAATGCCAAATGCACTTTTAGGTTAGGATATCTAAAAAACCTGACGCATAGGAAAAATTTAGACAACGGTTCCGTTTTTAGTACAGCAAAATCATTCGGGGTCACACAGTCCGGTCTTTAGGTACAAAAATATGTCATTTTTGTTGGCCTATGTGATTGTAAGACATAAAATAGGTTTCTTGAACACTTTCTGTCAATAACTATATATAAAAACTTCCCTTACATAATTATATCTGAGAATTATGAAATCAGCAAACAAAAAATTTTGTATAAAATAATATTATTTTCTAGATAAGAAATGAGTTCGCCATATCATACGACGTCTTTGCGATATCGCAAAGGCACCTTAACGACATGGACATAGGATGTCATGAAGATATCATAAAGACGTCGCCAAATAGTGTGCCCATTGAGAATGTTATATAACTATAAGAAGATGTTTGATTTCTGTATTTTTTCATAACTGCAAGTTATGTGAGATATAACTTAAAAATGTATGGTGATAAGATGAGTAAGCGCAAAATTAATTTAATTAAAAAATAATTCTGTCAAAGTATCTGCTTTTAAAGAGATTATTACATTTGTTTTTATTTTCAGCAACGGAAAATTTATTTACTTAAGGCTCTATAGACATAAAGGAACATACTGTCATTACGATACTTGCGTTTAATTGTTAATATTTATTTATACCATTTTTTAATAAATCACATAATCTTCAAAATATTATTGTAAATTTGTCAATATCGTTTTTAACGTAAAAGACGACTCGCCTGACTTATAGTTTGGCTGGTAAATGGAATTTTTAATTTTCTTAAACATTTATCACGATTAAAACCAAACATTTTCACGATTTCGAAATATATCAAAAAATAATCTGCAAGATTTTAAATTATAAAATCATTTGATGAAACAAATCAATCCTTTCTTCGACCGTTGATATTTATTGATTTCAAATCGTAGATTTCAAATTATTTATGTCTTACGGTCCAATCGTAAATCGAAAAAATAAATATGAGTCAAAAAAACATGTTCTTCGAAACTCAGATATTTATTTAATAGAAAAAACTCCTTTTGAAACTTCCTGACGTTTTGGTACACATGCGTACCTTTTTCAAAGGTTCTTAACCTAAATAATTATATTAAAGATTAGTAATTTTAGTCTGAACAAATATGATGGATAATTACGTAGATTTAAATAAATTGTTACCTGATTTGATGATGGTTTAAAATAGTCAAACAGATCAATTTTCAGTCAAAAAAGTAACATTTAAGTCAATTGTTTTAAAAAAATTAATTAAAATTTAGTGATTTTTAGAAGTCTCAAAAAATTTCGATTCTTCAATCGATTAGAACTACATTTTTTTAAATATAGTACGAGAAAACAAATTAGCGTAGGTTAGGACGGACGAACAGAAATTGACAGTTTCAGAAATACATGAAGAATACGTAATGAACGATGATGTAATAGGCAAGTTTCCATTGAAAACCACTGATGTGGAAACGCGTAATTTAGTTTAAATTTGAAATAAGAAATTTAAAAAATGTGTATATGAACACATCCATACATATGCATACATATATACACACATATAGCATACATACATATACGCATATATACATATAGAGATGATTAATATTAAAAACATTATTTTATAATACTCTGATAAATTTTATTACTATTTAGAATTTCAGTCTGTAAATTAACTGAAATCTTACGATATTTGTTTATAAAAAAAGACTCAATAATACGTCGTTGATAAGTATTTTTTTCTGTAGCTAATATTTTAATACGTTTAAAATCAAAATCAAAGTAATGATTGAAATTCCAAGAATGTTGCGACAGACCTGTGTTAAAATTCCCAACTTCACAATCTCTTTTATGTTCAGCAATTCTAGTTTTTAATCTCCTGCCAGTTTCATCTATATAAGCTTTATCACAACATTTACATTAAATTAAATAAATAACATCAGATAAATTTTCAATGGAATCGACGTCCTTTCTTCTTGTCAAATAATTATCTAATGTATTAGTGTTTTTAAAATAAACATTGATATTAAATTTTTTAAGTGAATTTCTTAATCTTTCTGATAGGCCCTGAATGTAAGGCAAAGTAACATTTAAATTAAATCTATTGTAAGTATCACTCCAATTTCTTTTCTTGTTAGTTTTATTACTGTTATTGTAAATCTCATGAATGCGTTCTTTAATTATGACATTTACAAACTCAAGAGGATAGTTATTCTGTACTAAAGTTGTTTTTAATAGATTTAAATTTTCTTTTCTAAATTGAATGTCAGATACTTTTACACATGTATCTACTAAACTCTTAATTAAACCAATTTTATGCCCAAATAAATTATGTGAATTATATTTTAAGTATCTACCAGACCAAGAAGATTTTTTATACCAATTGGTTAATAAATCACCATTCGGAGTTTTTATAATTTTTAAATCAAGATAGTTAATAACATTATTAATCTCACATTCATGAGTGAAATTTATACAATCTTCAATACTATTAAATGCATTTAAGAAAACTTGAATTTTATTTGTGGGAATAATGGCTAAAATGTCGTCGACATATCGTTTGTCCAAAATAGGTGTGAAATCTAACAATTGTAAAGCTCTTTTTTCAACATCTTGTAAAACTAAATCAGAAACTACAGGAGATAATGGTGAACCCATAGGGCAATCCGAAATTTGTTTATAAAATTTATTATCAAAGGAGAAAACGGTACCATTGAAAACTGTTCTGGTGGCTATTAGAAATTCATTTTTAGTTATTTTTGTCAAGTTATGATTTAAATTAAGTTTTTCTTCAAT
>NC_046661.1:15061911-15072564 GCF_010883055.1 Belonocnema kinseyi | reverse complement strand
TTTCCCATCTAGTAGCTATGTCATTACATTTATTTTCAATAGTTGGAACCATACTAGTTTTAATATTCTTGTATAAAATATCATTCTTAAGGATGTTTTCAATTGTAATGTTATAATCGTCTCTATTTGCTGCAACTTTAAGTTACTTTTATAAGCCTTCACAAAAATTAAATCTTTATGATTTGTTTGGAAATTTTCAACTAATTGAACAGATTTTTCTAAATTTTTAAATTTATTATTTTTACTATGATTTGAAACTATTTGAGTAACAGTTTTTCGAATATTAAATTTTAAATCTTCTTCTTTAATATTTTTGATAGAATTTTCAATATTAGCAACTAAACTATTGATAGGAATTCTATTAACATTCAAAGGAACTCCAAAATTGTTTCCTAATGCTAAAACTTCAGCAACATCATCAGGGATTTAAACTGTTGATAAATTCTTAAAACATTTGTTTAATCTGAAATTAGTAATCTCTATATTAGAAACTAAAGACCTGTTTTTTAATAAGTCAAATTTTTTCATACACTCATCAAGTTTTGAGTGCTTTAGATTACGAAAACTTAAATCTTGTGAATCAAAAAACTTGTTTAAAGAGCCATCAGATATAACTCTTGAGAAACGATATTGTAAGTAATTTGAAAACTGACCTAATTTTGGAATATTTTTCACAATGTTTTCAATTTCTAAACGTAGACATTTTGTGTGGAAATTGAATTTAGTTTTTTGAAATTTTGAGATTAAATTATAATTTAAATTAGGTACATTATATTTACTTAAATTTTGTTGTATATGTGTTAGAAACAAGGCATTATTTCTACACCTTATCAAGAAAGTACGCTGTTACTTAAGAATAACTAATTTTCTATTGGTGTGTAAGCAATCTCCAATTTGTTGCCTTGTGACGGCGCCATACCTCTCAAGGATGTAAGATAAATAACCCATGTTGTCCAAAACGTTGTTGACTTGTTAATTGTAAAATGATTTGATGAAACAAATCAATCCTTTCTTCGACCGTTGATATTTATTGATTTCAAATCGTAGATTTCAAATTATTTATGTCTTACGGCCCAATCGTAAATCGAAAAAATAAATATGAGTCAAAGAAACATTTTCTTCGAAACTCAGATATTTATTTAATAGAAAAAACTCCTTTCGAAACTTCCTGACGTTTCGGTTCACATGCGTACCTTTCTCAAAGGTTCTTAACCTAAATAATTATATTAAAGATTAGTACTTTTAGTCTGAACAAATATGATGGATAATTACGTAGATTTAAATACATTGTTACCTGAGTTGATGATGGTTTAAAATAGTCAAACAGATCAATTTTCAGTAAAAAAGTAACATTTAAGTCAATTGTTTTAAAAAAATTAATTAAAATTTTGTGATTTTTAGAAGTCTCAAAAAATTTCGAGACTTCAATCTATTAGAACTACATTTTTTTTTAAATATAATACGAGAAAACAAATTAGCGTAGGTTAGGACGGACGAACAGAAATTGACAGTTTCAGAAATACATGAAGAATACGTAATGAACGATGATGTAATAGGCAAGTTTCCATTGAAAACCACTGATGTGGAAGCGCGTAATTTAGTTTAAATTTGAAATAAGAAATTAAAAAATGTGTATATGAACACATCCATACATATGCATACATATATACACACATATAGCATCCATACATATACACATATATACATATAGAGATGATTAATATTAAAAACATTATTTTATAATACTCTGATAAATTTTATTAATATTTAGAATTTCAGTCTGTAAATTAACTGAAATCTTACGATATTTGTTTATAAAAATAGACTCAATCATACGTCGTTGATAAGTATTTTTTTCTGTAGCTAATATTTTAATACGTTTAAAATCAAAATCGAAGTAATGATTGAAATTCCAAGAATGTTGCGACAGACCTGTGATAAAATTCCCAACTTCACAATCTCTTTTGTGTTCAGCAATTCTAGTTTTTAATCTCCTGCCAGTTTCACCTATATAAGCTTTATTACAACATTTACATTTAACAAAATAAATAACACCAGATAAATTTTCAATGGAATCGACGTCCTTTCTTCTTGACAAGTAATTATTTAATGTATTAGTGTTTTTAAAATAAACATTGTTATTAACTTTTTAAAGTGAATTTCTTAATCTTTCTGATAGGCCCTGAATGTAAGGCAAAGTAACATTTAAATTAAATCTATTGTAAGTATCACTCCAATTTCTTTTCTTGTTAGTTTTATTACTGTTATTGTAAATCTCATGAATGCGTTCTTTAATGATGTCATTTACAAACTCAAGAGGATAGTTATTCTGTACTAAAGTTGTTTTTAATAGATTTAAATTTTTTTTCTAACTTGAATGTCAGATAATTTTACACATCTACCTACTAAACCTTTAATTAAACCAATTTTATGCCCAAATAAATTATGTGAATTATAGTTTAGGTATCTGCCAGACCAAGAAGGTTTTTTATACCAATTGGTTAATAAATCACCATTTGGAGTTTTTATAATTTTTAACTGAATTTTTCGAAAAGAAATCAAAAAGTTTCAGAGGTTTTAGGAAAAGAAAAAAATTTCGAAAAGTAAGCTTTTTAAGAACTTGGAAGATTTCAAGAGAATCAAAACAATTTCTATAGATGTTTGGGAAATTTTTAAATGATTTTTTAGTTTCAAAAATTAATTTTAAGAGAATATTTCAGAAGTTTTCCGAAATTTTCAACAAATAATTGGTAAAATTTTTAAACAATTTTGTTCATTTGGAAGAACTTCATCAAAATTAAAAAAAAAGTTCCGAGTAAATTTCAATGATATTTAGGAATTTTAGAAGTTTTAAAATTATTAAGAATATTTTAAAGCTTGATGAGGTTTTCGAAAATTTGTAAAATACTTCTTCAGAACTTCTGATAGACATCAATATCTTTTAAACTAGCTCGATTTTTGCCTCATATTTAATTCTTCTAAATTATTTATTCACACATCTAAAATGTTTAAAAATCTAAGTAAAATCTAAGTTTAACTTGAATTTAAGTACCCAAAAAACTTAAAAAAATTAAATAATCATTCGAAATGCTCATTTTTCATTAAAAATTGATTCTCACATAAAAAAAAACAATATACGCGCATAGTGCGTGACAATACGATTTAAATGATCCCACAACCCATCTAGTGATTAGTAATATTTTCAGGCACATCAACCTAACTCTAGTTTTTTTCTCATTCATGTTTTTGCTCAAGAATAAATCATAAGGCGGCTATCTAATCTACCGTAAAAGAGTGTGTGTGTCACATTTTGTAAAGAAATTAATTACAAAACTGCGTCATCGTTTTTCTGTGGATATAAAATTGTATGCTAAAAACGTGGGCTTGGATTGTCACTGGAAAGTTACTTTTGAAAAAATATGTTTGGTATTTCTTAGGTCAGGCCTATCCAGAGAGGGGAGTTCGACTCAATCCACAGATGTTAGAGTTCTACCACCAGTCTCTCTACTCATCTTCGGCGGTGGTCGTTTTCTGAAATGGATGGGAGGTATCCAGTGTTGTAGATACATAGTTTCTCGGAAGGTGTCTTAGGGTGACTGAATTTAAAATAAAATGAAGTAATTTGGAATTTAATTAATTAATATATTAGCAGTAAAAAAATGCAGAATTTATCGTGAAACATATTAATTGCATAACCCGTTTTTGTAAGAGAATAGTCAGCGAAATGGTCCACTTTACAACTTTATTACAATAGAGAAATTAAGGCCTTTTTCATTAAACATTTAATCCCCCTATAATAAGAAATAAAAGAGGCAGTTACATTTTCTAGGCTATATTATTATATTGCAATAAATTCACATTCAATGTATAAACTTATATAAATATTGAAAAGCAATGATTTCAACATATTTTTAACATTAGCTTACACTTTACAAAGAATTTTTCAAAATTAGTTTAAATCAGGTCTTGCAACACACCTATTAAAAGTTATCACGCTTATTTCCTTTATTTATTATTATAAAGTAAAATGTAATTATATATCAACTATTCATATTTTGAAATTGTTGCAATATTGATAAAATCATAATTTTGTCGAAAAAAGATATAATGTTTCCATCTCAGTATATTAGTAAACTCTTCTCTTTCATTCGAGTTACATCTTGCATTTACAGCATTAAAATAAAAATATTGCATTTCAAATTAGTCGCCCTAAAACTAAAGCACCTACTTCAAAACTTATCTGCGAAACTGAATACTGTAATGTCCCTGGCGGACCAAGGAAACCGAATGGGACCTCTACAAAGTACCCGTAAAGACCCCATTGGGTCCCCATTCGGTTCCTTTTTGAAAAAACTCAAAAATACAGCAAGATCAACTTTTAAACTGTTGAAATTCGGACTCTACGTTAAATTTTCTATTAGAAACTCACAGAGTAATCGCAATACTTTTCTTTGCAGCGTTAAAAATTTTTAAAAATGTCATTAACTTCTGCTCAAGATGACTTCAAGCACATCCATAATAGTTGGTGGTGAGGTTAAGATCTCAAATCACTTTTCGTGTTGTTATTACGATTCTCATGGCTAAAACATGTAGTGTTTGAGTCGAACTCTCCTCTCTGGACAGGCCTGTCTTAGGTTATAATGCTATGTATCGCAGGAGGATATCAACATGGCCCGACCTGTTTGGAACTAGTAATTATCGGAGACAGACATTTCTTATAATTTTCCACAGACATTCTTAGCCTCACTGAGCCCTCCTTATATTATATGTTGAGCGTTTACCAACTCCACTACCCAGCAAACATGGTTGCAGAAGAGATCTGTAACTGTTCTAGAACACAAAAGAAAAAGTTCTAGAACAGGTTAGTAACAGGTTACGAACATGCGAGTAACTATGAATAATGATTTATCATTTGATTTATCATTTTTAGCATAATGAGTGTTAGACACATGAATATACGAACTTATTTATTTAAGCTAGGATAAAACGATTATTGTTTTAACATAATACATAATAGTAAATAATGTGCGATATCAAAATTTGATTAAGTTTCCATGAAAGTTTGGATTAATTCAGTGTTTTTCGTCAGAAATCGCTATTTTTAACTTTTTTTAAATTATATTTTGAAGAATATTGACAAATTTTTTACTACCTTAGGTTATTTTAGGCATTTACACCGGATATAGTTTTTTTAAATAAGAAATCATAAGACTTCGAATAAGATAAAAAATTGTTTTACAATTCGACGTTAAAGTAACGTTTTTCACTGAAAATGTTTTTAAAGATTTCAAAAAAGATTTACCTTTTTAGAATATTTTAAGGTTTTCTTAACATAAATTGTCATTTATATTATTAATTGATAAATTCGATAGCAACTTATAGAAAAATATTGTGGGCAAAATAAAAAAATTGTGTTTCATCAAAACTTTATTATATCTCCGTACTTGAACATTTTTTAAATTTTCTTTCTATTTATTACTTTTTTTTAGCGTAGACTTTAGCCAAATTATTTTGAATTTGTGGAAATAATTTTAAAATATCGAAAAATGCCCCATAGTTTAGTTTGGATCCCTGTGGAAATTAACGCTTTCCGCGTCTTTACAAAGACTGAAAAAGCTACAGCACACGTTTAAATAATAATTCCAGGTATTGTAAATGCGAAATAACTTTTTGCACTTTATACGTGCTTTTTAAAAAAAACTCTAATAGCTATTCAGTCGATAATGTTTAGATGATGATTGGAGTAGATATATCTAGAAAGTCAGGAATCCGAACGAAATTAGGGTATTTTTCAATATTTTACCATTTTTTCTTCAACTTCAAAATAACTTGGGTTAAAACTAAGCTAGAAGTGACAATGTATATAAAAATATTTTAGGCAAAATTTAAAAATTGTGTTTTCTCAAAAATTCATTATTTGTCGGTACTTGAAAATTTTGTAATTTTTCTTTCTTACTTTTTCCAAATTATTTTTTAGCCAAATTATTTTGAATGTGTTGAAATGATTTTAAAATATCAAAAAGTAATAAGATTCCAATCATTTTAAAGCCCATCGGAGCTACCAGACGTAACCTCCAATCAATTAAAAACACAATTTTTATTAAAAGCATTACAACTAAAAATATTTTATTTCTTGGTTTCTTTGGGGTATTCAGAAAGATATTGTCGGCGCTAGGTACAGAAAGGGCGTATTGCCCGCTTCGTAATGATTTCATAAAGATGTGGTCCATTGCTTTGTCCTCTAAATTTTTATACTTAGTTAATTAGAACTCAGTTCACGTGCTCTTAACGTGTTGCAATATATTATTCTATAATCCTCGATAAAGAAAAACATATTTTTGCTCATATTAATACAATTTCATTTTAAAAACACGTATTAATTCGTTTATAAATGTTTAAATGTGTTCTGATCTATAATATTAATTTTATTCAATTATAATTACAAAGTTTCGTTGTTTCTTTTTAAATAAATTTTATTTAGAAAAGACATTACGGTAGTGCAATTCTTTCTCTACGATATTCGCTATGAAAATAGTTATTTCATTATTTTATTTAAGGAATTTAATTTAATAGTTTTCCACAGAAAGCCTAAGTAACATTCTGACGGCACAGTACAGATAATAAAGTCAATAATGATAATACTACAGACAATAATAAATATCGTTTGTGATTAGTCATTAGTGCTAGTGTCACATCCCGTAACGTATATATATTTTAATATATTTATTTATATATTTATATATTTGCATGATCATAATAATAAACTCCCCGGTAAGAATGCTTGCATTAAAAATTATTGAAAATTTTAATTCATCCAGTGTTAACGTGAGAAATATTGAATACTTCTGGATCCCGTTATTGTCCTCCCGTTTTAAATCTCCACAGCAGTTGAAGTTATCTCTTAAATTGAATTCCTTTCTGTACCTAGCGCCAAAATTATTTTTCTGAATATTACAAAATAACCAAGAAATAGAAAAATTTTAATCCCTTTCAATTTAGCAAATTTTTTCACATTCATTTACTGTTTTTCGAATAATAATGAAGTAAAAAGCTTTTTAAAACATAGCACTAGTCATTTTACGATCTCTGGATTAATTCCCACACATAAAATTCTGGTAAAAAATTATTTTTTTATTTTTTTATTATGATTTTATATTTTTATAATTGATAATATTTGAACAAAGTAAACATTAAAGAATAAAGATACGTATTCTCGTATACAATCCTACTAGATTTTGCACATTTTATGCTTTTGGAGCCCGTTCTAATGCTTCGAACGAAAATTTTCTTTTTAATTTAATGGAGGTTACGTCTGGCAACGGAAATCGGCTTTAAAAGGGATAGGAATCTTTTTATTTTTGCCGCCTGATGAGGATTAAAAAACGAAGGACAGAAACAGCATTCTTAGGGATTCAAAATTTGTAATACCTTTCAATGCAAGGCTTTTTACGGGGTCTTCATAAATATAGAGCAAATATTGTGTCAACAAGTTGTAAGCTGACGAGAATAGATATAGTCAGAACATTATAAGTAGTAGCATATGGAAAATAGATATACTCAGCAGGTTGGAGACTGGAGAACGCAGATATACATATATTGAACACATTGTAAGCCGTATAGTATAAACAAATAAATATATATTTAAATATATATAAACAAAAATAAATAGGCGGTCGCGGGCAATTGTCCAGATGTGGTCCCGAAGGAATTAACCCCTAAGCGGAGGTGTTAAAACCGTGCCGAAAGCTGAATGGCACCTGGGTGAGGTGTCTAGAGCGGTGAATCTGGGATAACGGGCGACCTCTCAGAGTACGCAGCCTTATCCTTGCATGCGGGGCTCTACAAGGATGGACGATCTCCTTACCCTAGCTTCTCGTGGGAACAACAATGACAACACCAAACATAGTTGTAGTAAGTGCGGTTCAAAACAACAGAACGCGCAGAGCTCCCGACAATGGGTCGGTCAACAATGCCGACCAATCGAGAGCTGGGGGAGCCAATAAAAATGGATTTAATGCGATGGATCGGCGGGATCTCGCAACCTTTGGGTGGACGGAGCGACTGTATCACGACTTGCTAGAGTGCTACGATGCAAGTGTGGCCCCTGAACGGGTTTACATGGCACGGCTGCATTCTCTGTGGTGCGAGAAACACCTGGAGCTATCGCACTTTTCGCAGCAACGTCTACGAAACCATGCTGAACTACTCCGAAAAAGGGGCAATGTAAGCGGAATGCTTACTCTACCACAGCTAGAACAAGCCGCCAACAGAGAAAGAGAGGCGACAATAAGACCAACCGCGGACAGGCATCCAACAGAGGAAGAGCGATGCTTTACAACCCGGAGAAACATCAACATCAAGGTTTCTCTCAGGCCTAAAGATCTGGCTGAAATGGATAACCAGCTTCGTGGACTTGCCATAAAGATAGGCTGGGCAACACAGTACGCGTCCCGCATTTAGTGTGTGATTGACTACAGCACATCTGGCAGGAATTTTACCGCCAAGGTTCGAAAGTTCGCGCGCGAACTCCGGACCCGTCATCACACATTTAACAAGTCAAAGCTGCTGATTATCAGGCAGCATATTGTTGAGAGAATACGGATACTATCTGACGCTAAGAGAAGTCTAGAGCGGAAGGAGAGGTGGGTCAGAGAAAATCAACAGTTTCTCTCTGACCCATCTCGAATCTTCCAAGATCCTCCAGTTAGTGTCGAACACCCACCCAAACTAGAGGAGGTCGAAGTATGTTGGAGAGAAGTCTACGAAGTGCAGCATAGACTGGATGAAAACTCAGAAAATATAAATAGGTTCAAGGAGTTATGTGTTGCCCTCATAACACCTGATAAAGAATGCCCATCCATCACTACCGAGGAGGTGAAAAAAGTATTAAGAGGGATGAAGAACTATTCTGCACCGGGATCAGATTGTATCAAAACCTTCTGGTGGAAGAAGTTTTCTTCAAGCCATCAGCATTTGGCCCGTATTTTCACCTCATATTTAAAGTCGGAAGAGCCGATTCCGGAGTGGTTGGTGGAAGGGCGTACAATACTCCTGCCGAAAATAGGCAACTTAGCTGACCCGAAGAATTACAGGCCAATAACTTGTCTGAACACACATTATAAAAGATTCACAGCTATCCTAAATGATAGGATTGTTCGGGCAATTGAACCTGCGTGGCAAGAAATGTATGAGCACCGAGGCTCAAAGAAAGGCATAGTCGGATGTCGGGAAAACCTGCTCATCGATATATGTGTCTCTAAAGATGCAGCATTCTACCAGCGTGACCTATCGATGGCCTGGATTGATTATCGGAAAGCTTTCGATTCTACATCCCATAGACTTATCATCTGTCTTTTGGAAATCTTAAAGGTTCATCCGCAAATAGTTGGGTGCATAGAGAGATTGATGCCGCTTTGGAAAACCAGATTTACTATCTCATCTGGCAAAAATCGTGTGACAACTAACAAGGTCACGTTTCAGAGAGGTGTCTTTCAGGGCGACACCATGAGCCCACTCGTCTTTTGCCTTACATTATTGCCACTATCTCTAGCACTACGCCATTCCGACGGGTACTTGTGCGGCAAACCTGCAGATCGAAAGTAGAAGGTCGCTCATGTATTTTACATGGACGATCTTAAGATCTATGCTTAAAACATAGAGCAACTGCATCTATCTCTGGGGATTGTCGAACGATATACTAAGGAAATTGGAATGGAATTTGGGTTAGACAAATGCGCCAAGGTTTATTTGAAGCGAGGAAAACTTTATGGCATCCATGAAGATCCTGAGCTCGTTAATAGAAGCGCCATACGACACCTTTGCGCTAGAGAGACTTATACATACCTGGGCGTGCCACAGAGACGCATTCAGGATGTGACATCTATAAAGGATACTCTCCGAAGCAGATACAAACGTCTTATCTGATAGATTTGGTCTTCCGAACTGTCGGCGAGGAACAAAGTATCAGTCCATGTCTAGTGAGCTAACGTTTGCTTTCTCTAAATCGCCCAGATTGAAGTCTGGTACGGAGGATTTCATTTTTGCACGCCAAGACGGTGTCATTTCCACCTTAACGTACTGTCGACACATTTTTAGCCAAGAGATTCTTGATGATAGCTTCGGGGCGTGTCTAAAAACACCCCGAGCATTTAGCTCACATACTATCTAGTTGTCCGACTCACGCGGGAACGACCTACATTCAAAGGCACAATGCGGCAATAAGAGTGCTTAATTACCATCTCTGTCACTCTTACGGCAATAACCTTAATATCGCTCCTCTAAATGCTCCTAGGGAAATTGAGTCAATTGTCGAGAATGGGAAGTGCCGCATATACTGGAACTTTATATTCTCGACAATTGGTTCTGTTGCTCACTCGAGGCCTGACATGGTTCTTCTTGACTTCGAGAAGCGAACCATGTTCTTTATTGAATTTTCGGCACCAGCTGACAAAAACATCATAACCAAGGAGAATGAAAAGAAAGACAGGTATCGAGACCTTATAAGGGAGTGTCAACGATTGTACCCGGAATATTTTGTTAAACTAATCGTCGTTATCATCGGTGCTCTTGGAGGTGCCAAGCTTTCACTTGCTAATAGCCTAAAAAGCATCCCTGCGTGTCAACAATATGCTAGAACACTTGCGGTAAAAATGC
>NC_046661.1:15043693-15061811 GCF_010883055.1 Belonocnema kinseyi | reverse complement strand
TACAACGACGTCCCAGTATGCAGAGACGTGCATTAGGCCCTATAAAAACCGAAAGTACCAGCATGGGCCAGTTATTAATTCTTCTCTTTTTCCTACGAGTTTCTCGGACGCAAGCCGTCTAGTCCAGTGTCTCAAACCGGAATTCGTTGTTTGTTACTGTGTGTATCCTTGTAACAGTGTCGTGCACTGGGAAACCCGAGTCTAGGATTTCCCTCTTTGGATTACTCTTACACACTACCCAGAGGTCACAGTGACAATTTTGGCAACCTGGACCTTAAGAAATCTTCAGTTATAATAAATCACTGGTAAGCCATGTTTATAGTCAGTTCTAAGATTCCGTTTGTTTAAACTCCTTGGCCTACAATAAATCTAATCCTTTTATTTGAAGGTACTTGCCAAGGACTAAAGTCGTCTTCCGTCAACTTCGTGCTGTGCATAAATTCTACTTTGTAATTGTTTATTATAATTTACTTTCACATATTATTATTGGCTACTCTTTCCCCTTCCCAGTTACAGAACGTCTATCATTTGGCAGTACGAAATCAATTACGTAAGAAGTGTTTTGGAATAATTATTAACCAGTGTTCTTAATTCATTCTAGAATTCACTTGTAACAAGGTTCTAGAACTTCGTTATAACCCTATTACGGCACAGTTCTAGAAAAAATAGAAAAAATATTAAAGAACGGCTGCGATCAGTTTTTTCTAGAACAACTCCATAGCAACTGGTATAGAGCAGTGTTGTCACATATTTCGAGAACAGTTCTGTCACAATTTTGTCAGTGTTCTAGAGCACTGTTAAGTTTTCTTTCTGCAACAGTTTGGTCACAATTTTGTCACAGTGTTTTAGAACACTGTCACCATTTTGTTCTATAACAGTTCTGTGACCATCTTGTAACAGCTGTTATAGAACACATTTCCTTTTTTTACCTGGAACATTTACAGAACGTGTTTGCTGGGTAATAGTTATAGATATCACATCTCATATCCCAGCGTAGCTAGAGGGTATTTATTCACAATATTTAGATTAATCAACATTTTTATGATATTGATTTAGACCAAGTAGATAAACAAAATCCCTGGTCAAAAAAACCTATATCAATAATAAAATACTCCACTATTATTACATCAAGGGAACCACCCCCCCCCCCCTCAATTTTTCTCTTGATCATGAAACTTCAATCCATGCAGTGTTTCATTATGTAGTGACTATTAAAAATTAATCCCCAAAACAGTTTTTCCAAATTTTCATTTTAACAACAATTTTTTTCACAATGAAAAGTTTGAGTACTTTTAATTAAATAAATAATTTCTAATCAGCCATCAAATATCAATTAATGAAATTTTCAGGATTTATTGTTAAATATCTATATTTCGATCAAATATCAAAAACTTAAAATTATTTATTTATTAGCAGATTATTAGTTGATTTTTAAGTAACAAAATTCAAATTCCAATTAATTCTCGGTCAAAAAATCAAAAAAACCTGGGGTTATGTGCGTTATATATTTAGGTTTAAGATTTCGGAAAAAAACGTCACTGCTTGCAATTAGAGTTTCTACAACTCTGGTCGGTCGTAATGAAGAATAACATTTAAAAATATTATTATTTATTAAATTTTATTTTTTTAAACATATTTTAAGAAACAATGAAATAACATAATTCTTATTATTAAACTATGACAGAGAAAATTAAAAAATAATTAAATACAAATTTGATAGAAATGCGTTATCTTAATTACGAGTACTATTTAAAAACCTTGTTAACGATAACTTTCCTATCTTCCGAAACAAGCTTACATTGCAGCGATCCACCATCCAACGGTTCGTAATAGTGAAATTGGCGAGTATTTTGTATTTTAACAGTTCGTTTAAAACGCTGTCGGTACTTTTGTTCATGTAAATCATGATCCTCTTGAGAGCAAAAAGCAGAATTAATTTTTTTCAAAGAACTTTCGGCCCACTCGAATGAGGAAAGTGCTGTCGTTATATGCTTATTGTTGTCCCGTTGAAGGCTAGCTCGATAAGCCTGTCTTTTTACACTCCATCCTAAACCATCACAGGCTCCTTTGCCATGGGATGAGGCGAAGAAGTTCCACTTCGCTTAAACAGCAAAATCATTCTTGTGATTAATCAAGTTGGCAAAGTTATATTTATTTTTCTATCGTGAAGCCGCTCCGTGTGAGAAGTATGTTATTTTTTAACGTAATTAGCACCCAATTTATTTTTCAAAAATTCAATCAATTTTATGTTAAAAACCTGAACCGCAATTAAAGGTAGAATCTCTCTTTTCATCGTCTTTCATCTCATCAACTTGTGCTTCAGTCTCTTGAACACTAGAATATTTATTTACTTGTAACTCGCAAGAATTTTCGGGCTCACGGCCCAGATAGATAGCCCTGTTACACGAATTACACATATAACAGCCGATAAAATCTATCAAATCACTAGCTCGATTTTCTGTAATTAAAATTAAATTTTTAATAAGGTATTTATGATTTTTTTTATTTAAATGCTTACAAAATTTTTTCGCCCGGCCTATTTTAGATGACTAGCAATATGATGAATTTAAATAAAAATTATAACAGAAACAGATAAAATATGTGATGAACGCAAATTTATAAAATTACAGCTCTTGTGCGTAATATTTCTCAACTCATGTTCATATAAACTCATTTAATAAATAAACTGAAATGACTGATAAAATTCGTTTTTTCTTTAAGTGTAGACGCAAATAAAAGGAGAAGATTGCAACAAAGCGTGTTTTTTTTTAGATAAACATGGAGCTCTTCTTATTAAACTAGAAAAAAACAGCATAGAACATTTTTAAAAAACAAGAACACTTGTCCGCGCGCTGTACTGACAGTGCCCGGCGCCTGGTGATAAATAAATTCACCTGGTTAAAATTAATCGCGAGCAGTACATTTTTTCCGGAATCTTGAACTTGAATGTATAACCCACATAACCACAGAAAAAAATCCATTTTTTGACCGAGAAGTCATTGGAATTTGTATTTGTTTACTCAAAAGTTAACTAACAATAGGCTAATAAATAATTAATTTTAATTTTTTAATATTTTTTTCAAAATATAGATATTTAACAATAATTCCTGAAAAATTCATTAATTGATCTTTGATGGCTGATTAGAAAATGATTTTTTAATTAAAAGTACTCAAAAATTTCATTGTAAAAAAAATTGTTGTTAAAATGGAAATGTTGAAAAACTGTTTTGGGGATTGATTTTTTATAATGACTACTTAATAAAACACTGCATGCATTTAATTTTCATGATTAAGTGGAAAATGGGGGTTACACTTGATTTGATCTTGATCATATCTAAAAAAATTTATGTATTCAAAAGAGATGTCTCTGAAAAAAATACTTTTAAATCAAGCTCACATAATTTCCCGTATCACTTTTCGACGTTCTTAAGCATTGAAGTGATATTTTACAATATGCGATAGAAATCCAATGGAAACGTTTCAATTGTAATCAACACGAACCTTCTTACCATGCTGCTAATCCGTCAACTGGAGCTCTGAGGCTTGTATGATTTAATTTTTGGAAGTACGTACTAGCCCTTTATGATTTAAAAATAGGCTAAGTAGATATTAAATTTCGTAATACAGTACACAGTATGCTTTGTATGCAGTAATGTTTTATAGTTAACTTTCTTCTAGATATTTCTTCGTGTGATTATACATGACAGTAATCTGATCTTTGAACCAGAGGCCCAAATTTTCGATTACAATGAATTTATAATCACTGCAATTTTTTATTGATATTCCTACAATAAATTTAAGGTACCCAATAGTTCCGGTGTCAGATGGCTCTGTTGTCATGGACTGAGAGGCACCTAGCAGGTGTATTGTCTATAAGAATACAGGCCCACCAAATGCGCATCTTTAACAAATGTTTGTAAATACAAACTCCGTAATTCATATTGTCATTACTATTGAAAATATTTTTTCATTGTGGGACACAAATAATCAAATTATAAAAATCTACTAATGAAAAAAATTTTTTATTCATTAACATTATTTAGCGAATTTTAATGATCTCTCAACATTCCCTTGTGAAATTTTTATTATTTCTTTCCACTATAATTTTGAATTTAATTCTAGTATTAATGTATTATTTGGCAGGGTTTTTGTATCATCGTTTTTTAGGGTTAGTTTTTAAATTTCAAATACTGAAAATAGTTGTTTCAAAATTTTTTAAAAAGCTCTAACTTCTTGAAATTTTATCGAAAAGCAGCACCCTCGGTAAGATTTGAAATGCTATTATATGCACTACCACTTTTCATCGATCCAACCCACGCAGTTATCGTCACATCATTATATTTGTAATCAAAAAGTAGATAACAGGCTTTTCAGATAGGATTTCGAATACTCTCATAGACGCTACGTTAAACATGAACAAAAACTATAATCAAACCCCTTATGACGACCTACCATCGATGCACCTCATGCTGAAATCACCAAGTAACTTGAATTGAAATAAAAAAGATGATAATTGGATTTTCAGGTATGATTTCAAATTCGCACTTATGTGCCACTTTCAGAGTTAACAAAAAAGATAAGCAGTCCCCTCATCAAGACTTTTCATCAATCCAACCCATGCATATATCGTTAAATAAATATGTTTGCAATACGAAAGCAGACCACAGGCTTCTCGAATAGGATATCAAATGCGCTCATAAGCGCCACCTTCCAAGGTAACAAAGAAATATTAAAAATCCTCTCTTTACCACTTCTTAACGGTCCACCCAATTAACTTGAATCACAGTATAAAAGTAGGTGATGGACTTTTTTTCATGATATTTGAAATGCTATTATGTGCATTGCTTTCAAAACTAACTGAAACCATAACGAGATATAGTCAAATAAATATATTTGAAATAAAAAAGTAGATAACCGGCTTTTTGCATAGGATTTCAAATACGGTCTTGTCCTGAGTTATCATCACCTAAATATATTTACAATTAAAAAGTAGATAACAGGCCTTTCAGATAGTATTTTAAATGCTGCCATGTGCGCCACTTTCCAAGTTAACAAAAAACCATAAGCAGCCCTCTCATTACCACTTTTCATCGATCCTCCCCGTGCTGTTATCGTCAGATAACTTTATTTTCAATACAAAAGTATCTAGCAGGCTTCTCGGATAGGATTTTAAATGTTTTTTGCATGCTTTTTGCACCACTTTCCAAGGTAACAAAAAGATTGGATACATTCTCTCATTACTACTTCTTATCGGTCCACCCCACGTTCATCCACCCAATTAACTTGAATTGCAATATAAAAGTAGATATTGGGCTTTTTCGTTGTAATTTGAAATGCTAATATATGCATCGATTGCAAAACTAACTAAAACCCATAAGCAGCACCCTCATTATCCCTTTTCATCGATTCACCCAACGAGATATAGTCAAATAAATATATTGGCAATAAAAAAGTAGATAACCGGCTTCACGGATAGGATTTCAAATATGATCGTAAGCGCAGTTATCGTCACATAAATATATATGCACTTCAAAAGTAGATAACGAACCTTTCAGATAGTATTTCAAATGCTATCATATGCGCCACTTTCCAAGTTAACAAAAAACTATTATCAAGCCCCTCTTCACAACTTTTTATTGATTCAACCTGCGCTGATCTCGCCAAATAATTTTTATTGAAACATAACAGTTGATAATATGCTTTTCAGGTAGGATTTCGAATGCACTCATATGTGCCATTTTCAAAATTAACAAAGAACAATAAGCAGTCCTCTCATTACCACTTTGCATAGATCCACCTTGTGCTTTGATTGTCAAATAGCTTCATTTTCAATACAAAAGTAGATAACAGGCTCTTCGGATAGAATTTGGAATGCGCTCATGTGCATCACTTTCAAAGATAACAAAAAACTATTATGAACCCACCCAATACAGCTTTATATCGAACCACCCCACGTATGATATCAACAAATAACTTTAATTGGCATATAAATGACGATAGTAGGCTTTTCGATTAAAATTTCAAATACGTTCATAGGCCCCACTTTCAAGTTTAACAAAAAACAATATTCAAAACCCTCATAACAACTATCATCTATCAACTCCACGCTGATATCGCCTAATGTATTTAGTTGAAATGTAAAAGTAGTGTCATGTCCCGAGGAAATAGGCAAGGGTAGATAGAAATTTGGAAAGATAGAGACTTGAGTGTTGATTTTGTGAGGTTGGTAAGGCCTGACAATTTTATTTGTTTATGGGTACGTTGTCACTTATCAGTTCTATGAGAATTGTGTCAGTTGCAATGTTTTTAAATGATTGAGAGATAGTTAGATTAACAATAGATTTATTATAAAGATTGATGAATGGATAAACAGTTCTAAAATATATACTCACATGAACCTCCCTGTTTAAGCAAGTGCAAGAGTGTTGTTCAGCGATTGGATCCCTATTGTTATCGTAGGGCAGTGACAAAAACCTACCGGATATTTGTTTTGTGAAAACAAGGCACAAGCACGTTTTACTAGTGGTAGTGCGTTGCTGAGTCCTAAAACACTTCCCAATCCACACTTGAATTCTTTTCACGAACGTTCATACAGCGGACTTTATTCGGAAACGATTTCGTTAAGTGGCCGTCCATAAAAGACCTCTGCAAAATTTCCGGGATTTATACCCCACCCCCTGAAAGTCCGATTTCCATACCCCTCCCTCTATAAAGGACGTCCCAAACGCAAGAACCCCCCTCTTTTTTCATATTGTTGTTTTTTTTCATAATTATGAAATTCTCAGGGATTAAATACGTCGTTAACTTAAACAAATTTATTCTTAGAACTAAACATAGAACTTTTTTTCAAAAACTGCATTAGAAAACTGTTCAGTCCTGAACAATATTTATATTTCTAAAAATGTAATACGAACGGGAAAACTTTTACTCTTTATATTTTATTTAAAAGAAGGACGTTTGCATAAGGCGTTTATAACCATCCGAAATTTCAACCATTACAATTTCCTTATTTACATTGATTTACGAGAAGACGGATTTTGACTTAACCGATTTAATCCGCTTAGTAACCCTTAGGTGTCTAATGTTTATGATTTTTTATGGTACTCTTAGGATAATCAGGCGCCCCTGGGTTTTAAATGCCGAGCGTCATTCTCGTGGGTTTTCCCCGGGGATTTTTCACTTCGCCTTTTTCCGGCTGCGATCGGAAATAAAGGGTCCCTTCCACGCGAGAACCGATACAGGCATCCGAAAATCTCCGAAGACAACCGAATGCAGCTTCGTGCCAAATTTCCTTGGCCAAGGGTCATTGGGTTCGTCAAGAGAACATCTCTCTCACAGCTGACCGATGCAGCTCGTAGCATACAGTCAGAACAACCGCATAAAATGTAAGCCTTTAGTGTAAATAGTCCTGCATTCCAAATCATATAAATACAGTCCACTCGCCAAATAAACTTTTTATACTTTTCATTTTAAATGTGTGCCGATTTTCTTATTCATTTTAAAAATTATAATTGGCACCTAACACAAACCATCTGGTAATACCAGATGGTCTTCCCTGGAACCTACATATAATTAGATAAAGGAATTTTAAGAAAAGTACACCCCTTCTTGTCCACTTTCGTTCTATCGCCCCCCCCCCTCCCCGCATCCCAACTACGGTTTTTTTCTATGGACGGCCCCTAACGACGACCGAAAGTCTTAGTCGACGGAACTTTAGTGCGAGACTTCAACACGTTAACTATTTTGTGGTGAGATAGAAGTGCGCGACTTAGTCAAAGCGGTGCTTCGTTGAGGAATATTTTGCGGTGATGTAGAAGACGCGACTTAATCAAAACGGTTCGTTATTCATTACTCAAGTTGACAGTTAAACTGCTTGATGACTTTGATCTTTCAGGAATACAAATATTGCATGTTAACTTAACCATATGTGATAGCTCTAGTCAGACACTTTCGGTTACAGTGTGTCTAACTATATACCTGTTTTTCCATTAAGTGGGCTTCCTATTAATAATTATCTGAAGTATATAGTCATATTGAAAAGCTATTACTGAGTTTAATGAGGCGCATATATTCATACTTTGCGTGTTCAGACTTAACTTTGTTATTGTCTGAAACTATTGAAAGTATAAATACACTCGTATTATTATAATCCTAACTATTATTATTTTATAATGGTATAGTTTGCAAGTGCAGTTTCTCAATGATCGAGCATCGGTATCCTCTAAGCTCTTTTCCCTCTATGGTAACACTTCAAGTATTTTGCGGCCTCCTTCTGATCAATCGTCAGCATCCGCGTTGACTTAATTTACTTTGTATTCTTGATAATTTCCATTTTTACGGTTTGAAATTTTTTTTGTTATTCCTGTGAAAATTTTACTTATAGAGGTCTGACATGAAATTCGTCATATCCTGTGGGTAAAATCATTTCGCGGTTATTACATCGTTCTTATCGTGTTTTCCTAATTGTTTGCTAGTGTGAGTTTTCTACATGTCATGTTCTGGATGTAGATGAGTCCTTTGTTGATAACTGAGACGTGATTTGGTAAGTGCAATCCGTTATGCAGAACAATTTTCCTTTATTTTAGTGTCATCAAAATTGCATATGCTGTTATCATGATATCTGGATCGGTTCACTGTTCATTGTTCTCTGAATTTTTGTGGAACATATAAGATCACAGTTTCGTTTGCACCTTCAACTTGTCTAATACGGTGTTTTACGAAGATTATTGCCGAGCTCACAATATTGCAATGGACTTAATTCAAAATAATTTAACATCGGTTTCTTCTGGTAAGTAAGATTTATACTCTATCTTTCTATTAGTCTCGTAGCCGGTTATATGATGGCAACACCTCCGGTTTGTGATCAATCCTTAGAGCCGTCCGCAGAATTACTTTTTATCCTTCTTTTCTAAGCGCGCAGTGACGACCTCGTGAACTGTGATTCTGTTCAGACAAATAGTGACTCTATCAATGCCAAAACTCTCTAAACAATACTTATAACAATTACATGCGGGATTTTGATTTATCCGTGTTTGACTTAGACGGAACAGAGTCTTAAGCGTCTTCTAGGGTTGTTTCGAGTACTGGTTTGGTTATTGACACTACTGCCGGAATTTCAAAACAATCTTAGAAGACGTTTCCGAAACTACGTTTAAAGTATTGTTCTGCTTTACCTATTTAGTGTAAATCTTCGGCTTTTATATTTTTACTTAGTATTGGGAATTCATATTTAACTATTTCTTTGTGTATTCCTGTTATAATCCATTGCTATTGGCCATTGGTTATTACTACTGGATGCAATATTTTTCTCTAGTATTTTCTATGATTTTTGTAAATCGAGATAGCGTGTCGAATAAATGGTCAAGTTTTGATTCCACGTGAGCTGTCCATTGTCTCATATAGCTGAGAAATTGCAAATCTTTTATGTCCTTTTTTTGAATTTTTATATTCTTATTTGCTCTTTCTAATAAGAATTGCATTTTATGTACTTGACTGGTTCATTTGTGCAATTTATTACGTATCTCATCCATCTCTCCTTTAATTATGTGGTTTTGTTTGCCTGAAATTCTGCACAAATTATTTTGTCTGTTGTAAAGCTCGTTGATCTTATCGGCATATTCTTCTACATCTTCTGCTGTTAGGAGTGCAACTACTGATCCTAGCTGAGATCCTACGAACCCTAACATCGGTACTCGACGTTTTCTTATTGTTTTAGGCAAAGATTTATTGTCAGTTTTCCGGTACTGAATTTCGGACAATTATGTATTAAAATTTGTATATTCGTTTTCTATTTGATAAATTTGGATGAGTAGGCCGTCGAGTTTTACTTATTCTCTGCAGTCTTCCTTAATTAATATTTCCATGCACTTTACATAGTTGTCGTGGGCATCATTTTCAATGTCCTTAATATTGAGATGCTGAATGAAATTTCCAATGTCCAAAAAATAGAATAATCCACGAATAGCTTTGGTTCAGTCGTATGGGTTCCAGTTTCTAGAAAAACAGTTCGGAGTTTTCATTGAAGGGTTTATTCTCGTACTGCATGAGGCATCCCGGGAATAAGAGAATAAGGAAAAATATTATTAATTTCCATTGCGTGTATCCTATTGAGTTACTGGATCGCTCCATTTTTATTTATCTAGAAGGAGAGTTCAGTTAATAATGTTGATAATGTTTGTTTTAATTTTGCTTGTTTGAAGAAAAAGGAAAGGGTCAGCCTCCAAATCCTCTTCTTGTTATTTTCTTTCGTTCTTCTTTCATCTTTACTTCTATTTTCTTACAGATGTTATGAAAAGAGGTGGTGAGAAGGCAATCTCCAAATCTTCTTTTTTCTCCTTTTGTTTTGTTTATTTTCCTCTTTTAATATCATCATTACAGTATTTTACATGCAATTAATAATTACATTACCTATTTCTAATTTTTTTTTGTACATTTATATATTATTTTTTACATAATTAATTTCTACAAGTTATGGAGTAACTGTTCTATTTTTATTCTGTGTTAGGGATAGGATCCCAACAATCTTCTGAAAAGTTATTATCTATTCCTACTGGTTTCTTGTTTGCCTTAATCTGTTCGGAACAAACTGGCATTGTATATCCCCGCAAGGAACAATAAACGCTACAATTTCCCCATATATACAATTAAATTCTTAATAAAGAATCTTCCGCCGGGCTTGTCTCAGATTCTTAAAACTTTCTTCTTCCTCTGGGCCCAACAAAAACAGTAACCCTTTCCTTTAAAGGTTAGTTGAAGGTTTTGATTTTGTTGTGAAATCATTTATAAATCTTCTATTATATCCAGCAAGATCTAAAAATTGTTTTACGTTTCGAGGATCTTTGGATGTAGGAAATTTTTGTACGCCTTCAGTTTTATATAGATCGGGTTTCGCTTCATCGCGGATAATGATATGACGTAAGTATGCAATTTCTTTTAACATGAATTCACTCTTTTCTGGTTGAATTAAAAGATTTGCTTCTTTTAACCTGTTAAGGAGACGTTTTACTTTCTTTCCGTGTTTTTCCAAAGTCTCGACGTGAATTACTATGTCGTCGAGATAGACAAATATTTCGCTTGCTCATAATCCTACAAGTACTTAATTCATTAGTCCCTGGAAAGTGGATGGTGAATTTTTTAATCTTACGAGCACTCTAATATATTCGTAATGTACATTTAGAAATAAAAAGGCTACTTTGGATCTATCTTATGGGTTTACTTCGATTTTATGAAATTCGCTGGCTGAAACAATGACAGTAAAATATTCGGATTTTTCTAGGTGATCCATGATTTCTGTAATATTCTGTAACAATCTGCAATAGTTGTTTCGTTTAATAATAAAAAGTAAATAACTACCCTATATTTCCGTATTCCTGTATGATCAATTTTTTGGGGAATTATCAACATGGGGGATTTTTAGGGCGATTTCGAATGTGCGATGGCTCCTTCTGTCAGCATTCCATCAATTACTATACATGCTTCTTCTTTTTGTGACGGAGAAAACCGATAGTGGCAGACGTGAATTAGTATATCGTCATTTGTATGTATTTTATGCTGAACTACGTAAGTGGGTGTCAATGACTCTTCAGTTGAGTGAAGTTGAAAGTATTCGAAGGGAATGATTTCTTAAGGGTTCCATAACTTCCAATATTTGGTATCCCGTAAAATGGCAAAGAAAGTTTAGGAAACATTTTTCGTCACCTTTTTTATAACTCCGTATCCGTACGTGTACGTGCGCATATGAAATGAAAAACCCAAATATATGACTTAAGTTAATACTTACGTGTATTTTTTTCAATATTACATTCATTCATCAGCATTATATCTTAAGATCTTTGATTTTTTTTTAAACATTCCGATTCAAAATATAATTTTTCTTCATCTTTCTTCAAAATAATAATGCACCGGTAATTGAAGCAGCATTTTCACCTAGTTAGTTTCTGAACATTTTAATCCACAATATTTTGTTATATCATTCTAAGATCAGTTTTAGATGTCCAGGAAGTTAGCAACGCCAAATTGAAGTTTCAGAGGAAACCTTTTTTTTGTTATCTTTGCCCATTCATTTTTTTGAAAAAATAAATATTTTGCTGGGTAGTAGTCACTGCTGGGTAGTAGTAGTCACGCAAAAATTTTACGTACATAAAAATTTGATATTGTTAACCAGTTAAAAAAAAATTCAAAAAAAATCATCTGCTCCATTTTATTTGTTAGAGAAACTAAATCTTGTGCTTGGAAGTAACTGATACTTATAATATTGTGCTGCAAATATTTGTTCAAAAGAAAGTTTGAAAAATGTGAATGTTGACGTTTGGAAAGTTGAGCTCAATTGTGCTATAGCCTACAGCAAACAAACTTCCAAAGCACTTTTCGCTCAGATAAGTACATTATAAAGTAACACAACTTTTTTTGGACTTGAAAAACTTTTCCTATAAGAAACTTCCAAAAATGCAAATTTCGAAATCGGAAACATCGCCGAGACACTCTACGCTTAGATCAATAGTTTAGAAACTCACTTAACTTTTTTGGACTTGAAAACTTTTCTTTACAATAAATTGCTCGAAGTCTGAAAAAATTGAGTTAAAAACTTAAGTATTAATATCAGCTAAAACTGTTTTGAGGAAGTTTGATTATGCTAGGCTAACACAACGCAGCACAGCTTTCTGATTTTCAAAATTCACATTTTTTTGTAATTTCTTGTAAAAAAATGTTTTCAAGTCCAAAAAATTTTAGTTGACTTCTAACGTATGCATCTGAGTGAAAAGTATTTCAGGAAGTGTGGCTATGCTAGGCTAGAAGAAGTCATAAATACTTCCCAATTGTCAAAATTGGCATTTCTGAAAGTTTCTTGTCAAAATATGTTTCCAAGTCCGGAAAAGTTAAGCTAATATGTCAAGAGCACATCTTAATGTATCAGAATCTATATTATCATCAGCAACTAATCTTCCAGAGTGCAATAATACGTTTGTTATTGCCTCAGAGGAAACAGATAATTATGCCACTTATATATCTTTGCGTAGAAGTTCCTCAGCAACGTTTTACAATACAGAAATCACTGTTTCTGACTTAGATGACACTTTTTCTGTATTAAGTAAACCTTTCGTGACACGCGAGTTTAGGGCATTGAAAGAAAAACGGCATGCCGATGAAGATGTGGAATATAAGCCCATTTAAATTGAAAGTAAAACATCAGAACATAACATTTATTTACGAAGTATCCTTGAGTGTAGATCAAATGATAATGAGAGTGATATCGGAAATGTTGTGAAGACTTGTATTTCGCAGACATTGAAGAATGTTCTGATGAAGATGATTACTCAGCCGATGATGGACATGACGATTACCAAAAATACGATAACAGAAAATTTAATGAATGGAATCACTTTACAGTTTTATTGTTTGAAATGCGACGAGACGTTATGTAAAATTACCATAAAATAATTTAGGCACGATTTTCTCTGAATGTGCAAAGTGTTAAGTAAATTAACAGTTGAAATCCAGAAGTTTTAACTGCATTTGTTTAATAGACAATAGATAACAAATTCAGCAGCTATTGAACCAGAAAGAAATTCAAGTTTCATTCTTGGAAAATGTTGTAAATTTTAAGAGAGATTAAAGACAAAGTAAAAGGTGTTGTGCGCGATGTTTACGACGGTGAATTGTACATGCACATCCAGATAATGTTCCCCGGTGTCTTTGATTATAATGTCGGTACATACGATGTACACATTAATCCTAACAGTTCATTAAAGAGTTTATGACCGTGTGAAATTTTCCTAAAAGAGTTGCCCCTCAAATTGCGTTTCAAAAACGTTCTTCTTCTATCATTATGGGTAAAATGGTATGAACCAACAGTCACTTTTATGAATCTATACGTATCAAATCCTATTGAAATGGCATATAGATTGAAAACAAAAGGTTACTAAGTGGCGCTCGTGGACTCTTTTTTATTTATTACCTTGCCTAAAGGATATATTGCAAGAAAAGGCTTTAAAATCGCTTTTTTTATTTTCTCGGTTCTTACGCGCACTCCTAAAAGGTGAAATAATATATACTTTTCTACGTCGTTCGGTCAGCTCAAAAATGTGGAACTATAAAATCGACATTAGCCTTTCCTCTTGAAAACAGAATATTCATTTGCAAACGTCTTTTGAAAGGTTCCAAAAATCTTGCTTCTGAAATGGCTAACAAGTGGTTAAGGAAGTTTTCTCTCAATGAGTCTATATCTTGTTTCTAAATGAGTGAAACATGTACGAGTTATTGCGAAAATTTGATAGCTTGTAAGAACCTCACGTCAGAACAAACTGGAAGGGCAGAGACTAACACTTTTATGATTGTCAAAGGTAAAGTAAAAGATTAGGTAACACATATTGTGCGATTAACTTTGTGTGACGAAACTGTGACACCTGTGATGTATGATCGGTGTATCGACATGCGAAGCAGATTATAGAGTGCAGAATATACGCGATCGGAAAAAAAGAAACGAAACATGCACGCAGTGATAAAGAGAAATGAAAGTATTAATAGTCCAGGGAATGAAGGTCAAAAAGGTGCCATTTCATCAAAAAATTTTAAAATTAAAGCGAGGGATGCCACGATAAAGTGCCTATGCCTGGGATGAAGGCCCATATATTTGCAGGAAAAAGTATTTGTTCAGAACGATTTGCGCAATGTTCAAAGTTAACAAAATGAAATTTTTGGGAGATCGTGATCAACATATTGATTTTCGAAAAAAAGTTTAATCCTTGATTGAGGGTATCACTAAGATCTTTAATTTGATAGGTCGCATATTGAGATTGTTTGATTCGTTCCCACAAAAAGTAATGAAAACCGGCAAAAATGGCAGTATTGGCATGTACATCCATCAAAGTCTCTGAAAATGTATGTTTTATGAAGCTGAAAGTACATGAAAAATTTGAGATCAAAATAATCAATTGTTTTTTAGAAAAGCTATTTGTTATTAAAAAAGGTACTGTTGTTTTGGTGAGGCTAACTTTTTTGACCGGTCGCAAAGTTATAAAAGTGGACAAATTTTATTCCTAAAGAGTTATAGTGTAAGTGTACTTTTTTTTATATTTTCACTAATTGAACAATCACTGGAATAATTTCTCGATATAATGTAAGTATCAGTTTGTCATTTTATTATTTATTCAATTATGTTACAAAAAATTCACACTAACTTCAAAATTAGTTATTCATTTATCTCGGGTCATAACGTTTTCATGAAATTTTCTGAAGTAAACTTCCGATTTTTAAGCTTATCATTTTCTGCAGATCAACTGTACATCAAGTAGAAGATTTTTCTTGATATACAAGATATAGTAGCACTGATGGAATATCGAATGGTCGCAGGTATGCACTTTCTTTTGTATTTGCATTAACTGAATATTGTTTATCAGAAAGCGCACATAACAGCTGCTGGAGAATTCCCGCAGGCCACTTTGTCAGTTTGAGCTAAGGATCAACGCTAGTAACATCGTGGATTTTCTTAAGCAAAATTTTAAAGGACGTGAACTGATGCAATGTTTGCAGTTTGCGATAGATAGTTTCATAATTGTAGGTTGCAAAAGTGTACCCAGTAGTTTGGTAAGCACATGTAATAAAATTATGTAATATAGTAAATGGAAGCAAAAATGTTTTCTTTAACAATTTGGATGAGTATTTCAGAAATGTATTCTACATTCTCCCGAAAAGTATCATTAAAAAAAAAACTTCATTCTGCCTCCGCATATTGCGTGTAGAGAAGCTTTTTAAATCTAAATGTCTTATTGCATTTCAAGGTTCAAAATAATTTTTGTTGTTTTTGAAAAAGCATCATTTTCGGACAAAGTTAATTTTTCTTCAACCCCGTCGCGTCGGCTTGCGGGTTCGATTTCCGCCTCGCATTTTGGAAGAGTCTCGACGGCCCATGCGGTGAACACTATCCTAGCAAGGGATTTGTTCATCTCCGGAGAGTCGTGAGACCGGTACCACTACACTGTTAAAAATTCGCGGAGTAAAAGGCTATCGGGGTTGAGAATACAATTTTTCGGAGTATAAAATTGTCTCAGCATCGTATACATTCAACTCCGCACATTTTAGTCCAGAGTGAAGTAGAGTAAGTACAAAATTCTGAAGTGTATTTAACGTGGATATAATTAATTCGGACCGCACAGCGACAAAATCTTAACCCATGCTCAATTCGGAGTTAAAGAGCCGTGGAGCTTATGTTCGAAGTTAAAGCTTGCTAACACTCTCTTCGGAGTTGACCACATCATGGCCGCAAGTCAACGCGTACGAAGCTGCGAACTTGAAAAAACGAAAATTCAAAAACAGAATTGTAGATGGTAGCGTGTTGCGTCGTTGAAATTTCTTATTAAAATTGAAATTCGTTATTAAAAGTCAAATATGTCAACGATCAAAAAAGTGAGTTGCGGCGAAACAGACAAAGTGCGTGACGATTTTTTTTTTCGGAATCAGAATTGGGATACAAAGATTTCTTAAACGCCGGTAAGTACAATTAAACATAATAATTATGAACATGTCCATGATGCCTTTTAACCACTTTTAAACGGTTTATAAAAATCCGTAGTGATTATTTCTTTTAAACTTGCTAAAGAAATGCTTGAAAAATAGTTCTCAATGCGCTTTCAGTGTGTTCAAAAAATGTTCCTTGACATTTCTGAGTATAATTTGTATGCTAAAAGATTACTACCTGTTGTGGAAAAAGCCCCACTGAGACCTCTTAGGATGAGGGCCCTCGGCAGGGGCCAGCATGGATGTTCCACACGTGGAAATTATACGAGGGTCCCCGTCGAGGGCTCAGCTCGGTTACCCTTACGGATCAACGATTCAAATTTTCAAGTCAGAAGGGAAAATATTTTATATTCAAAACTTTTGAAATATTTTTATATCTTTGTGATTTAATTTACAATCTTTTGAAATCTTTCTGAAAAATTGGAAATATTTATGAAACGATGTACAGTGTTTTGAAATTGTTTTGTATTTTTTTTAATGTTTCAAATCTTTCTGAAATCGTATGAAACACTTAGGTTATCTTCGAAATCTTCCGAAATTAATTAAAATTTCCTGAAATCTTTGCGAAATTATCAAAATCTTTGTAATTTCTTGTGAAATCTATTAAAGTGTTTGCAAAATGTTTTATAATTAGTTTTTTTTTAAGTTTGGGAAATTTTCTGAAATTAATGAAAAAATTTGAAGTCATTATGAAGTCATTTCGATATGTTCTACGAAGAATAGGCTATCTTTTCGTTGTCGTTAAGAATAAGCTAACTCATTTTGTATGGAATTTAGTAAACATGCAGAGGAGTTAAAATAAATACGAATCTTTTATAATTTCTTATTTTGAAAGTTATAGGAACCTAAATTACATCACAAACTGTAATACAAAATTCTAGAGTTTTAAATTCGTAGGATATGTTTCGAAAAATAATAAGTTATTTATTCTTACTGAAAACTGAACTAAATGAAGTTAGCCTAATTCTTAACGTTAACAAAAAGATAGCCTATTCTTCGTAGAACACATCGATTTAAATCATTGTAAAATCTTTTGAAATCCTTTAAACCTTCCAAACTCTTTAATATCTATATCAAATCCTTTTAATGAAATACAAAAATAATTACATTTTTTCAGTGAAACTAAAGTTCGGTTTCAAGGACGAAAAAATCATCCTTCAGGATGCAGAAGGTGCTGATAACGAAGAAGATGTGTTTTCATCTTTCTCTACGAATGAATATTTTAGAGTTATTCTGGACGAAAAGCAGTTCCCTTTGAATTTTAACATGTTAAACCCGAAACTATAAGAAAACAAATAAAATGTGGTAAATAAGATATAGGCGGCATTGTTTCCCAGTGTCATTTTATAATTATATTATATAATATACAGTTACCTAAAAAAATAATTCCTTTGTGACTGGATGCAAATAATTACATAGATCTTAACATTCTAAATGAAACCCGCAAAAAATCGAAACTTGCCAAAATTAGCGACCATCTATTACAGTCTGTCAAGTTAAAGCATGGGTGGCTTTACTCGCAGTCGGTAAGGTGTATCGACATGATTTTGGTGTCAAAATATTAAAAAGAGCTCCCTCTTTCATGCTTTTTGATTTAACATTCAGT
>NC_046661.1:15037242-15043593 GCF_010883055.1 Belonocnema kinseyi | reverse complement strand
ATATCGACCATTTAGTTGACAAGTTTGGAAACTATCCCTCTAAGGAACAAAAAGTTGCTTGTGCCAAACAAATAAATAAAGAATTTCCTTCTTTGAAAGACCCAGGTTCCGAGGAAGGTTACATGAGTATAACATGTATAATATGTATCAAAATTTCCGAGATTTCTCGATATACCGTATCTAGTTAACTTCTTTTTTTATTAAAAAATAATTAGTCATTGAATTTTTTGTAGACATTCATTTTAATTTCTTTGGAGATTGGTGAAGACTTGTCCTTGATGTATCCGCACGTAAAGATATTCCTAAAAAAATTAAATTATAACGAATAATATTTTATAAGAGCTACTACATTCTTTCAGAATGGAACTCCCATTGATGATGTGAAAATCGTCACCACACAACCATGCCTTATTGCCGCTGGGGTGAGTAAGCCAGCCATATCCTTACATTTTATCGCCTTAGATGGTCAAAAATTACCCATTGACGCTAAGATGCCCACTGATGCTTTTGATCTGTTGTTCAAATCCCACTTTGTGCTTAAGGTCGAATTTGACGCCAGCCTGAAAGTTATGTTTGACTTCATCCAAGTCCATTATTATGGTATGAACAACGGTATCACTTTTTTACCTAAAATGAGGGAAGTTCGAGCTTGGCTTACGAAGAAAAGTGGTCAGTGAGTAAATTCGTCTGAGATCAAGTATAAATCTCAACTTCGTTGATCTCAAGAAACTACACTGTATAACATTTTATGTTGCACATTTTGCTTTCCTAAATATTTTTTAGTTTATAAAACTTATAGTTGCATTGATTCCGATGAACAACCAATGGATATAGATTATCAAAATCCAAATAGCAGCCAGTTTTATTCTACCGGCAATTTTTATGACTTAGAAGATTCTTTTAATGATTCTGATAACAAAAATTTTCCTGCTGATTATTCATTTCCTGACATTAATGATAATAATACTGAGAATTGAATGAAAACCTCTTTTTGGGCTTAGAAGCCAGCTCAATACCTAAATCAACTATACAAACTATTGTTGAGATTATTGCAGAAAAAGTGATGGACGTTTTTGATTATATTAACAAACTATGAGAAAAGAAAACTTAAATAATTGTAAAAGCTTAAAAAATTACATTAAACAAACGGAATTGACTTTAACTTCACTTAAGTTTACATACCGGAGACATAAACTATTTAAGAAATCCGTTGGTTAGGTAGCGCCTATAAAAAAAATTGGGGACCCCGATATGACCAGATTTACGATAAGAAAATTCAGACATATAAAAATATTCCAGTACCTTGTACTTTCATGTATGTGTCCATTCTCGAAACTTTAAAGTTTATTCTCAACAATTTCGACGTATGAAAATACAATCTGTCTACACACAAGAGTAACAAAGCTTTGATGAAAGATATATATAATGGTGTATATGTTACTTTCAATCAACTTTTTGCACTATTATTTGATGCTATTATTGTTCAGTGTTTAAAACCTAAAGGTCTTCGGTTTTATTAAAATTTTAGAACCGCTAATAGAAAATGTAAAAATTTTCGAAACTGAGGGAATAAAAGTATTTGATCGCACTTTGAAAGAAATAATTGCTGTTATAAGTTTCGATAATTTAGGTGATAGTAGTTCTTATTAGAAACATTGTGAGGATCTTCAAAAGGGAAAGAATGTTCTTGGAAGAAAAAGCAAATCAAAGCTGGGTGAACTAAAGTACTTCGATTTTTTTGAAAACATGAATGCAGATGTAATGCATGATGTTTTAGAGGGTGTAGGACCATTGGAAATAAAATCATTTCTTAGTTTTATTATTATTGACTTGAAATTAATAACCCTAGAACAACTGAACAACCGAATCGCATCATTCTCTTATGACTGCATAGATAAAAGTGATAAGCCAAGTCCGATTTTACTATAAAATGCTGGTTGCTTGATTGGAGAACGAGCTTCACAGAATTGGTGCCATTTACGCTTTTTACCTCTCACTATAGGTGAAATTTTACATCTATCACATCTCTCTTACGATATAGTAAATAAAAAGTGGAGAGTTCTAAAGTTACTTTTCTATATTATGGACATTATTCTTTCACCTATAATTTCCGAGGGTACGATCACACAGCTTAAATTTGTAATAGAAGAACATCACTCAGCTTTTCAATTAGAATTCAAAAGAATTTTTATCCCAAAGCATCATTGCATGATCCATAACCCTATGATAATTAAAAAATAGGTTCATTGGTCTTTCTATGGGCAATGCGATTTGAAACGCTTATATTTTATTAAAGTTCCAGGGTACATTGCACTATTTATTGCAGCTATATAGTATATTTAACAGTAAATTAATTTTGTACAAGAAAAGTGTATAAAAATATATTTTTATTGTATTTTGAAATAGCAAACGCCGAATCCAGTTCAAATTGTACAGGATGACTAATTTCAAGCCCAAATTTTTTGCCGATAAAATAAGTAGTTTTAAAAAAAATTAGGCGAACTTTTTTTTCCTTTTGCAGAGTGACAGATGTAAAGAAATTTACTTGAAGTGAGTCAGTCTGCCCGAATCGAAATAGAAATTCGGCCTTTTATATGCAACTTTTAAGATTGCGTTTGTTATATAAGACAGAGTTTGTTGGTTGGTTGGTTGCAATGTGGGCGGGGTGAAGCACCCCCTGGCGCTCAAGCTACAAATCCTACTGTGCGACACCCGTGTTTTTGTCTCAAGGCAGTACATCGAATCCGACCATCTGCGTCGAGTGTTTTTGGATCTCGGCGGCTTTCCGTTGCCCCCGTATGGAGCCTCCAAGCCCAAGGAGATCGCTGACTCATTTTCGAGTCTTCTAAAATTCAGCTTCGACCCCCAAGGTTGGTCCACCGTAAGGAGCCCGTTTATCCTTGGTAAGGCATCAGCCATAAAATCTATTAAGAGTACTGGATCCTATTTATAAATAGTGAATACTTCTTTCAGGCTTCCTTTTTAGAGATATATACTCCTGAAGATCAACTCCTGATGGTTTTGTGGGACAACTATAGGGTCAGAACAGAGTTGATTATAATAACTCCGGACAATGCAGTTAGGGAGTTCTTTTCCAAGAGTTATATTGTAAATCTTCTGTTTTTATTCCGCTTGTCGTTCACTCAAAACGGTGGGACTTTTATAGGGTATGTCTCGGAGTTGAATATAACTCCACTTTTTTAACAGTGATAGAGAAAAAGGTTTTCACTAAGAAATAAAAGCTGTTGCTCTTGGTGATTCGGAACCCACCTTAAACTGTAGGTTCCCCTCTCAACACAAAGTAAGTGTGTGGGGGGTATGTAAAGGAATAGGGAAGAAGGTGCAAGAAAAATGCGAACCCTTAGGGGACACATTAGAAGCTTCCATTCCAAATTGAAATGTAAATGCTCCATTTTTGCCTGAATTTATCTAATTTTTGTTGATGTGTTTTTGGTTTGTAAAAGTTCAACTCCTCTGCTGATAATTATTCTTAAAACTGCCAAATCATACACTTGTTGTTGAGGACTATTTTTCCAAACTGAAGATCCACCACATTGCCTCCAACCTGGAAGTGAGAAGGAACTTTTTTTCTTACTGAAAATTTAGGTGAGTTTTTTTCTTTCCAATATGAAATTTTCACTCATACATTATTGTCTTGTTTAGATTTAACATTTTTCGAGGGTGGCAGCCATTAAAGAGGACAAAACTGGTATCATTTGCGAAAAGAAATTGTTATCTGAAAATTCCCGCACTATCGGGCGCCATGCATGGACAAACCGATCTGATGTATCGATGGTCCGTACAAAGACTAGCAGCGTTCAGCGCTTGACAAATAAAACACCGTTCGACGCTCCTAGCGAAGTATAGCATGGTTCAAAATTTCTTAAAGAAGAGTAGCAACACCACCCCTCGAGCACTTGCGAAGCTAAGCACTACTCGCGGGTGGTCGCAAAGATTCGACTCTCAAAACGCCAACGAAATGTAGCACCGTTCGTAGACAGTTTATTCAGTGATCACGAAGAAAAGCACGACCCGTAGAGCGCTGGCGAAAACTAACACCACTCGCAAAGCAATGGTGAAGCGTAAAACCACTCCCAAAAACCTGACGAAAAGTAGCACGACAAGTCAAGCGTTGATGAAGAGTAGCATGACTCGCTGTTGCTTATAAAATTAATTAATTCAAATTCATGTAATGAAGTATTGTCAAAGTCTATTATCAATAGCAATAATTTCAAATAACAGTCCGTACGTTATTTAAAAACTTTGTCAATTTAACGAGTATTTTAATTGAATAATAAAACATTAAAAGGTATTATTTGAACGTTTTGTTTCAGAAAAATTAAATTTGATGTTAAATTTAATCTCCAAAATACATTTTAAAGATATTTTTTTCCTACAAAATTTAGACTACATTAATTTACAGATAAACAACTCGTAAATCGTTTTTAAAAATTTTAGATATCATTATAGAAGTATGGTTTGAACACGCAGGAGTCGATTTATTACGTTTTTAGGACAAGGATGTGTGTGTGATACGGTATGATAGACTCGATGCATTTTCAAGTTATGGGGCTTATTTTTTTCGTGTTTGCGTATCAAAGAAATTTATGTGGTTTTTATTTTGATTTCCCCGAGCGGGGTAAGGATGAGGGTACGAATGAAAATACTAAAAGTAAAAAAAGTACAAACGATGTACAAACGTATGCAAGAAAAAAATTTGAGAAATTTTAATTTCGGGGGGGATGAATGAAGTTAGCCCCCCCCCCCTCCATAATCAATTTCGCCCCTAAACTCGTAACCAGGAGGGTATAAACGAGAATTTTGGACTTACACACAGTAAAAACGACGTACAAACGTATGCAAAAAGAAAATTTGAGAAATTTGAATTTTGGATAGAGGGCACGAAATTTTGATTTCCTCCTAACCGGGCCACCAAGATGGTAAAAACGAGAATATTACAAGTACAAACAGAACAAATGATGTACAAATGTATGCAAAAAGAAAATTTTAGAAATTTGAATTTCAGGGAGATGGCACGAAATATTGATTTCCCCCTAGTTGGGCAACGAAGAAGGTAAAAATATTAATAGTAAAAGTACAAACATTGCAAACGACGTACAAGCGTATGAAAGAAGAAAATTTGAGAAATTGGAATTTCGGGGGGATGAATGAAGTTAGTCCTCCCAAATCAATTTTGCCCCTAATTTCGTAACCAGAAGGGTAGAAAACGAATATATTGGATATACATACACAAAAACGACGCACAAACGTATGCAAGAAGAAAATTTGAGAAATATGAATTTTTGGGGGATGCGTGAAGTTAGCTCAACGAAATCAATTTCGCCCCTAATTTTAGAACCAGGAGGGTACCAACGAAAATATTGGATGTACAAACAGTACAAACGACGTACAAACGTATGTAAAAATAAAATTTAAGAAATCTGAACTTCGGGTGGATGGCACGACATTTTGATTTCCCTCTAGCCGGATAAGTAAGAGGGTACAAATGAAAATATTAAAAGCACAAAGAGTACAAACTACGTACAAACGTATGCAAGAAGGAAATTTGAGAAAATTGAATTTTGGGGGGATGAATGAAGTTAGCTCCCCGAAATGAATTTCGCCCCTAATTTCGTAACAATTAGGGCACAAACGAAAATATTGGATGTATAAACAGTACAAACGACGTACAAACGTATGAAAAAAGAAAATTTGAGGATTTTGACTATCAGGGGAAAAGGGTGAAATTAGCCCCCCGAAATCAATTTCGCTCCTAATTTCGTAACCAGGAGTGTACAAACGAAAATATTGAATGCACAAAGAGTACAGACAGGACAAACGACGCCCAAACTTATACAAAAAGATAATTTGAGAAATCTGAATTTCGGGTGGATGAATAAAGTTAGATAAGCCCCTTCCCAATGCAATTTCTCCTCTAATTGCGTAACTATAAAGGGAATACTGACACGCGATACAGTTAACCTGCGCGACGAGATGTCGGTGGATCAGTTAGTTAAGGCGCATTAACTGGTTCAAACAAGGCATGCTCAAGCCGTAGACCGGGGTTCGAATGTCGGCGTCGCCAACCAGAATTTTTTTGCAGGATTGTCTGTAAGAGACGATCCAGGATAACGCAAAAGTGCAAGCAAAAGTGATGAATTAGTGTTGTGACCGAAAGGTCAATAAAAAACTGAAACTGTAAAAGTAAAAAATAATGAATATGTAACAATGAAAATTACACGTTGTAACTGTCAGAAAAGACATTAAAATCATAAATTATAAAATGGTAATGAAACCTAGCAGTTGGGGAACTTCCCTAAAGGATGTCACCGTTTTAGGCTAATTTTCGAC
>NC_046661.1:15032135-15037142 GCF_010883055.1 Belonocnema kinseyi | reverse complement strand
CCCCCCCCCCCTTAAACTGTGACAGTCTTTATGGAAGCTCCCTTGGACGCCAATAAAAAAGCCCACAATTTTATTAAAACTGGGCGAGAATTTCGGTCGGATCCTACAACAAGATAGGTCACGTACGTACTGTGTGCATTCGCAACAAACGCAGAAATGTGCATTGTATAAAGAGAATTGAGGCACTGAGTATGACAACTAGACATAGCCCAATTGAAGTTGGCCTCTAGATCATATTCTTCTCAATTGATATTGACGGCCATTTCCAAGTGGTATTTGCCTACATGTTATTCTTATTGCTAAGAATCACTGTTATTAACCACTTTTCAATCGATAACTGGGTCTATTTCAAAAGTCCCACCAATGAGAAAGCGCGTAAAGAAAAAAAAATTCCCACCAATCAGAGCACAAGCCGAGTCAGCTAAATAGGAGAGGGTGAAGATTCGAATTGCTGCCGCTGTCGCGGCAAATCAAATCTTTACCTTCTATTATTCAACTGACTCGGCTTGCGCTCTGATTAGTGGGACTGTTTTCCTGTACGCGCTCTCTCATTGATGGGACTTTTGGCGTTTGGGATATTCGACATGAATCCCGATAATTGCTTACTAGTTTCAATAACAGTGGTGTTGTATGAACTTCGTGACTATTCACTCATATTATTGTGTACTTTTAGGTCCATGTTACCCATCAGGACCAGCCAATATAACCAAAGTTAATGACTCTAATATTTGGACTTACAATCATATTACATTTTTAGGTGAGTATATAAATATAAATATCAGAAAATAAAAATAAAATAATGTTCTATTATCATTTTATCTAATTAAAAAATTTGTCAGGAACTCTAAATGGTCCATAGATAATCTGGTGAAAAAAGAACGAGCAGAGGGAGAAAAGGGAGTTGGGCGAGCAGGAATAACTATAAAGCCTCGAGTAATGAAGTATGGATGTTTAGAAAAATGTTTAAAAGCTTGTTTTAGTAATATCTCTAACAATGATCAGCAATTAGCTTTCAATGCGACATTAGGTTGCCATCGTCAGATACTTTGGTAACAGTATGCAAATAGTTTCTACAACATCTTTTTACATACAATATCACGTCTTAATACATGCTTTGCTCCGTAATACAAATACTACAGCAATATTATAACAGTAAAACTTTATTCTTTTAATACTTTGGTATTGCAGTAAATTTTTATTAGTGCGTACGCACAGCAAAAGCAAAATCAAAAGATATAAACCCGACGGGAGTCATGGAAGATGATTTGCGAGGAAAACATGATATTCGTCCGTTCAAATATCCAGAAAAAATGAAAGAATCAGTTCACCAACACATTAAAAGTTTCAAGTAATTGATAGTCATTATTTTAGGAAAGATACACAAAAAAATATTTAGAAAGAGGTTTAAATATGAAAAATCGTACTCTATGTATAAACATGTCGAAAAAACAGATGACGATCCTATATTAGTTAGTAGCAGTATGTATGAAAATATTTTTAACAAGGAGTTTAATTTCGAATTTTTCAAACCAAAAAAATATCGGTAAGTTCTTACTATTATAATCATACAACTAACTCGTATTACGATTGCTTTTCATCTTTATTGTGTTTCGGAAAAATTGAGGTCTGATTTGATAAAAACAATTTGTTCTTTGATGAGACCATTTTTAACATTTATTAATTAACATTTTGTTACGTAGTGTAATTAATATACATTTTTTAACAGCTGCGAGGAATGCGAAGGGTAAAACAATTCACCACCTGAAAATCAAACAGAAATAGATGCTCATGAATGTCTCGTTAATAGTAAAATTGAATCAAGGAGGCTCATGACAGTAGATAGAGATAATGCCAATATTAAAACAATATTTTGCTGTGCAAATTACGACTTGCAAAAAATCTGGACAACGCCTAAATCTGATATTTCCACGATGTACTATAAAAGTAAATTCTGCGTTTGGAGCTTCACAATTTTTGAATTGCGTATTAATGTCGGACTTTGTTATTTGCGGAATGAAACAGTGGGTAATCGTAGATACATCGAAATTGCTTCATTTGTATGGGTCTTTATAACAAATGAAGCAAAATCTGGAACAAAGGATTTAACTTTTTACACAGATGACTGCAGAGATCAGAACCGGAACCAAAATAATTTCTCTATGTACGTGAGGGCAACCAGCGTTTCTAATATTCAAATTACACATCCGTAAGCACAAAAATCATATTGAGCACCTTTCAATTTGAATTTGAATTTTTTTCTTTTTTCTTTGAAAATTTTAAATAGTGGTTGGTTGAGTAACTATTTAGAATTGTGTTTAATTGAAACCATTTTTTTTACTTTCAAGCATAAAAATATACAAAACCATTAACAATTTTTCCAACGATTGAAGATCAATAAAGAAAAATATAAAAACTTTTCTTTTTCTATATCTTGTGCTTCTCGCAAAATGTGCGTGTACATGGCATCAATAAATAAATAAAAACGTGAACAATAGATTCATCTGTAATAAGTTAAAAGTAAAAAAAAATACAAATAACGTTGAATAGAGAAACCTGCATATTTTCAGATTTCAGCGTATAAGTGAAGATTATTCTATCATTTTAAATGCGCATTTTTTCATCTGGCTAAAATGTCATTATAAGAATAGGATATCTCAGAAACCAGTTTATTTCCATTTTCATAGCGACCGCGGCATAGGTTCCTATTCCCAAAAAGAGAACGTGTTTTCAATATATTTAATTCCTTGTAAGTGCACAGACAGATAACCTCACAGAGATGTATTCTTTTCCTTAAAAGTGTTCATATTTTGAGAATATTTAATTCCTTCTAATAAGTTCACAAAATATGTGTAATAAATTGTTTTAATTCCTTCATGTGGAATATAAGTTTTGAAAATTTAATCTTAATTAATTCAAGTCCGCCTCTTTATAGTTAAAATTATTTTAATTTACACATTTAAATAGATTTCTTTGATGCATTTTGTTAATAATTTGTGTTAATAATTTATTTTATGTTATTGACTTTCTTTTGAGTGATCTTTGGGTTTCACTGTTGACCAAATGGTTTTAAACCAATGTTTATTCTTCTTGGAATTTTCCCCCTGATTTGACTTTCAGGCCGTACTCCTTTGTTGCAGTCGGTACTCAGGTAGTAGCGTAATGCTTTTTCTTGACCGGATGCGGAACCTTTTTCCTGGGAGTTCAGTATCCATCAAGGTTTAGACGAGCATAGTATTTCCGTCACTTGGACCTGTTTATGTGAATCAAGTGTGCTATTCGCTCGTCTTCTGGTGTTGTGGGAAGTGACGAGTCGCATGACGTATGACTTCTGGTTGCGGCGGGATCGATTGTTGGTGAACGATCATGGTCGTAGCTTCCGGAGACTAAATCTTTTCTAATTTTCCCAAACAACCAAAACCTTGTTTTTAGTAAAAAGTACTTATTGGATTCTACTCGAGATCGCTGATGTACTTCTTCGTTTGATCGACTTCAACCAAGCCTGACATTACTCCTTCCCTGTCCTACGGCAGTCCGCGAGTAATTAAGTAACATTTTTTGGTCCTTCGAGCCGGTAAGTGAGTGAGCGGAGGAGCATGATCTCAGACATGACAAATTTACTAACTGTGCTTGTTCTCAACATTGCAAACATCCCGAGACAGGTTCTCAGGTATGACAACCATCCCGCTAATGGATTGTTTGCATTATTGTGAACGCCTCGAAACAGACTCTCAGACAGGACAAACGGACTTACTGACTGTGTGATTGTTCTCAACATTGCAAACGTCCTAAGACTGGCTCTCAGGTATGACAACCATACTGCTAATGGATTGTTTGCAACATTGTGAACGCCTCGAGACAGACTCTCGAACGGGACAAACAGACTTACTGACTGTGTGATTGTTCTCAACATTGCAAACGTTCTGAGACAGGCTCTCAGGTATAACAACCATACAGCTAATGGATTTTTGCAACATAGTGAACGCCTCGAGACAAGCACTCAGGCAGGACAAACTTACTTACTGACTGTCTGATTGTTTGCAAATTGCGAACGCCTCAAGACAGGCTGTCAGACATGACCATGTGATTGTTTGCAACATTGCAAACGCTTCGAGATTGACTCTCAAGCATGACAGACATATTGATGGTGGATTGTTTGCAACATTGAAAACGCTTCGAGACTGGCTCTCAAGCATGACAGACATATTGATGGTGGACTGTTTGCAACATTGCAAAAGCCTCCAGACCGGCCTTCAGGCCTGACAGACATATTAATTGTGGATCGTTTTCAGCATTGCAGGCGGCGTGAGACAGGCTCTTACGCATGACTGACTAATTTAAAATAACAGACCATATGTTTTTCTCTTCTTATTTAATGATGCTCAAACCTTGATTGGAGTCTAATGAGCTGACTTGGGATTTGTCTTCCAAGAAAAAAGGGAGAGAGATGTTCAAGAGCATATATTCGGAACCTTTACATTTAACCTTAATGTATGGATGTTTCGGCATGGTATATGACATCTTCTATTTAGTGTGCAATATGTTAAGCGGCTATTTTGTGATAATGAAAATATAAAGTGTGCGATATTAACCATTTAAATCTGGAATACTTGAGGAAGCGAGTCTTGTTGGAGCAGTGTCGCTGGCGTGTGGCGTGGCGTGGCGTCAAAGGATTTTAGCCCCGCATTGTCCGCAACTTAAACAGTCGTTGTGTGTGTTATGGTTTTTCAGATATATATTGTGCTCGAAATTTTAGTGAAAGATGGATTAAGTGTTTTTGGAATTATATGTCATAATTTTCTCAACAAAATAAGGACTTTTCGCAGAGGGCAGGATTTATGTTAGCATTGAGCAGCGTTGAGTCAGGCTGCACAAAAATTTAATATTTGATTTACAGGTAATTTTTTCATAACACAGGCCGACAAAATTTGACAAAGGTCCGGAACCAGAGACCATACCTAGTATACCCGAAGGTTTTTGCTGCGCTGAATCCGAATCCGACCTCAGAAA
>NC_046661.1:14985141-15032035 GCF_010883055.1 Belonocnema kinseyi | reverse complement strand
TGATATTGGATTTGTAATCAGCGACCTCCAAAACCCCTTAGTATACATTATCATACCGGGTATACATTATATACCGGGTATACCGGGTATACATTATCATTAGCGGGCTTGGGGGTGAAATTTTTCATATTTCAATCCGCCATATCTCGGCTATGAAAAATCTTATCAAAAAGTTAGGCATCGCATTTTGAAGGTAAAGAGTAGTTCTTTACGATGCCATTGTCAGTTTGTGAAAAAAAAATTTTCGCGATGTTACGGGGCTCGAACACATCAAAATAACGGGTTTTTGACCCTTTTAGGTTAGAATATCTCGAAAACTGAGGGTGATGGAATTTTTCTGAGGTCAGATTCGGATTCAGCGCAGCAAAAACCTTCGGGTATAGTAGGTCTGGTCTTTGGTTCTGAGAATTGTTGGCCTGTGTAATTAACCAATATTGTTAAATCTTTGCGATTCTGCCCTTTGATATCTTGGATATTTCAGGTGAAGTCTTTCTTTTGGTATATATGGTGAACGACGCTGTGCAATGAGAATGAATTTATTAAAATTTCGGAGATATAAAATAGGTACTTGTAAATAAATGAATATTCTATTATACATATAATTTGTATTTCAATATTTATCTTGTACAGAATTGCTGTATGTGTATTCATTAAATAACATTTTTGTTACCACCTGCAGAAGGAAATGTTAGCACTATAAAAATTAATCATGTCGTTAATTTGAAAGTCTTCTGCGGGCGAGAAAAAAGGGTATTTCTGATTTTTTTGTACTTTTAGAAGTTTGATGATTGGGTTTTGGAATGAAATTTAGTAAATATTTGTCTCAAATTTTAGTAATTTCAATATGTTTGAAACATTTTTATCGTACCTTCGGAACCGGTGAACGGCACACGTTTATCTCAGTGACCGAAACAAAACAGAAGGAGGTTTTTGGGGAATTATACCCATTTTATTGATTTTCATGTTGCTGTGATTGGTATTTGCTTTCGTCAATCCAAGAACATTGCCTTCTAAGAGTCCTTAATGTTCAATATCTTTTAAATTGATTTTGGATTTCCAAAATTTAAAAATCAATCACCGACACCCCAGAATGAATGTGTCTAATTCGTAAACTTATGAAATGAACATTACCACCCAATATCGAGGATACTCCTTTTCGAAAAAAACTTCATCTTCTTCCTTAAAAGTAGGGTGTTGTTCGCTGGGAATATGGTGTCCTTCACTGAGTTTTAAATAAATTAACTCATAATAAATATGACCATAGTTTGACAAAGAATAATTGTATTACTAAGTACTCTCTAAGGGTTTTTTCTTAAGGTGTCGGTGGTGCCAGTGTTTACCCTATTCAGATTTCTAGCCCATAGGTAAATCACTAAGATGTTGACTAGTGGTCTCTGGATAGTCTTATTCAGTATATGTTTTTCTACGTGCGGGTCTCCGCATTGCATGGGAGTTTATTAGTACCTTCCTTGCTTTCTCATTTTCTGTTCTTCAATGTTCCTAAGACGAGACCCCTTGCTGGGGATCTATTTGGTCAATAAGATTGGTTGCAGGTCTGCAAACATTATGAAGTTTATGAAGATTCATGGGCACGTCTCATTATAACAGAAAATTCCAGCCTGCAGACTACAAAACGTTCCATCTGCAAAGGAGTTAATCCTGGGGCTGATCCATCACCTTAAGATAAAATGCCTAGACGGGCTCGAAAATTACTTCTCGGTTCCTAATTACATATGTCAGTCCATCTTGTGCTACTTATAAACCAAAACCACAACATCGGTCATTTTCAATTCGTTGACGTCTACGTTCTATACAGAATTACGCCACATTTTTATGATAACGTTACTTGTCGGAGACCTGCGACTGAAGACTCGAACCCTTCAAACAGTGAGAAAGTACGTTTGGCTTTGGATTCGGACTCTGACTGCTCAGTTTCTTTTTGCTTTCTGACAAGCTCTACTTGCTATATCATAAGTCGCTGTAAGAGCCTCGGATGGATACCAATTTCGAACCAGATCCCTCTTTGACCCTGGCTCTGAGACCATCATATTCACTGTCCGAGGTGAATACTCTTCGACTTTCATTGCTCATGGGCGCTAAGGTTTACAAGGCACTTCTTCTGGATGCAACTAATGAAGGATTACGAAAGCCTCCCGTCGACTTTTCGGTCGGTTTCTGGATGGGTTTGATTGATCTGATCGGATTGTCTATTCCTCGACTGAAATCTTGCGATGTTGTGCTTGTTATTCGATTCATTCACTGCGTACACAAGGCTGTGAAACTCGCTTTTACGGTCATCCACGCTTGGTTGGACTGACGAAGCATTCTCGTTTGGAATGAAGCGGTTGACTATTCCCGCTGACCGATTATGCAGCCAGTCAAATTTCGGTGATCCAGCGGGCTCTCCAACGCCTTTTGACGTCATGTCCCTACAAATTGAAATCCAGCTGATCGTGCCACTCGAGAAATGAATCCTCTAGCTTTAACTTGGCAGAGTATGTAATAAATGTACTTGAATAGCTTTCGCAGAGTGAAACTTACTGGCCAGAGTTTTTTATTTTCATTATGAAGCTTCTCCCAATGACTCTCCCTAAGCAAGCTGTGAAGAGTTTCAGCAGCTATCCATTCCGATTCGTCACGCACACTGCAACCTTAGTACGATAAGCAATTTCCATTCATCGACTCGTGCAACAAGAGTGATTGTGCATTTTTTTCTTTCTAATTATTCTGTAGAGCGTTTTTGACTCGTCGATGAGCGCCTTGCTCCCGAAGAAATTCACAGCGCGTTTGTTAGTTTGTTTTTTTTTTTTTACCAAGAAAGAATTCTCAGAGCAACACGTTCGACAAAGGAACTGCACTATGTCAACCACAGGCGTTTTTTTTGCGCAATCAATGCGTGACCCGTTTGGCGAGACTCGTCTCATTGGGACTTTCATGCACCGTTGGGACGTGTGACCAGTGTTGATCCCACAAGGGTGGGCTTGTGCGACCTGCCTCTGCTGAAACTTCTGTTGGGATCTACAGCCGCCCCACTTCAACATTGTGACGATTATCAGTTGTGTGTTGCCATAATGCTGCCGATTATGCAGCATAGCGGGCGAACTAAATTTCTCATGCACGGAAACTTATTGTGTGCGCCATGGCGGGCGGCATTAAACTCTTGACATCCATAAATGGAATATGTTTTGTTCGGTGAACGAGGCGGGCGGTATGTTAATAATTGATTTGATGTTATTGTCTTTCTTTTGAGTGACCTTTGGGTTTCACTATTGACAGAATGCTATTCAACCAATGTTTATTCTTTTTGAAATTTTCCCCCTGTTTTGACTTTCAGGCCGTACTTCTTTGTTGCAGTCGATACTCAGGTAGTAGCATAATGTCTCTTTGTTTATCGGATGCGGACCCTTTTTCCTAGGAGTTCAGTATTAATAAAGGTTCAGACGAATGTAGTATTTCCGTCTCTTGGACCTGTTTATGTGAATCAAGTGTGCTATTCAAGTGCATGTAATGCTTTGTAACTTTAACGTTTCAACTTAAAATATGTATTTCCTTTGCTTTTGGTTTTCGTAAAGTGATTTTCCCGACTCGATCGTCTTCTGGCGTTGTGGGAAGTGACTAGTCGGATGACGTATGACTTCCGTTTACTTCGGGATCGATCGTTGATGAACGATCGTGGTCATAGCTTCCGGAGGCTACATCTTGTCTAATTTTCACAAATAACCAAAACCTTATTTTTTGGTACAAAGTGCTTATTGGATTCTACTCGTGGACGCTTGATATGGATTACTTCGATAAGGCAGTTAGAAGCTGGTGTGCTGCTTCGTTTGATCGACTTCAACCAGGCCGGACGTGACTCCTTCCCTGCCCTACGCCAGTCCACGAGTAATTAAGTAACCGAAAGATTTAATACAAAAACATAGGTTGAATAAATGCTTTCGTTAAATTTTACTAAGTTGATTGAGAGGAATAGGATAGTTGAAACTAAGACGGGTGATACTCCATACACGGTCAAAAATTGCACAGAAAGAAATTTTTTATTTCGGAGAACGTGCAGAGCTTTCACTTGTAAAAACGCTAAAATCTCTCAGCTACGTTAAATTGTTGTAACACCTGAAAGTAATCATATTTAAATGAAATATGACCATTTTAAACATTCAAATATAGTAAAAGTATTAAAGAAAAATGTGAGAACTGAGCAAATATTTTCACTTCAATTGAAAGAAGCTTACAATGCGAGAATTCTTCTTGCTCCAAAAAAATGATGAATTAAAATCAATGTTGCAAAAAAATCTAGTTTTTAATGAATTCATCTTCGATTTCAAGGACATCTTAAATCATTAACTGGATCATTTCTCATCGTTGCAACAACTTCGTTGTATTAAACGTTAACGAATTTTTAATAATAATAGTATGAATAAATAAATCTAGATCATACAAGTTTTGTGTACATTTTTTTTAGTCCAAATTGTTATTTTCGACTGGTTTTTATATCAATAAAATTAAAAATCTTTCGTGGTTCTTATTCCAATGAAAGCTCCGATTTTCTCGTTCTATTTCAAAAGGTATTTCGGAGCAACCTCAACTCAAAATAATTATTTTTGTACAACTTACAGTTTACGCATTTAAAATTCTCTCTTTTGACTGTTGATCAATAATCGAGTTATAATAATTTATGTTATGAAGTATACTTTATGCTAAAAAAATTTTCGGTCGTAAAAAACATTTTTTTATTCTTTAATAATCATTTGTTTTAAACAATTGAAAATTAATAAAACTTCTCCATCTGTAAAAGAATTCTTTCACGTGCCAATAGATTCGACAATCTCTTCCGAAAATTTTGGTGAAAAAAAAGTTTTTATTTTGCAGTAGTTTAAAAGTTATTGATTTTTTGTGACCACGCTCCGACCTCCAGCACTAATCGAGCACATTCGGATGCTATAGTTTAATCTTCAACAAAGTATAGTGAAATTTTCAAGTAAAAAGTTTAATTTTATACAAAAAGAGTATTTTTTAACAAATCGGTTCAAGCATACAAACTATCAGTTGAATTGTAAACCAAAAAAGATGAATTTTCAATTTAAAAAATGTAGTAGTTGGTAATTAAATAAAAAGTCTTCATCATTTTAAATGCCAAGTATTAAATTTTTAAATTAAAAATTCATCTTTTTTTGTTTAAAATTTTACTACTAGGTTAAATGTTTGAACCAATTTGTTAAAAAAATACTTTTTTGGTAGAAAATTAATTTTCTCTGTTGAAAATTTCTCTATACTTTGTTGAAGATTAAACAATTTCATTGAAAATTCTGTTTTTGTGTTGAATCAGCATTAGTTCAGTTAAAAATTCATCATTTCATTGGAAAAATTAATTTTTTGGTTAAAATTTGTTTTTTGAATTAAAAACTAATATTTTCAATGATAATTCGACTATTCCATTTTTCATAATCTGGCGGGATTTAGAAAAGGGATGGGAACTATAGACAACATCTACGTACTTAACTATTTAGTTAACAGAAATTTGAGGAGAAAGAAAGGCAAACTAGTCGCTTTGTCCGTAGATTTTAAAGCAGCGTTTGACTCAGTGAACAGAAAAGTACTATGGAAGGCTATGAAAGAGAGGGGTGTAGAGGAAAAGTTGGTGGAGAGGATAAAGGAAATTTTTTTTGAAACCAGTATTAGGGTGAAAATAGGAAAGAAAAAAGGGCAGGTTTTCTGGACAGGCCGAGGTCTAAGGCAATGGTGCCCGTTGAGTCCGTTACTATTTAATATCCCACTGGCAGACTTAGAGGAGAAGCTAAAGGAGAAAGGGAAAGGAGGAACGGTTTTGGGTAATAGCAAACTATACTCTCTATCATACGCGGAAGATTAGTTCTATTAGCAGATTATGAGAAGGCGATGAACCTGATGATGAACGTAGATAAAACAAAGGTGATGTGCTTTAGAAATAGAAAGAGCAAAATAAATTACGTTTGGAAGGTGAACGGACAAAAAGTGGAAATTGTGGAGGAGTTCTGTTACCTAGGTTTTTGGTTTGAGGCAGAAGGGGGAAACGAGCTGCAGGTGAGAAAAAGAATTGAATGTGCGATTAAAATAATGGGCCAAGTATGAGGTATAGGAAAGAGAAGGTTCAAGAACGATTGGAGACTGAGGGTCTGGCTGTTTGATGCGTTGGTGTGGGCGGTGCTGTGTTATGGTGTGGAGATCTGGGGATGGAAGGAACATCGGAAAGTAGAGAGCATGTATGAGCGATTTCTCAGGTGGGTAATGGGGGCTAGCTGGAGTTCCCCAGGATATATGTTAAAAGAAGAGTTAGGAAGAGAAAATATGGTTACTAGACAAATTAAGAGAGCCTGCAGGTTTGAAGAGAAGCTAAAAAGAGGCAAGGGAAGTAGAATGGCACAAGCCTGTTTCGGCGAAATTCGGAACAATGAAGCGAGAGGTAATGTGGCAAATTAAAAATGGGAGGAAGAAAGGAGAAAAATGGGAAGGGTGTGTAATATTCGAGAAGGGATTATGGAGTGGCAGGACATAGAGTTAGAGCTATTAGTTAAACAAGGAGAAGAAAGATGGACAAAGATTATAGATTCGAGATACGATAGATGGTATACGTATGATAGTCAAAGGGTTGACGAAACCAGAATATCTGCAAAAAATAAAAAAGGAAGAAAAATGGAGTAGGGTTGTACAGTTCAGAATGGAGAAGGAGTGAGAGCATGCAGATATTGAATGGATGAAGAGGAGAATTTATGCAGAGTATGTGGATACGAAATGGAGTCATGGGCACATGCATTAGAGAGATGTACAGGAGAGGAAGAGGGACAGTTGAGTGTGGATGAGTGTGTAAGATGAATCTTGGATGGTAGTGGACAGGGGGTGATGTGAATGAAGAAATTGGAAAAAGTAAAGGAAAGCAAGGGAGTAGGGCAGAGCCAAACTGGTGATCCTGAAAAGGGACAGTAAGACGCAAAAATTGTTTTCAATATCGTGGAAAGTGCATTTTTTTATGGTAAGAGGAAATGGAAGCCCTGGAAGCTCGCTCATTTTAGGAATTAATATCACTACTGTTACTACTGTTTATCCTGCGTAATGCGAAAGAGTAGAATATAAGTAGTAGTTAAGTTAGACTAAGGATGGAATTGTAAATATATGTACAGGGAGCGGAGGCCCTCAAACCCGTAAAAGGGAGATATTAAATACATACAAATTGACTATTCCATTTTTTTACTTTGAAAAGTCATATGTTTTGATTTAAAATTCAACTACTTGATTGAATATTTAAACACTGTCTTCAAAAATAATATTTGTGGTTAAAGATTTAATTCTTTGTTTGAAAACTTATCTATGCCTAATTGAAAATTAAACCACCTTATTCTTTTTAAGTACAAAATTAATCTTCTTGGTTGAAAATTCATCTTTTTGATCAAAAAATAACTGTACCTGGTAGAAAGTTAAACCGCTTGATTAAAAATTTATTTTTTCAAATAAAATTTATCATTACAGTTTAAAATTCGTTTCATATTGTACTTAATATGATACCCATAATAATTTTATTCAAAATAATTTATTACCCAATTGTTTCCATATTTCTTGGCTTGACGCTGATCCACTTTATTAAAAAATTAATTTTATTTAAACGATGCTTCATTCTTTCAATTGAAAATCAATCTATTTTCTGAAAAAGTAAACTATTTTGAAAATATAATTTTTTTAATTAATATTTTTAACTGAAAACTTGACCATTCAACTTTTGATTGAAAATCGATTTTTTTTATTAGATACTGGATCTATTTGGTTGAAAATTCATCTTTTTAAGTAGAAAATTAAGCTTCTTGGTTGAAAATTCATCTTTTTGATTAAAAAATTGACTATACCTTGTAGAGAGTTGGAACACTTGATTAAAACATCTTTTTTTTAACATTAATCATTTTAGTGGAAAATTCTTGTCATATTGTACTCAATGTGATACTCGAGCGCATCCGAACGTACTCGACCAGCGCTGCAAAATACAAACTCTTTTTTTCCAAGAAAATTTTGGAAAAAGAACTTTGATTATTATGGTACTAGTGGCTACACGCAGAAAAAAGAACCTTACATTTGACCTTACATTATCGGCGTAGACTACAGTTGAGACATCACTATAAATTGTGAAAAAGTATTGCTGAAAAATAATGGATAAATAAGCGCACGGTTATTTTTTATAAATATTTTCGGATATACTTATAATCAATCGGTATTTGTAAGTAAAAATGCTTATAATACAATTAAAATTTCGCACGCCAGGGGGTGGGGTATTCGAACGCATAAACCAAAGTATGCAAGTCAATAGTCTTAACAACTACACTATTCCACGAGTTGCGATCTCTAAAATAATTTTGAAATGCATTTGTAACTGAGGGCATTGATCTCGGGAACAGCTTCTGAATACGCGACCATGCCATCGCGGCACACAACAAAAGTTCTAACATTTACCTCATATCTATATGTCAGCTTAAACAGTCACGGAAAAAAATACGTCTTGCTGTAACAAACTCTCAAGTGTACTTGATCTGTTATTCAGTTGTGCCATCCAAAATTGTATTATTTTTATGAAATCTCTTCCTCGCAAAGTGGGAATATCGAGCAATGTGTCGGCTGTGACCGAAATTTCAAAAAAGGAATGTTTCAAGGTGATGCAATCCATTCATTGCCGATTGCGTTGTGAATTCATCCGATGCTCCGCGCGGATAGGTTGCGTTGCGACTTTAGGGGCGAGCACTGCACTACTATTTTAATATCGGTTCAGTGGATTTTACATGTCGTAAAGTATGTAATACGAGGGAACAGAGGTTTATTTTACTGAAGGATAACCGTTTAATTAACCTTAATTTCATTGTGACATTTACGAAAGGCTAATTGATTTTAACATTTTCACCCTCTTATTAAGAGCAGTTAATACTGTTACGGTTACAAGAAACCCTTTACAATTCTTGATAAGTAAATTTTTTTTTTCTGCGTGTAGCGCTACGGTGCCATGGACAGATCGCGAGTTTGCGCCACTCTCGACTGTACCTGTAAGCATTGTAATTTTGTTTCCATTCTTCTGATTTATATTTTATAGTATAATAAAATTCCAACATAAAATCTTCAATTTCTACTAAAATCGCCACACTAAATCTTCATTTTCCCGGAACAGAATACGTTTTTTTATAAGCTTTTTTTTTATTCTTATTCAGCCTCCTCATATTTCAGGAGCAAGTTTTTATCATGTTTGAAAATCGAAGAATAAATTTACAGACCCTGTTTAAACACAATTTTCAAAACCCACGAAATTTGAATCTCTTTGAGATTGTAAATTTTCACATTTTATTTCTCGGGACTGGATAATTGTGTTTAATCATACTTTTTGACCTCAAATCAAAAACATTTAAGCTGGGAGGTAACTTTTTTTATCTGTATAGGCTGATTTCGATTTTTCGGAATGCTATTTCAGTTTTCTAAAAAATTTTGTTTTTATTTGTCAGATACCTAATTCTGTATACTGCAACCATTCAAATATTGTTTCAGGAATAAAATTTAAAAATATGTAAATAAACACCGTTTACTTCACTTAAATATGTTTACAATTTATTATACTATTATACTATTTATTATATCACATAATCTGCATTCTTATAATTTATTAAAGTTTATAAATAATTACTATTACTTTTAGCAAAATTTTATCAAATTCTTAGCATTATTACTTCTAATTTCAGTTAGCCTTCGATTCAATGTTCAAATTCAACTTCAAAGTTAGAATATTAATCAGGTTTAAGTACCTTGTATCTTAAACAATTTTTTAAATTCTAATGTTTCAATCAATTATTTCTAGTAGCTGCTTTTGTTTTTACTTTCAGGTTTTTGCTAAAAAAGATTAGTAGAACTATATAATCATTCGATTCTTTTTTTAAGCTGGAAAATTAAATTTAAATTAAAAAATTTATACACTTACAATACATCTGAGAATAATAAATCCATTACTTTTTTAAGCCTCCGAATTTGTAAAAAAAATCACAAATTAAAGGAATATTTAAATTAAACATTTAGTTATTGAAATTTAAATTAATTAAATTAGCGAAATTAGCTAAAGCGTCCAACATAAGCTTAGGGTTTAAGTTGTTTAGGTAAGTAGGGTTCGAATCCCACGATGGTGCGATTTTTCATAGCGTTTAAGCGTTCGATTACGTTTGTAAGTGGTCGCACGTGCAATTGCATGATTTCGCAAATAAATTGAATGCAGTTATTAAAAATAAAACATTTTTTGCGTAAATTTATCATTATATTACATCATCTGTTTCACGCTGCTGTAATGGAATGTCTACCGACGATTCCATACTAGAGTACAACTGTGACTTTTGCTTGTTGATGCGAGAGATTTCTAATGCGAAACTATAATCTTTCCTCCCAGAAGGAGCAAGGTTCACTGAGCGAAAGTGTAACCTCTACTCTTGCATTTACAATTTCACAGAGTAAGTCTTGCACTTTAATGCAGTGAGATTCGCTAATTTCTCCTAAAGTGTAAGAATTACTCTGTGGTTGCACGAAAGGCTCCGTTACTGCGCCACAGAGTAATATTTCTTCACTTTTCCGAGTATAATTTACAGTTTACTTTTTTCCGTAAAATCATTTAGCGGCTAAGCGTACGTTACACTATAACACTTTAGGAATCAAATTTGTCCACTTTTATAGCTTTGCGACTGACCAAAACTGTTTATTATTTTGAGCTCAAATTGTGCATATACTTTCAGCTTCATGAAACACACCTTTTCAGATACTTTGATGGATGTACATGAACAAATATTTTTGCCTGCATAGTCATGCAGATTACCAAATACTATTGAGATACAGTAATCGATGCCTTTCATTACTCGCAAATTACAGTTTTGAAACTTACAAGTTAGTAAACCTTTTCGATTATCAAAAATTCGTAGTCAATTTGATTATATAACACATCAAAAATGAGTAATTAAAATTAATTATTAAGGATAAGAAAATACTTTACCATTAGATTAATTTAGTTTACGCAGGGTTTCTTCCATATTTTGTTATTTTTCCGAAAAATAATAGTGCCAAGACGTAAAGAAAATTAAGATTGACGTCTGGCTAATATTATGTGGTTAAAAAATTAGAAATTGTAGAAAGAACCTGTGTAAATTCAATTGCTTTTATAGTAAAGAATCACATATATTTTAGTAGAATGACTTCCGAGTTGGCATTTTCTGTCTCGATGTTTTGAAATTCCGTGAACATACATTAGATTTTAAAACACAAAATATGTCACAAAATTATAACCCAAAAATAATTTTAAGGAAAATAATATGGTGTATAAGTTCTCAGTTTGTGTACATGTACATAAATACTTTTTAAATATAGTTTTCTTAGTATATTTGTTATTTATTTCTACCCTCATAGAATAATCAAAAACCGAAGGAGTCATTTGCTGATGAAAGTGAAAATATACTCCAAGGCGTATTGCAGAAAAAAAGCGATGAAGAGATTAAAAATGTAAAAAAAATGTAAAAGAGATCTGCAGAAAAAGGTTATGGATTATTTCAAACAAAGTGATGTTAAACATGTTACAATACGATATTTAATTTTACTTTCTAGCTGTATTCCCGGCTTTCTCACTTGAAAAACTAGGAAATACCATGGAATTTTTTTATACCTGGAAAAATCTTGGAAACAACTTGGAATTCTATAAATCCGGGAATTATTCGAAGCGTGATAATATCGATAGTAAAAAATTATAAATAGATTAAAATAAATTTTTTCAGATTCGTATGAATTTGGAATTCAAAATTAAACTGGAAATCTTTGTAATTAAAATATATTTTAATTGACAGAAAACTTCGAATTCAGTATCCATTAAATATCATTTATAAAGAAAAACCCTTTAAAAAATTGAAATCTCTGAACAAAATAGAGTTCAAAATGCATGCAAACTACAACCTGTCTAATTTCAAAGTCATTCAAATTATAAAAAATCCGGAATGAAAAATAATAAAAATAATAAAAATTTAGCCTGAGATCTAAAAATTAATTTTTTATATATTTTTTCTGTATTAAATAAATTGTTTACTAAAATTGATCACTTCTCACCAAAAAGTAATAAAAAAGCCAGACCACTTATTACGAAAGTGCAGCTTGATTTTTATCCTGAATTGAAAATTTACAAATTATAACGAAATCTTTCTCTTGGTCTAAAAATTCCTTTTTTATCAGATGATGGGATCTTGTAGTGAGGTGGCGATTAAAGTACACAAAGTGGTTCTCGAATAATAAGGTGGTTTAATTATAATCTAACTTCGAACGAAATAAGTCGATTAGGCATGCTCGCTCTGCGAGCTACACCGACGGACTGCCCGAGGCGTGCCGAGAAAATCTCGACAAAATGGAGAGAAATGCGCATGCGCGCTGCTCACGCTGTGCAGGATGTGCCTCTCTTGTAGGACTTTATACCCAACATTAGCAAATTAGAAATAAAATATTTATAGATTCAATAACTTACAAGTATTGAAACGCTGGGAAAATTTTATGTGTTCGATTTTCTTCCAGAATTAATAGACAGAGGGAGAAGAAATATTTTGAAAAACTAGAGACCTCTTAAATTAAGAGGGAATTTCTTCAGATTTTAATTAGACTCCTTGGAACTAAAGTCTGTTGAAATTGTGAATGTCTTTTTTGTGCGATAATAGTTTAACATTGCACATTTTTTCAGACGTGGCGTCTGTAAAGCGGCAAATTGAAGAGAATGTTACTTATAAATTCCCTAGTGTTGGGTTTATTCAAAAGGTTGACAATCATGTACGCAGATGCCTTCCTTCATAAATTGGAGAGAAATAACATCTTTTTGTATAAAAATCTGTAGAAAAACGACATATATCGAATGGCTTTTATCCCGATTCCATTAAGTAAAAATAGACAAAGTTATTCTATTTGTTTATGATAAAAAATATATACCGGATTTTCGTAATTATTTTTATGCAATTATTTTCGTGCAATTTAATGATTAAAAATAATGTTGCCGCTCAGTGAACTTGATAGCATAACTTCTGGAAGGACAATCACCCACTTAAATTGATATCCTATTGGCCTAATATGTAGAATCCGTTAAAATATCCTTTAAATAATAGTCCATTTTTTAATAACAAATGAGTTTCATATAAAAACTAATCATTTTTTGGGCTGGAGTTTTGCACACTTCTTAAGAAAGGCAGGGGCACATTTTTGAAAGTTTGAAACTTGTTGCTTAATTAATGCAAAAATAACTGCATATTTACAAAAAGGCGCTTTTGAATGGTTTTAATTTCTTTTTTCAAGAAAACATTTTTCAGCGTAACTTTTTTTCTGATAAACACGTAGGTTTGTTGCAATAAAGAAACCTGTCTCTGATATTTTTAACGACTGTTCACGCTCACAGTGCTTCCAAAATCTTAGTTTCAAACATATTGGTTTTTGTTCTACATGCTAACACTACAATAATCCATAGTAAAATTTCCGGTGGCATTTTCTGTGTGAAATGAGTCTTTTTTCATACGGTGCCTGGACTACTTGTCACCCGCCAGTCCGTAACTGACTGGTTCGATGATAAATTATAATTAGCGTATCAAAAGCGCCGCGCTAAATATAGTGCGAAATAACATCTAATTTTTCTGTTAAATTCTGAAATGTTTGTTATATTAATTCTGGTTTTGATGCCTTCAGGCTTTCGTCGCGTGTCGATGGGCTGAATATTCAAAGTGGTACTTTATAGTAAATCTGAATAATTATCGAACAGATAACTGTGCATAATTTTTATGAAACCTGGATCTACGGTTTTTATATTTTAAAACTACGTTGACTTTTCATACAGCTATATGAGAAAGTGATACTTAAATAGAGAGATAAAACCCGACTAGAACTATGGTTAGGATTAGATAGTGAATCATATGGTACCCAAGCAGGCGGTCTGATTATGAATAAGGGAACATGTCATAATGTCCAGAAACATAAATTCGTATCTCCCAGGATTGTTAGAGTTAGAATGATGGTGTGAATCATTAGATTATTTACACACACTGCCGTTGATAATGAAAGACATAAAGTAACAGACGCCTTCTAAGACACTTTAAATTATACCATTCTTAAAGTGCAACTAAAGTGTGTGGCACTGCGGTTATAGGAAGAATGACTGGTGATACTTGGTAGTACGAAGTTAGTCGGCGTTATAAATAGGAAAGGGGAAATTGAATATGATACGGACGGAGCAGAAAAAACCCTTTGAGAAAATTTTTAAAAGAATTATTTGGAGGTAAAGCTATGTAGCAGCACAATTTCGATATAAAAGATGATGCTTTCGAGAACAATAGCATGAAGATAACATGGGCATTAAAATTAATGAGAAAACACCAATGATTATGTTCAAAGGAAGATGTAAAAAAAACAGTAAGCAACATTGACTTAGTCGATGAAAGAATAGAACAAGTTCATAAACACATTTATCTTGGAAGTTTATTTACTACAGACGGGAAGGTCGATAGAGAGATAAGCAGACGTGTAAACACGGCTACAAGGGTCATCGGTTATTGACATGCAATTCCTGTAGATTATATGAATTCAAATGCTAATGAAGAGAGTCAGCAATGGCAGGAATCCCAAAAAATGTATTTTAGAGCAAACACTGTTTAACAAGAGCGAAAGAAATATGTCGATACGGTTTGGCCATGTTGAGAGAATGAAATAGTTACGATTGACGAAATAAGTATATTAGGGTAAATCGAATAGCAGCGTCAGCAGATTCAGACTCAGGAAACAATGATGTGAATGTGTGAATAAGACTCAAAATAGACTATGAGATCTATGAGACTTATTATTATTTATCTACTTACATTATTATTCCAAAAATTAGGTTCATAAACCTATCCAACTAACCTCGAACTGTTTAAAGATTTTTGTATTTTACAATTAAAAAGAAAAGCAAAAAATAGATATCACACTTACCCATTATTCAGATTTTTATTTACCCTGTCATAATTTATCATTAAAAAAATTAAAATGTAAAATTTCAGGAAAAACAACGGGTATTCAAGGAAAAGTTAATATCTTTCTTCATTAAAAAAAAATCAATAAAAGGTGCTTTAATGAGAAGATGGAAAGGGTGCTTTATGTAGGAAAAATTTAAATCACAAGACCAGATGACGCAATTACGAATGAGTGTATTTTAAAAGCATCTGCGTTTCTTTAAAAATAAATGATTAAATCATGAACTAACGATGGCTACATTTACCCCACAACTAATAGTAGATCTAATTATTATGTTATAATAGAAACTTTATTAACTAATTTATATTCCATTCTAAAGTTTCTGTTTATAACACTTACCCTTTTATCACCCTTAACTCTATCGACCTTATTTCTCAAGACTTAGAAGATCATTATAAACATTTTTTATTTAAATCATTTTGAAGCACATTTGTTACGACTATAGCCGTTGAGACCCGAAGTTTTCTGAATTAATAATTGAAAAATAACTATTTTGAAAGTTTTTAACCCTTTCATTCATCTATTTCAATCCTTGGCTTCTGTTAACTATTCCACTTCTGAATTCAGCAAGGTTCGCGTGAGTCACATTTTTGTGATGCAGCCAGACATCACCGTCTTTAAGCCGAATCGAGTCGAAAGCAAGTCGAAGCATTTTTACTCGGGACGGTGCATCTGTAAAATATGTAAACCAGAATCCTATTTAACTGACTAGATTTATTAGAAACTGATACTTAAAAGTTTCAGGGGGGATGGGTTCACTTCAAATCTGAAGTAAAAATGCAAGAATCCAAACTGACGGGCTCAATATGTCAGAAAGAGCGCAAAAGTCGTCAAAGTTCACTAAAAATCTATACTAGGGGGTTCTCGTAGCTGCTAAATTTGAATCTACAATCAAAATATTGCAGTCACATTCATGAGTGCGAGAAAAATGCTCTTTTGCACTATCCACTCTCAGACTGCACTATGACTATCATGAATGTGACCTTACGATATGTGGTTAAGAAATAAAGTGGTTATTCAGTACCTAATTTAAGGAATAAACAGAAACAACAGCGTGGACGTAGTAAACAGTTTTCCCCATTTAGGTATTTGATCAATGTATATATGGATATTTACTATGCAATAAACGAAGTCCGGAGGTAAGCTAGAACGGGAAATTTACGCAAGATACTTCGTACATCACTGTTCCTTAGAGTGCGGTCTCTAACCAAGTTCGCTCGTATTTTTCTGAAAAACGAAAAAATAGACGTAAAATCGCCCCGTGGACTTAACCAACACATTTATATCCCTTTTGGGTCGCTGAATTCGAATTTGAGGCCCAAATAACCAATTTGGCTCATACATTTTCGAAAATCGCAAAAATAGACGTAAGATCGGCAAATACAGCGATTTTTCTTGTATACTTTTGTAACAAAAAAATTTTTCATGCCCGGTGGTCTAAATAGGCATATCCTTACATTTTTGGGGTTTCTGAATCCGAATCCGGTTTAAAAAGAACCCAGTTGGCTCATATTTGATAAAAAAATGCAAAAGAGGAGGTAAAATCGACGAAAACAGCGGTTTTTCATGCATATTTTTGCAAAAAAATATCTTCTTCCCCGGTGGACTTATCCAGCATATCCTTATTTTTTGGGGGTCACTGATTCTGAATCCGGGGTTCAAATAACCCAGTTGACTCATATTTGATCGAAAAACGCAAAAAAAGATGCAAAGTCGACAGAAACCAGCGATTTTTCGTGTATATTTTTTCCAAAAAAAAAAATATATTTTCATGACCGGTGAACTTAAGCAGTATATTTATGTTCTTTGAGTAGCTGAATCCGATTCCGGGGTCCAAATAACCAAATTGGTTCATATTTTTTTCGAAAAACGCAAAAATAGAGGTAAAATCGAACAAAACAAATGACTGTGAACAAAACAAATGACAGATCCCGCTCGTACTTCACGTCAAAACAAATGACTGTGAAACAAACAGATGAAAAGAGCGCGCTCGAACTTCACGTTAGTAAAGAGGACAGTGGTGACAATCTCTTTAAGCGTGCTTCTTAATGTGACTTCAGTACAGTTTTAAAAACCATTATTGTGTGGGTGATCCAGATGCATTTTGCTACATATATGGTAAATTTGAGATCTTAGAAAATCGAAGAGTAATCAGCGATGACATAAAAACAATTTATAAAAGCTATTTTGTATGGAAGTTCAAATCTAAAGTGAAAATTGGGTTCCTCACAAAATTTGCAGTGCTTGTTATAAGGTATTCAATCGATTGAAAGACAGAGAAGGAAATAAGAAAACCCTTATGATTCAAGAACCTACGATATGGAGGAAACCTCTTCGGAAAGAGGAATGCTACTTTTGTATGACAAACCTTACAGGAATCAGTAGAAAAAAGAAAAGTGCTATCGAATATCCTGATGTACCTAGCGTCACTAAATTGGTTGAAAATAACGATGTTACAAAAAACTCGAAAAATTTGTCACTTGACAGACAGATGACTGAAGCAGAAGAAAATAAAAGTACTGATAAAGATTTCGATGCTGGTCGTGATGAAAGTGACATTTGATATTATGTTAATGACAAGGATGATGATGAAAGCTGCGATGTTAATACAAAAGTGTACATACCAGACAATGAAAAGAATAAAGTTCCTAAGCTATTTACGTCTAAAGAATTAAATGATTAATCGCGAGATCTCGGTCTCTCTAAAGATACTTCAGAGTATCTTGCTTCCGTTTTGAAAAAGAAGAATTTATTAGCCAAAGGAGTTAAATCAAGTTTCTACAGAAACAGGGAAAAAGAGTTTAGACAGTTTTTTACTTCTAAAGAAAATGATCATGGAAAATTAGTCTATTGCAAAAACATTGACGGATTGATGGAAAAAATGAAACCTGGACTGTATAGACCGGAAAATTGGCGACTATTCATTGACTCTTCTGAGCGCAGTCTAAAAACAGTGTTATTGCATAATACTAATATTTAGGCTCCAATTCCAATCGCACATTCTACGGAACTGAAAGAGCATTAAAGTAACTTAAAATTTATCCTGGAAAAAATCAATTACTCAACTTATAAGTGGAAAATTTGCGGGGATCCCAAAATTCATGAAATCGCTTTAGGACAGCAATCAGGGCATACAAAAACACCTTGTTACTTATGCTTATGGGGCAGTCGAGATCGCGTTCGTCATTACAAAAAAAAAATATGGCCAAAAACAACATCGTTTGAGCAAGGACAAAAAAATATAATTGAAGATCCTCTAATTGACCCAAAAGAACTTTTGATTCCACCCCTTCATATAAAGCTGGGTCTTATGAAACAGTTTGTCAAAGCATTTGACAAGGATGGCGATTGCTATGCGTATTTGGAAGATCGATTTCCACAACTTTCTGAAGCAAAATTAAAAGAAGGGATCTTCGATGGACCGCAGATAAGAAAAAAGTTGCAGGATCCAGAATTCATTACAAAAATGTCTGGCATTGAAAAAGATGCCTGGCTTAGTTTTAAAAATGTTGTAAAAAACTTTTTAGATAATAAGAAAAGTTCAGACTATCAAAATGTGGTTTCAGAATCGGTGACAAACTTTGGTAAACTAGGCTGCCTTATGAATTTAAAGCTACATTTTCTTCATTCGCATATAAATAAGTTTCCAGACAACCTGAGACTTTAGTGAAAAAGCAAGGCGAACGTTTCCACCAGGATATAAAAGAGATGGAGGGGCGATTTTAGGGATGTTGGGATATCAACATGATGGCTGGCTACTCTTGGAGTTTAAAACGAGATCAATTCAATCAAAGTACCAAACGAAAGCGAAACCCACTACGTAGGTGAGAGGCAAGGGGACTCACGATAATAAAGCACCCCAAAGAGAAAAGAATTTACTAAATCCACGTCGTTGTTCCTGGGTAACCGCAAATTAAAGACACCGATACGTGAAACGCAAAGGGAATCTACAGTGAACGACAATCCCAGTCGAGGAAGGTAAAGGTTTAAAGGTTTTCGTCGATCTTATGTCTAATTTTGCGTTTTTCGATAAAATATGAACCAACTGGGTTAGTTGACCCCGGATTCGGATTCAGCGACCACAAAAACATAAGAATATGCTGATTTAGACCACCGCACCTGAAAAAATTTTTTGTTGCAAAAGTATACAAGAAAAATCGCTGTATTCGCCGATTTTACGCCTCTTTTTTTGCGATTTTGGAAAATGTATGAGCCAAATTGGTTATTTGGGCCTCAGATTCGAATTCAGCGACCCAAAAGACATATAAATTTGTTGGTAAAGTCCACCGGGCGAGAAAATATAGATACGCTAGTGTAGTCTGTCGGACAGACCACTTTTTTGTGTGCCGGTATTATGATCTTTAGACTATGTTGAAAAATTATATCTGCACGAAATTTTTTTTCAAATTTACAAAATGGCTGATCACTAAATTTAAACAATAAATGTCAATTTCTCCATTTAATAATAAAATCTCATCAAATTCATAGGCATATTTATTTCTTAGAAAGCAAGCGATAGCAATACAAATAAAAAATTTAAAATCTTTGTTTCTCGGTGACAACTTTTCAGGTGTCAATTAAAATGCTACATTATTGTAAAAAAAACATATTTCGGAATGTATGACAGTCAAAATTCTGAAAAATTCAAAATTATTCCTTATGAAAGACTCAAAAACTCGTATTTTATGTTTTTTGTCTAAAGATCTTCAAATTTGGAAGGAAAATCAATTTCATTGGTACAAAGTGTATGATTGGAAGTAGATCTCGAAACTTTCACTCAGGTAAAAATATCCCTTTATTACTATTTTCAAAAGTTACATAAATTTTACAAATTTAAACGAAATATGAAACACATTTTCAGGAAGTATTTAGTGATTTTCAAAACCACTTGCTTGAAAAGTTCTTAAAGCTGCAGTAGACTGGGAATTTGTTCTTCTTGATGAAATTTGAAAACTTTTTACTGAATAGTCAGCAATGTTTATTTTTTTGTTACTTTATTATCCATCCTTTCAAAAATTAAAAAATTTAAGTTTTCAGAATCATTAAATCCTTTTTCAAAATGTATTTTATATTTTGCTTAAATTTGTAGAAATAACCACATGTTCTATAGCTATTAACAAACCATTCAGGGACTAGCACTTATCGCCTGATACATCCCAATCAGATCACAGGCATATATGATCTTCACTGACAGCTCATGATTCTGATTCAATTAGGTATAAGGACTCAAAAGTGACTAAATGGGAAACATATTAGGAAGATCTTGGAGAGTCCTTGGAAATTATTCTTGTGAGTTTAAGGTTAACTGATCAGCTGCGTGAATATAGCGAATAGAGTCATACATAAATATTATAAGGATAATTTAATAGAGCCAGGAAAACTGGAAACTGGGATTTGTATAAGATAAATGCAGCCTAGAGGACGATACTTTTCGAGGGCCTAACTAACAAAATACAATAGGCGAAAACAAAATCATAAAGAGGAAACACTCAGGGCATTCAAAATGTACCTAAAACTGTGAAACTCCAGAGAGCCCGGAACATAGGTCCAGTGCGGATGACTGGAGGATAGCAAGCCTGAAATCAATATATCATCCGGCGTTTCGAAAGATTGAAAGTCGTTCGGGAAGACAGTATATAAGTATTCCCGGCGTAGATTCATGAAGTTTGGGATGTTTTAGTTCGCATTTGAGCCACCAAAGTTTGCACTTCGACCCGACACAAACCCAGAATAAAAAGCTAAAATAGAGCGACAAACTGTAATTTTTGGAGGGTCCCTGCTCGCCATATATTTTTGAAATTTCAGGTTGTTACGTCTTCTTTAATTCATCTGTTGACCATTTAAAGATATGTTCGTTCCTCGCCGACAGTTCGGAAGACCAAATCTGTCGGATGAGATGTTTGTATCTGCTTCGGAGAGTATCCTTTATAGTTGTCACATCCTGAATACGGCTCTATGGCACGCCCAGGTATGTATAAGTCTCTCCAGCGCAAAGGTGTCGTATGGCGCTTCTATCAGCGAGCTCAGGATCTTCAGGGATGCCATTAAATTTTCCTCGCTTCAAATAAACCTTGGCGCATTTGTCTTACCCAAATTCCATTCCAATTTCCTTAGTATATCGTTCGACAATCCCCAGAGCTAGATGCAGTTGCTCTCTGTTTTTAGCATAGATCTTAAGATCGTCCATGTAAAATACATGAGTGACCTTGTACTTTCGATCTGCAGGTTTGCCGCACAAGTACCCGTCGGAATGGCGAAGTGCTAGAGATAGTGGCAATAATGTAAGGCAAAAGAGGAGTGGGCTCATGGTGTCGCCCTGAAAGACACCTGTCTGTAAGGTGACCTTGTTAGTTGTCACACGATTTTTTCCAGATGAGATAGTACATCTGGTTTTCCAAAGCGGCATCAATCTCTCTATGCACCCAACTATCTCCGGATGAACCTTTAAGATTTCCAAAAGACAGATGATAAGTCTATGGGATGTCGAATCGAAAGCTTTCCGATAATCAATCCAGGCCATCGATAGGTCACGCTGGTAGAATGCTGCATCTTTGCAGACACATCTATCGATGAGCAGGTTCTGACGACATCCGGCTACGCCTTTCTTTGAGCCGCGTTGTTCCTACATTTCTTGCCACACAGGTTCAATTGCCCGAACAATCCTATCATTTAGAATAGCTGTGAATATCTTATAAAGCGTGTTCAGACAAGTTATTGGCCTGTAATTCTTCGGGTCAGCTAAGTTGCCTATTTTCGGCAGAAGTATTGTGGGCCCTTCCACCAACCACTCTGGAATCGGCTCTACCGACTTCAAATATGAGGTGAAAATACGGGACAAATTCTGATGGGTTGAAGAAAACTTCTTCCACCAGAAGGTTTTGATACAATCTGGTCCCGGTGCGGAATAGTTCTTCATCCCTCTTAAAACTTTTTTCACCTCCTCGGTAGTGATGGGTGGGCATTCTTTATCAGGTGTTATGAGGGCAACACATAACTTCTTGAAGCTCTTTATATTTACTGAGTCTTCGTCCAGTCTATGCTGAACTTCATAGACTTCTCTACAAAATACTTCGACCTCCTCTGGTTTGGGTGTGTGTTCGACAGTAACTGGAGGGTCTTGGAAGAGTCGAGATGGGTCAGAGAGAAACTGTTGATTTTCCCTGACCCACCTCTCCCTTCGCTCTAGACTTCTCTTAGCGTCAGATAGTATCCGTATTCTCTCAACAATATGCTGTCTGATGGTCAGCAGCTTTTACTTGTTAAGTGTGTGATAACGGGTCCGGAGTTCGCGCGCGAACTTTCGAACCTTGGCGGTAAAATTCCTGCCAGATGTGATGTAGTCAATCACACACTGAATGCGGGACGCGTACTGTCTTGCCTAGCCTATCTTTATGGCTAGTTGATGCATTCGTCTTTTGGTCTTATGATCAGCCGTTGGTTTTGTTTTACGGCTCGCATCGGCCAAAGATCTCGCTGCATTATACACACAATAATTGATAGCCCAGAGGTCGGATTCTCCGGAAAAATGTCCACGAAGCTCGTCATCCATTTCATCCAGATCTTTAGGCTTGAGAGAAACCTTGGTGTTGATGTTTCTCCGGGTCGTAAAGCATCGCTCTTTATCTACTGGATGCCTGTCTGCGGTTGGTCTTAGTGTCGCCTCTCTTTCTCTGTTACCGGCTTGTTCTAGCTGTGGTAGAGTAGGCGTTCCGCTTACATAGCCCCTTTTACGGAGTAGTTTAGCATGGTTTCGCAGACGTTGCTGCGAAAAGTGCGATAGCTCCGGGTGTTTCTCGCACCACAGAGCATGCAGCCGTGCCATGTAACCCTGTTCAGGGGCCACACTCGCATCGTAGCACTGTAGCAAGTCGTGATTCAGTCGCTCCGTCCACCCAAAGGTTGCGAAATCCCGCCGATCTATCGCATTGAATCCATTTTCATTGGCTCCCCCAGCTCTAGATTGGTCGGCATTGTTGGCCGCCCTATTGTCGGGAGCCCTGCGCGTTCTATTGTTTTTAACCGCACTTACTACAACTATATTTGGTGTTGTCATTGTTGTTCCCACGAGAAGCTAGGCTAAGGGGTTCGTCCATCCTTGTAGAGCCCCGGGACTGACGTTAGAACTACAATCCCCACCATATGACGATTTGATACTCAACTTTAACATAATTTCGACTCAGAAAATAAACTTAATGCATAAAGGTGTTAGTTAGGGTGTATAATCTAAACAATGAATAATACAAACTACAAAATAGCCTCGGAAAGGACTGGAACTTTTAATGACAAAAGGCATGCACGGAAAATCTAAAGGTCATGTTTCAGGCGACGAATGGAGACTAAGTGTTTGGAATGCTAGGGGAGTAAATAATCTCAAGGTAAAAGAACTGTGTGAAACTATGGACGTAAAGAAACTAGACATTTTATGCGTGTCTGAAACAAAGAAAAAGGGATGTGAAACCAAAGACATAAAAAACGGCGTGTTGAAAGGCGGATTTGAAATATGGTCAGCAGTAGACTGTGAATCACATGGTAAACAAGGAGTAGGTCTGATTTTGAATGAAAGTGCAAAGCAGCATCTCGGAGACCATGGTTTCGTGTCTCCCAGACTGCTGTGGGCTAGAATGAAAGTAGGAATCAGAAGACTATTTATCATAGCATGCTACGCGCCGGTTGATAGTGATTCTAGAGAAGTAAAAGACGTCTTCTGGGATACTTTAAATAACACAATAAACATTTGCGAACATGGGGAAAGAATAATTCTACTAGGAGACATGAACGGTTGGGTGGGCATCCAAAATCAGGATACAGAAAGAGTATTAGGTAATTTTGGGGATCCAAGAACAGACTATAACGGAGATAAATTAGTTGGTATATGCTTAGAAAGGGGTCTGTTTATTACAAATACTTGCTTTACGCATAAAATGATCCACATGTACACCTGGTCTAAAGGAAATAGCCGCAGTATAATTGACTTTGTTGTTGCGGATGAAAGACTAAGGGAGTTAGTCAAAGATACAAGAGTCATGAAGGGTCCTGAATGCAATACTGATCATTACCTTCTGATCTTAAAAATTAACTTAGGTCGGGGATAAAGAAAAAAGAGAACCAAGAAAGCAAAACAAACGCGAATCAAAATTGAGAACCTACAGAAACCGGATGTGCGAATAGATTTCCAAAATAAGATAATGGAAAGCATAGATAGGGCAACATGGGAGGACCGTATAAAAAACAAAGATATAGAGGGCGCCTGGACAATGTTACGGAATATCCTTGTTAGATGTACGATCGAAGTTTGTGGTACCACAGTTGTAGGAAGAATTTCTGGTGATGCGTGGTGAAATGATGAAATTCAGGCTACCCAAAAAGCAAAAAGAGAAGCATACAAGAGAACTTTAAACATCGCAGGTCTTAGCAATGAGGAAAGAAATAAACGTAGAAATGATTATAGACGCGAAAACAGGATACTTAAACGATTAGTTAAAGAAAGTAAAGATACAATTAGAGCAGAAGAAGAGATAAAAATACAAAACGACTTTGAAGGAAGCGGGAAACTCCTCTATAAAAAAATGAAAGGAAACAAAAGTACAGAAATTGTCAGCATGAGAAATAGTAGGGGGGAAATGGTATATGATGCAGACGGAATACTAGAGGCTTTCAGAGACTATTTTAGGAGACAATTCGGAGATGAAGCTATAGGACACCACAACTGCGATGTTGAACACGATGCGATGGAAAACTCAATTGAAAAAGTTTGTATCACTGAGGTTAGGCATATAATTAGGAACTTGAAAAACGATAAAGCTGCCGGGGTAGACGGTATTAACGCTGAAATGCTTAAACACGGTGGCGTGTGCATACCACATAGACTGTGCGAATTGATAAATTTATGTTTCGAGATGGGAGACGTCCCAGACGATTGGAAAAAAGCAATTATGGTACCAATATACAAGAGAAAGGGAGATAAAAGCGAGTGCAATAATTGCAGAGGGATTAGCTTATTAAGCACCGTAATTAAAATATATTCAAAAATACTTATTCGTAGGGTAATGAAAATAACAGAAGCAAAGATTTGGGAAGTCCAAAGTGGGTTTATGCCAGGAAGGTCATGTACGGATCAAATATTTAGCTTAAGGTAAATAACAGAAAAAAGTTTGAGAGTAGGAAAAAAAGTTTTCTGTGCATTTGTTGACCTAGAAAAAGCTTTTGACCAGGTAGATAGAAGTAAACTTTGGGAAGTCCTGAAAGAGTATGGAGTCAATGGATGGATCCTACAAGCCATAAAAACAATATATACATGTAGCAAAGCGAGTGTAAGAGTGAATGGGAAACTGAGTGACTATTTCGATATTATTCAAGGAGTGAGACAAGGATGCGTTATGTCTTCATGGTTATTTATATTATTTAGAGACAAGTGATTAAGAATGGCTCTCTTTGACGAAGAGGGTGTGGATCTCGAAATAGTAAGGGTACGTGGGTTAGCGTTCGCAGATGATAAGGTTGTTATGGCCGAGTCTATCGAAGACTTACAAAGAATGTTGAATAAACTAGATGCAAGCATGAAGAGCTTTGGCCTCAAAATTAACGCAAATAAAGCAAAAACTATGGTGTTCGGAGGAAAGAGTGAGAAAACACTATGCAATATTTTATTAAATGATGAGAGAATCGAACAAGTTGATAAGTTCGTATACCTTGGTAGCTTATTTACTAGGGATGGGAAGATAGATGAGGAATTAGATAGACGAATAAATGAAGGTAAGAAGGTTACTGGTAGAGCAGGTCCCCGTATCAGAAGTAAAAATATATCAAATAAAACTAAAATGGGAATATATAATTCTATATTTGTACCGACTGTACTATACGGTAGCGAGACATGCACTTATCAAGAAAAAGATAAGAGTAAAATTAACGCAATTGACATGAGATTCATGCGCATAATATGCGAGAAAACCCTGATGGACAAAGTAAGTAACGAGATAAATCTAAAAGAATGTGGTGCAGAAGAGACGCTAGTAGACACATGGGAAAGAAATCGGTTAAGATGGTTCGGACATGTTGAGAGAATGCCAAATGAACGACTAACGAAACAAGTGTATCAAGGTAAAGTAAATGGCAGGCGAATCGAAGGAACCGAATGCAGCATCTACAAAGTACCCGTAAAGACCCCATTGGGTCTCCATTCGGTTCCTTTTTAAAAAACTCGAAAACACAGCAAAATCAACTTTTAAATTGTTGAAATTTGGATTCTACGTTAAAATTCCTTACAGAAGGTCACGGAATAATCGCAATAATTTTTTTTGTAACGGTAAAGATTTAAAGAAAATATAAGACGTATAACGCCTGTTGACTGCTACTTACAGGCGGTGCGTTTGAAATGTAGCAGTCAACAGGCGTTATACGTCTTATATTATTTTAACTTCTTACCGTTGCAAAAAAACTATTGCGATTATCCCGTGACCTTCTATAAGGAATTTTAACGTAGAATCCGAATTTCAACAATTTAAAACTTGATTTTGCTGTATTTTTGAGTTTTTTAAAAAGTAACCGAATAGGGACCCAATGAGGTCTTTACGGGTACTTTGTAGAGGCTCCATTCGGTTCCTTCGGTCCGCCAGGGTAGGGCCTATTCAAGTATTAAATCGAATTTTTAATTGGAGTGAAAAAGTATTGAAATTAGCCAATCTTTCATTCCGAATACATATTAGGTTCAAAACTGGAATAGGACCTAAATGTCTAAAAATATATGTCATTCTACCCAGTGGGCATAAAGTTTGGCGACATCTTTACGACATCGTAAATAAGTCGTATGGTCTGACGATGTCTTTACAATATCGATAAGACACCGAAACGACATGGACGTAGGATGTCGTAAAGATGTCGTAAAGATGTCGTAAAGACGTTGCCAAATTTTGTGCCCACTGAGTAGTATTTATGGAGTAAAATGAGGCAATTTCATTTTGAGGTTAAGTGCCGGTTTCAGTGAACTTAACAAGTACTTAACATCCAAATTACTAACATAAAATAAACTATAAGCATAATAAGTTGAAATAGAAATTTCAGTTCCTCTTTTTCAGGAGTATATAATGTACCAATCTAATTAAGCTATTAATAATGATAGCACATGAAATACGTTAACTAAAAATACTTGTCACTTTTTGATCAAATATGTTTTATTTTAAAAAGTTCCTTCTGCTATGTAGTATCCGTCTTTTTGAATTTTAAAATTTTTACTTTAGATTTAAACTCAGCGAAATGCAACGAATGGTTAAATTTACTTTGGAGGAAGTACTTCATTATAACAAAGGTTAAAGAAGCAAATTCCCTAGCGAACCGAGTGAACGAAAAGGATACTCTACAGAGTATCCTTATAGTATCTACATAGGATCCCTTCAGTATCATGCAACAAAAACTAAAAACAAACCAGCAAGATAGACATTCAACTTTTTGCAATTTGGATTCTACGCTAAATTTTCCATTAGAATATCACGGAGTAATTACAGTAGTTTTTTTTTGCATAAAAAACTCAAAAAATTATAATACCTATCATTTACATAGGAAAAAGGCGGCTTCAATCACATATTCTTTTAGTAGCAGTTGATAGGCCTTATCCGTTGGTAACTACGAATTTTGGCTGGGTGCTAGCACCATACAGTGGAAACTTGAGAAGACAAGGCTGCGACGGAAGTGGCAACATACTACGGAAACGATTATGCATGCGCTTGAAGTCAAGTCCAGCAGAAGTTATTGACATTTTTTAACATTTTTAACGCTTCAAAAATAGTATCTCAATTACTCCATGACATTCTAATAAAACATTTAACGTAGAATACGAATTGCAACAATTTAAATGCCCATCTACCTGTTTTTTTTAGTTTTTGTTGCATGACGCGGATTGGGCAACACCAATTTTTGTCATAAAATGTCAATTTCAATTTATATTTTTATCGTGAAGTATATTATCTTAAAGCTTCTCCGAATAGTTACTATTATCTGCTGTTATTTACGTGTAAATTTTTAAAACATTGATCCCTATAGGCCATTTCTATGAAAAATTCTACCATTTTGTCACGTACTTTATCACTTTTGCTCACTGGGGGCCTTACTTGCAAATGCAAAAAAATCGAAGTTAGACTAACCAAAACCCTCCAGCTAAATCCCTTTCACATTAACTCTACAAATCAGGATTGATAAAAATTAACTGATTCAAGAGCCATAATTCAATCAAGGATTCATTTTAATACAGTTTAACGAATTTTTAGTCAAATGTCGCTGAAATTTTAAATACAAATTCGGTCCACAACATTAAGTTGCAGTAGATAAGTGCGGATCAGATTATAATGTAATAGTAGACGTTTAAGGTTTTTGAATGAAAACCTTTCTACAAACATTTTCAACCCTTTCGATTCAAGGAATAACAGGAAAAAACAGACAGATATTTATTGTAAATCGCAAAATCCATTTCCTAAAATGCATATAGTTATAATTTTATAATGTGCAATGATTATCATTCAATATTGGTTCATACATCTTTAGAGTTCTCAACGTAGCTTAAGAAACCGCTACTTGTACATTTGCATATAATTCCCTTATATTTATATTCCTAAATCCTTACACTTAGAAAATTTTAATTACCTGCCCAATATTAAGGAAAATTGAAGTCGTTCCCAGAATTTCAGTCCTCGGTTGTTTCGTGATGCGGGGACCGCATAACCGAGAGAGAGAGAGAGAGAGAGAGAGATAGAGAGGCGGTGCACAGTCATGCATGACAAACAGAAGCGTAACGACTAAGCTAACGCAACGTAAGTTGCGTTAGCTACTAGCATGCATCTAAATGCAACAGAAATGCTTTGAAGTTCAATTAAGATTGCCATTGTAATTTATTCACTATAGTTTAGATTAATTAACTATCAGTTGTCTGCTTCCATGTGGCTTAGAACCTCCTTTTATCTTATTTGGTTAGCTCCTTCTTCTACATCCACCTACCCATCTTTAGACGTAAATGATTATAATAAATTACAGCGGAACTTTCAGGAACTGTCAATCAAAATAGTACCTATAAATTGTTTCCTTGCGGAGAAAATATTGTTTCGAGAAAACTTGCATTATTACTACTAGACTGATAACTTATTATGTATTTACTCTACCAAACCCCAAATTTTAAACTACATTTAAAGATATTGTCGCTTTCCCTGAAATTACTGAAATATTTTGCTAAAACAGAAATGTTGACCTTGATCTGTAGATAATTCATACTTCGGCGTTTACTAAGATATACTAAATGTATTTTGTTGAACCAGAAATTCTAAACTTGACTAAAATATAGATGCGAATACAAAACTTAATATGAATTTCTGGCTAAGAATTTTATTGTGTACAAAAATTATAGAAAAATTATTATAAATGTTACCTATTCCAATATCACCCAACTTAACTTTAATAAATACTACTAATAACAATTTTTCAGGATGAGCCAGTCGTAAATTCAGCCGTTTACAATGAGAAATCATGCCACATAGAAGGTTCATTCTTGACTCTTATACGTACACATATACGAACGGTTTTTTTACCTGCGTATCACTGTAACCATTGTCGTTTGTTTTAATCATAGAGTATTCATATACTAGCATATAGTATGGTAACATAATAATTGCTATAAATTCTAATTCTAATTACTGAATAACTTATTATAAGATACCTGCATCATTAACGGGAGCCTCAAGATCTGTATTTTTTACAAGTGTTGATAAATTGCACTCTATAATAAAAATATATCAATATAATATTGCTTCTGGTCCACGTGCTTTCGGTACAATTTTTAGTTTGTTTATAGTTTTCAGTTTCATTAAGGTATTAGCTCCGTACTTTTCTACCAACTCTTCGACAAACGTATCTTTCAGTTTTTTCAGACATCTAAAATTGAAATTATCAAAAAATTAAAGAAAAATCAGTAAACATAATACAGGAGTGCTTGACAACCATCTTGGTAATATGAAGTTAAATTTTTAACTCGTCAGAAACATAAAATTGCTTAATTTTTTTATTTTTATTAATAAATTAAGACAGTATCGAATGCTTCTTATGTCAAGTAAGCAATCTATTGCACATAAGTTGAAAAAATTCACGTGGAAATGGTATTAGTTGTATTCTTATATTTTTTTTTCTAAATTAATAATATTTTGAAATAACCTTCTAAGTACCTTAAGTATCTCTTAAACAGCAAATGATACACAAAAACGGATATTATTTTTTAGTTTTAAGTACCCCACGAACCTTTTTCACATGCTCTACTTCACAGGTTTGGAGGTGGTAATTACCCTACTAGAAATAATCAATTGGACACGATTTATAACGTTTAAAAGTGATTAAAAGTTAAATCGGTTTAAATTGTTGCTAATTGTGTCAATTGTTCTTAATCGTATTGAATTGAGTAAATCTACTTGCCTGCAATGTGCCTTCTGCAGTTTTAGTTCTTAACACACATGACGTGCACGTGTTTAATGATTATAAATGATTTTTTAATAATGTAAGAAAAATTAAAAGTACAAAAAATCCGTTTGCAAATCGAATTCTACGTTATATTTTCCATTACAATGTAAGGGAGCAATTTCAATAGTATTTTTGAAGCGCCAAAAATAAAATAAAATGTCATTAACTTCTGCTGAACTTGAGTTCAAGCGCATGCATAATCGCTCAAGTAGTATATTGCTACTTGCGTCGCAGCCTTGTTTTCCCAGGTGTCCATTGTATGGCGCTAGCACTCAGCCAAAATTCTTAGTTACCGACGGATAGAGGCTACTAAAAAAAGATGTGATTGAAGCCGCCTTTTCCCCATGTAAATGATAGGTATTATTATCATTAAGGTTTTGAACGCTGAAGAAACTATTGTAATTACTCCGTGACATTCTAATGGAAAATTTAACGTAGAATTCAAACTGCAATAAGTTAAATGCCCATCTTACACTTTTTTTGAGTTTTGGTTGCATGATACGGTAGGGATACTATGTAGATACTCGTATATAACAAAATTTACGTTTTTCAACATTTTAGCATATTAAATAATAAGGGTTTAATTTAAAATTTTCCAATTTTTTTAAACTTTGAGTTTGAAATGATAAAACTAAGAAATTACGTATAAAATTAAGGAGATTAGAAGCCTGAATTTTAAAATACTACTCTTGAAGTCTTTGAAGTTTTACTTATTCAAATCAAACCGAAACAAGATTAAAAACGTACATTTCTCATACTTGAATTTTACATGGCATAGTTTCAAATCAAACAAAGTTAAAGGCTTCTGAATCTATATTGTACAATTTTAATGCTTTATTTAGAAAAAGTGTCTAGAAGGCTTATCATTTTTACATACATTAATGCACGTTTGAACTCGAAATCGCTGGTTTTAGTTTTTAAAACTTAAAATTTGAATTTTATTGACTAATGTAAATTTTTCAAATCGGGAAATGATTCAATTTTTTTTCGATTTTAGTAACTACCCTGCAAATGATCAAAAAGTTGGTTTTACGTCAATCATTAGTGGTAGAAGTGAAGTGGTACTCTAAATCTAAGGATTATCGAATATAACATCACCGACTTATATTTCAATAAACTAAAAATTTAGAAAGTTAAATTAATAAAAGGTTTTTTTTATTGTAAGATAGATTTATGCGTTAATAATGGCAAAGAATGAAAAATGGAGACCTCTTTCTGATATATTTTTTTATCTCTTATAGTACTTTTTAATAGTTAAACTCTCTTCAATTAATAACAGCCTGGCATTTTCTCCATATAAAATAATACTTCAATCGCTTTTCTAAAGTTTCACGCTTTTAAAATATTCGTTTATTATACTTAAATCTTATCTGATTTGAAAAATTATGAACATTCATACAATTTTTATTAACACAAACAATTCAAGAGTACATGATAAAAAATAACAATTTTGCTTCTTTCACTATTATAAAATCAACTTTTTTATTTTTAAATTCAAATTATTTTTCGAAAAAAGATGCTACTCCTTCTTCACTCCATTGGGAATCGAACTACAAAACTTTTGATTTCCGGTCAGGTGCTTTTCCAATTAAGCTATTAGAGGGATCAGAATAAGAACTCTTAATTCAAGAAAATAACGCTAATTTTTAGCTAGGTTCTAACTAACTATTATTAAATGGAGTGACGAAGGAGTAGGATCTTTTTTTCAAGAAATAATTTTCATTTGAAAATATTATTTTTCATCTAGTCTGATTAAGACGTTAAGCATTTTCTGTCATTGAAAGTTCTTAACTTGATCGACATTGTGTAGATTTGCTGCCTTCATGGTTTGGAGGGCTGATCTACTGTCGGTAAGGCACCATCTCTGATGATATAGCAGATTCATTTTAAAATAATTACTTGTACCATTAACACCTAGCTAAAAATTAGCGTTATTTTCTGGATTTAAGAGTTCTTATTCTGATTTCTCTAATAGCTTAATTGGAAAAGAACCTGACCGGAAATCAGAAGTTTTGTGGTTCGATTCCCAATGGAGTGAAGACGCAGTAGGATTTTCTTTTTCAAGATATAATATTAATTTGAAAATATTATTTTCCATCTAGTCTGATTAAGATGTTAAGCATTTTTTGTTATTGAAGATTCTTAACTTGATTGATATTCGTTAGATTTTCTGCCTTCATGGTTTGGAGGGTTGATCTACTGTCGATAAGGTATCATCTTTGATGACATAGCAGATTCATTTTAAAATAATTTTCTATTTTTATCCTGTATTTGATTTTATATTTTCAAAATATGTGACATGCGCCCTAGAAATGAGGCTTACTCTGAAAAGTGAGATTTTTCAGGATGAGCAGTCAAAGTCGAACTGATAGACGCGACTTTTAGGAGAGAGGGAAGACTCACGAAATCTTCCCTTTCCACTGAACCACCATATTTTCATGCATGTAGCGGCGCCGCTGCCGCGTTTCACGTATATAGATGAGACGTGGAGATCTAGTGGTGAGTGGTGGGAGGTGTTTCACTGGATCTCGAGCTCTCGAACGAAATCCAGATTTCTCGGGTACCTAATAATCAACTCAAAAACTATCGAAAGGTGTAAAAACCTTAATTTCGATTTTTGAAGAATAAGCCCCCTTTCTTCGGCACACGTCACATACATAATATTATTAGCACATTTTTATCGCGGCACAATTTTTATATGGGAAGAAATATTTTAAAATGTTAATTTACTTTCTTTCGTAATACATTCTGCTTAAAATTTATATTATTCAAAAAAAAGTAAATAACTGTCTTTAAATAATTCCCGACAGCTGGAAGTGCTGCCATCACATGCCAAATTCCAAGTACCCGATTAGAAAAAATTGTAAATGCAAAATTTTAAAGCAAGCGGAGGGTCGTTACTGTAGAGATTTTGGATCCGATAGTATTTTCAGAAGTCGTCAAATACTGACTTGAGCCTCTCCGCTCTCTGCTGGGGGCTCTGAGGTCTGTGGTCTTTTATCCAACATCGCGGTGATACGGAGGGTCATCTTCATGTATGGCCTAAACCACCCTCAGGGCGCGCTGTTTTCGGGAAGGCCTATGAGGGGAAGGGGGGGAGTAACTGGAGAGGACTTTGAGAAACTGAGTAAGGAGGTAGCTCCTGATCTGTATATGTCACCCCATTATCTAGGGAGAGATGGAGGTAATAGTCGGATTGGAGAGGTCTGGAGATCTAAAAAATCCTTTTCTCCGAGGGGTTAGTAAAAGTACCCGAGATCCATAACTGGGACTTCCAAGAGGAAAGGCTTCTCGGTGCTACCAATCACCTTCTCGTCCAAGGTAATCGGGATCGGTGCATGGGCCTTTTCAGATGGGGCCGACACCTCGTCAGCCTGAAGAGCTTCCTCGGTCAGGCACATCTTCTGTTTCCAGGAAAAGCTTTCAAGGTCGGAAAGTTGAAATAGGGGGGCCTGGGTCAATTGATGTAGAGACTAGTTCTCCAAATTTGTTGAGGGCTTGTCGTTAGGTTGGCCTGGGGGTGAGGAACAGTTTAGTGAAGCCTCGTAGCTCGATATATAGGACTCAACGATTGAAAAGATCTCATAGAAATGAGGCGCTGGAAGAGGACTGCCGTTATACCCCAGGCAAGGGGGATCGTATTCTCCAACGCGATCAGAACTCTCTGATATGGTGGAATGTAATATCGGCAAAATACCTGTTTTCGTGGATTGAAGAGATGCTAGATACGCGCGTTGTTATTTGTCCGGTAGGGCACGCTTTCTTTTCCGTCCTGGCGGAATTGTCACTTATACTCTAGGTGGAGCATTTCGTTACTCTTCAAACGACTTCCAGCGTTGCTTACTTCTTCTCGTATGAAGACTCGGTTTCTTTTTCGCCTCCTCCATCTACATTTAGAGATAATTCCGATGTAAAAGTTTTTCCCCTTTTTGATTGCCCACTCGAAAAGTGAAGGAACAACAGTTTATTTTCGGAGCATAAGTTGGAAGATCAAGTTCTATACCCGAGTAGGAATCGAAAGAACGGAAACTAGCAGCTTTAGAACACCTATCCTTGTAAAAGAACCGTAGATTAATATATCAGAAAGAATAAGAAGAACCTCGGTCCTAGGAAAAAACTATAGGATAATAGATCACAAAGAATAAAAACGACCTCGATCCTAAGAAAAAACCGTACGAGGCTAGATCTGAATGATTGAGAACCTCGATTCATGTAAATAAACGAGAGGAAAAAGAAAGAACCTCGATCCTTATAAAAGAACCAGAGTAAAAGAAAGATCCTCGATCCTTATAAAAGAACCAGTGGAAAACGGAAGAATCTAAGGCGGACTGGCAAAATCTCCAAAGCGGGGCTGCAACGTTTGTCTAATTTTCGGATTAGGGTGGCAACCAACAAGGAAACCAACCAGACTGACCACTTAAATAGGAAGGCTCTTTATTTTCTATTAAAGTAAATGTCGAAAAAGGAATCGATTTCGACGGTGAACGCAGTACGCGAAAAACGTTTACGGCATGGAGAGATGCGATCGCGGTTCGACAGCTCAGGCCAGACTCACCCGCTGCATATGCCGTAGCGTCGGAGAAAACCCGTTCGTTACTTACTGACGTCCCGGCGAGAAGGGAACTTGGTGGTTCCCTCATCGAGTTCATGGCGTTCGCACTGTCGTCAGACTTGCTATTATTCTATAATACATATTTTTGCTGTAGTGGCGTCATTGAAGCGCGGCAAATTTTTAAATCGCAATTGTGTCTATAATGACGAATGTCCAGGAAAATAATTAAGTAAAATATTATAAAATGTTGGTTAAAAAACGCAAGGTTTTTTTTAGAGGACATCAATATCCTCGTTTATAATTTTTCATTAATCTCTCAATAATGAAAAAAATAAATAAATTGAAAAACGGGAAAACCGATTCAAAATGACGATAGCAAATTTGCACTGTTTCTAAATCGGCCTCGGGTTGCGGACAGAAAGTCTTTGTACCAAAGGTTTCTGATGTATACGCTTACACAACTAAGTAAGCATTAGCGGACAATGGTTGAGGGATGGCCTCGAAAAAGACTAGCCTCCTAGTGTATTCACACCTTCGACCTTGCATACCGGTCTCTGCGGGAGCACACCTTAAATTTCCCTACCTATTTTTGGGAACAAAATGGAGAAAAAACAATAAAACAAAAGCGTGAGGGAAATTTATTAACAGGAATTGGATGTGACAGTAGTACGGGAATAGTACAGCAAGTCGGACACCGATATATGGAAGCTGAGTTTCAAACATGTTTACAGAACCATACGAATTACTAAAAAGACGCAAACGATAACACAAACGAAATAGACTTCTTTTCTCATTAAAAAATAACATATTCCTTCCAATTAAATGTGGAATAGATGAAAAGTTCCTGTTATCCAGGATAGAGTACAGTGCGAACATGAAGGACAAAACTTCAGAAACTTTTAAAGCTAATCGCAAGATACGCATAGCATGGAGGTTAGGGAAGAAAGAGGAAGGCTGAACTTGAAAAGGTGACCAGCAGAAGGGCTCAGGCAGAAGAAGCCATGAAAAGTAGCACACCCGTTTACAGGTATAGGACGAGAGACACCACCATGAGTCCTCCGGAACCAAATATCAGCAGACCATCAACAAAGAATCTTAGGACCCGCACGAAGAAGAAAGGAGACGAAAATGCGTTCTCGTCCCGAAGCGGTTCTAATCAAACCGGCTTAGTGCTCGAGCTATGATGAGATCCTGAAAAAACTGAAGATCGAGGTGCAACCAGACACCCTTGGAGTGAGTGATAGAGCCGAGGTAGTCGCAGGTTTAAACCGTCCACAGCTATCAAAGAGACAGTTGGATCATGGAGAAACATCAGCGAGTTCTTTCCCCGTACAGAGGTCGAAATTCTAGAACCAGGCGAAACGAAAGACAAAAAGTAGGGGAAGAACGCTTTGAAAAGGGACTTCGACTTAACACCGGCAGGTGGGGTGAAAGTTAACCTTGCGAAAAGGGCCTTCAGGGAAATTCGAAGGCTTACGACGAGTTGAACAAGAAGGTATCGCTGTCAGGGTTAAGCTTATCTGGCAGCGAACTGCATGAGCCCTGACCGGACGAGATCATTCTGGAGTGTGACAATAAGCCGTAGTGTTCTGTTTGCTCTATGAAGTGAAGAGAGCCTCGCTCTAACCATCTCTCGGAGACGACGCAAATCTTGGCGTTTAAAGAGGCAGCCCGACTAGGAAGCCTAAAAAACGGAAATCAATCAGGTCCAACCATGATGTAGAAAGTCGACAAGCCCGTTGGGCGACACTATCACACTTCTGAGGTTGATGCGCAAATCTTGATTGGGTATAAGAAGCGACAAAGGCCAAGTGTGCATAAATAGAAGGACGCCGAAGCACGGCGTAGTGAGCTTATTAGGAGTCGTTATTGCAGTTACTAAGCCGAGTTCCATACTCAGTTAGTACATGAAGGAACAGATTTTTATTGAAATAGAGAATTCGCATACATTAGAAAATTTCTTATTTAAAAGGCTAAGAGCCAAGCATTACAAAAAAACGCTTACTTTTAATGATGATCACTTAAATGTAAAAGTGGTTCCAGATCTCGGATTACAATGCTAAATCTAAATGGCTCACGATTATGATGACGTCCTTTATAAGGCGATTCGAAACAGTGTACGTGATGTTTGGATAGAAAATGTATTATGTTTTAATAATCTTTCGACGGAATTCTTCACTAAAAGTTATTTGTAATGCTTACATATATTAAGTTACAAATTACACTTATTGCTTTGTTTCTGAACGGTGTAATATGACAGTTAAAATGATTATCATTATTATACCATTAGGGCAAGTCCCTTTCGGGGTAAGCGTAGACTCAATCGGTTCTGGCCACTTTATATTACCAGTGATCAGGGAAATTATATCGTGAGGGTAAGTAAAGGATGCCACTAGTAAGAACTACCTGTATAACTGACGTCACATCAATCACAAAAGCTGCAATTGCATCAAACTTACTCTTCGTTTTTTAAAAGTAGAAATTAAGTAAACATATAATTCGATAATTATATGGGAAAATAAAGTCATTTTAGCATCTTCTTAAAGGTGCAATATTTAGTTCTTATATTCATCACATGTGCAAGTTCTCCATTTAAAAGGTGTTAAAGAAATGTGAATGTGATGTGTTTCCTAGCAATATAAAAGTAAATTTTAAACGTAGCAATTTAAAAAAGTTATTTTTAAAAAAGTGCCGAAACAGGTGATTGCAACGAGTGAGAAGATTGCACCAGGAGCCAAAGGTGAATGATACAATCACACAAGTCAGCAAGCACCTGCGCGCGTATATCACACCACATTTTTCTTTACACATACTTAAAACACTCTTGATTGTTCACCGTTTACAGATATAGAAAATGGTGGATCCTGCACAGTGCGTGAAGACAAGGAGTAAAATCCCCAGCATCGACTAGCAAAATGCTTCCATCAGCGAGGAAGATGCGCTCCATTTTTACCCAAACAATTTTTTCAGTGTATAAACATCATTATGGGTACAGCTGCGTTAGTCATGCGTTGTTGTGGTAGATTCAGTGTCTGTAAACGGTAGACAATCTGAAATTTTTCATTGTAATTTGTAAATAAAAGTTCGATACACGAAAAGTAACAGAGGGGTAATCTCTGCTAGTGTAAAGGCACAGTACTCAACCTTTGGCTCCGCTTTGCCTCGCCTTTCAGTTCGTACTGGTCATTTACACTCACATTGAGCGTATCCCCCGTTTGGCCCTACGTATCGAAATATACTATTTTGCAGCAACCATCCAAGAAAGTAGTTTTGATTAATATTTGCGAATATTTGTGATCAAAATTAACACTAGAAGTCATTTATAATAAGTGTAGTCGTTTGAAGCCAAATTTGTGCATAATTGTGTGGAGTTGGCATCGATCCAGAAAGACGCGTAAACGAAGTTTCCAGCAACCTACAGGAATTTATCCTCATTACCGTCGCACCCTTCCAAAACCAAAAATAGCAACCGACCTCCTTTTGTAAGGATTCATACGAATTGTATAACTTCAACACCCCATACCCTTCTTGCGTAAGATTTTATATCTTCTATTCAATTGTATATGAATAACATATCAATTATTTTTCACTGTAAACAAGATTTTAAGATATTTTAAGAGATTTCACAGATTTTAAGTGATTTAAAAGTACTTCCAAATATAAGGAATTTTACGGTACTTCGAATGAATACACAGTATTTCATGGAATTACAATATTTCTAGGGCACTGACCGAGATTTCTGAATATTTTAAGAAGATTCAAAAGATTTAAAGACACTACAAAACGCGCTCGCGGTTTCTATTGCCAGACTAAGCCGGCAATAGAGGAAGAGAAGCGAAACTGAGACCAAACGCGTGCAGGAACCCAAAAGATGAAGAACGAAACTTCGGGACAAGAAGAAACATCATCATCCAGGTTTCTCTCAAGTTCAAATATCTGTCTGAATTCGATGACGTGTTTCGTGCAGACTTTTTCGATGAGTGCGACCTCTGTACCATCAATTGTAGAGTGTATGATGCAGCGAGAACTTAAGCATATGCAAACCCTAAAATAATACTAACGGCCGATCATCGCACCAAAAGACGCTTATATCAACTAAGCACAAAAATAGACTGGGAGAGACAGTACGCCTCTCACATTCAGTTTGTGATTGACTTCATAATTTCAGGCAGAAAATTCACCGACAGGGTCCGACAGTTTCTTTACATTTCTGTATTTTACATGCATGATCTTAAGATCAGAATGTTAGAAATGCAGAGAAACTAAATCTATTTCGAAGGATTTTCGAGAAGTAAACTCAGAAGATTGGAATGGAATTTGGGATATAAAAATGCGTCAAAGATTCATTTTTGACTGAGGACGACTTACTAGAATTTCCGAGGACGCTTAGCTCGCCGACATAAGCTCTATATAATACCTTGGTGCCGAAGAGACCTATCAATGCCTGGACGTGCCAGAGAGCTGCATTCATGACGCGACTTCTATAAAGAATGCTCTTTAGTTAAGACACAAACGTCTTATCCGCTAGATTTATTCTTCTGAACTTTCGTCAAGGAATGTAGTGTCTGCAACGAATATGCTTGCCGTCCCATTATACTTAAGAGGGAGTCTCTTCCGTGAATTTCATGACTTTGATGATAGCAACAGAGCGTGTCCTGCACACCACGAGCACACAAGACACACATTAACTAGTTGTCCAAATAACGCTGGAAGCGCGTAAACACAAAGGCATCATACGGCACTAACAAGGGGAAGGTCAAAGGTGTAAAATTCTTACGACATAATATTTGGCAAGTCATGAGAGAAAAAACTATAAAGAAAATTAGGGGCAGCTTAGGGACTTGAAAAAGTCCTCTCCCAAGTAACCGACCAGATCCGTGGTAGAGCGTCTGGTTTGAGCGCTGAGGCCGTGGGATCGGTCGCCTGCATTTTTTTCTTTATAATGACCTAACGGTTTATATATTCGAATTCAGTATAAATTGTTTGTCAGTTAGGCGATAATAACCGTTTAATTTGCTTTTCTTCAATGACAAACTCATATATTCAGAGGAGTTTTTTCATATAAAATTTTTGTTTAAGAATTTTTTAAATACATTTTTTCACATTAAAAGATCATTTTTGTGAATTATATTTTAATTAGTTACTTAAAATTGATAAGGACAATATAGAATAAGAATTCTACTGTCCATGTTTTGGGTAGATCGATAAGCAAAATACAAACTCAAGGCCCTCGACACTGCTACGCGTATGATCAGGTATATGCAGAAGAACTGGCATATAAATTTTTTCATTTCTTGATTTTCTATCCCACGCTATGTCCTCAACAAGAAAATGCACGGAGACTTCTACAGATGTGTACAAAATCAGCCCTTGCCGAAGGAGCTAACTTCTGCTTTCCACTGAACATCCGAACTTAATACAAGCACAAAGGGTTTTCATTTTCGCACTTACGGTGATGGCTGCGAACGCTGCCCTGCAAAATGCTCCGAAGTAAGTAGAGTACATTTTTCAAAACGAAAATTGCCAAATTTTCTGGATCTACGATTTTCGGATAGCAGTCTCTATTGCACACAAGAGGAGTAACACCGTTCTTCAAGACTTCGAGAAACTAACTATATTCGTTATCGAATTCTCGACTGTGGTCGACCAAAACGTCACAGCGACGGAGAAGCAAAAGGAATAATATCAAGGCATTAGAAGGAAACTGCAGCGACTATTATAATTGCCTTTGTCATCGGTTCTGTCGGGGCCACTCCGTGTCTTTAAGACCCACAAGTGTTACACCGGCCTGTCTTTGTGATTTCATCGTTCCCTGTGGCCACCCATCTCACGTTCGTAAGACGTGGCCATAAGTGTAACTTACCGTCGTTCTATTTGGAGATAGTGTCATTTTCATCCCTTCTAGAAATAATCAATTTGAATATACAATAGAAGTCCGATAACTTTCCGACCGATAAGTGTACACTCCTCTTAATACGTCATAACCATTACAGCACGCACACTAATTGTGGTTCTCCCACTACATGCGCTATTTTGCTAATGATTTGCGCCCATGATTTACGCACGCGTACACCTAATATCGTGCTAATAGAGGGGACATCCGATAAGTCTGCAATTCCTGGAATTTTCCGCCCCTACAGCCCCGAAGTGGGAAAGTTATCGGACGTGTACTGTGATTTAGAACGATTCACAGCTGTCAAGACGTCAATCATTTTCAATTGCTGCTAATCGGTGTACCATTTGTTAATCGATTTAAATTATTTTCTGTTGCGTATAGAGGTTATGTTTCGATTGCTAAAGTTCCTCATGGTTTCCAATCAGGTTCGAGCATGCGCAATAAAGCACTAAAATAGGACTCAGATATTTTAAATTGAAATTTTTTAAAATTTATAACAATAATGTAATAGTGAATAATATGCACTTGACTCAACGTGAATTAACTAGCTTATATCTTTTTCAGGCTAATTATAGGTAATAATACATTTTAAATTACTATAGGAATCTTTAAACTATGCATTTTTTGTATTTCGACATTCGAGATTTTTTTCTATCACTACCCGGTTCGAATATTTTTAATTTATTAATTTTGAAAAATATTCTTTTCATACTTTCAGGATTTTTTTTCATACTTTCTAGGAGTGAAAAAATTTGTCAGCTTAGAATTTGCTATTAATTAAAAATTGAAAATTAAGAACATTCATATTCAGACCTGATATGGCCTAGCGGAACCTTTTACCATTTTTTTTTAATGAAACAAAATCTATGGCAGAATTTTTTTATCAAAAGGAAGAAATGTAGGGTCTACCGTTTGCAAACTTCAAGAGTACACTTTTTTGGGCACCATAACAAAATTTATAACAAAAGCATAACAAGGACTCTCTGTTATCTGTTTTCATTTCAAACCTATGAATTGAATTAATTACAGACTAATATGAGTAACAGAGTTTGGATCACACGGAGCAAATAAAATGAAGCTTTTAACTCGTACGTATCACCATTGTTTGTAAAACTATTATGTGATATGGTTTTCTCACTTGAGAAATTGAAAAATTCAACGGTCAGACCCAACCAGAGTGTTGGTCATGAAAGGTTTTTTTATGACACATGCATGATTTCAGCCTTTTTTAACGCCTATGAAGCAGGATTCCACTTTTTACTCCCTAGGGAGTGAACCGTGACGTCAGATGTGAATAATGAAAATTATACATGTATGAGCTCGCTTTTTACGATGATCAGCCTACTCACCATAAAAACTGTAAGGAAATTTTGGTTGCAGATAATAGAATTTTGTGGTAATTAATAGAAAGTTAGCATATGTAATTGATCACATTACCGCAAAATACCGAAAATTTATGGAAATGTCTGAAAATTATCTGAAATTTATAGAAATGTTTCAATTGAATGTTTCCATATTGACCTATAAAATTAACATAAGTTACCGAAAATTTCCATATATTTCCTAAAATATATAAACTTTTATCAATTGAACTTTGGGCAATTTATGGTAAATTACCAAAAATTACCTGTGATTACCAGAAAATAGAAAAAATTTCATAAATTTCCGGAAATTTATTAAAAATTTTAAAGTTGAATTTTTGGTAGTTTATGATAATTTACCATATTTACATGTGAAATTGCCATAAACGGACAAAATTTTCCATAAACTTCCTGGAATTCATCATAATGTTTAAAATGGAATTTTTGGTAATTTATGGTAAGTTTCCATATTTTACTGTAAAATTACCATAAATTACCGAAAATTCCCATACATTTTCGGAAATTTGTAGACATTTTTAAATAAAATTTTGATCAATTTATGGTTAGATTTCATATTTCTCTGTAAAATTAGCATAAATGACCGAAAATTACTATAAATTTTCGGAAATTTATATAAATTTTAAATTGAATTTTGGGCAATGTATGATAAGTTATCATAAATCACCCTTTAATTACCGTGAATCATGCTTCCCATATTCGAAATCTAATATGGGGTGATTTCATGATTATATTTTAAGTAATCTCAGAAATTATTTTGTTCTGCAATTTTCAAAATCAAGGCATAAGAAATACTATGGGACCTTACATGTAAATAAAAAAAATGTTAATATTTTCTGAGACATGACAAGGTACTGGCTTAAGACATTGAACTACCGCCATATGCCAGTAATTATTATTTTAAATAGTAATTTAAAATAAGTTGTTTTTTTACTACCGTTTCCGGCATGAAAGTGTAAAATTGTGGGACTTGTTGATGCTATTTTTTTCTGATATTGTGGTGAAATTTTAGTTGAGTGGATTGTTGGAGTGGGTAGAAGGATGTGGATGTGAGAGATTAATTGAGGGATTGCGAGATTGGAAAGTGGAGGTAGATATTTTTGAGGATTGAGACAGATTTATGTAGAAGTTGAGGTTGGCTTGTTTGGAGATTTGTGACAGGGTGGGAGGACTGTATGATCGGGTTGGTAGTAGCATGGTTGGGTAGCGACGGAGAAAGGCGAGGTAGGCACCAGTCCCCAACGATATATACAGACAGTGAAGAATAGAAAGCGGGAGCGTTTGAATTGGATTCATAGCTAGCGGAGCGAGTACCTCCGAGGAAGAAACAGATTAACAGCAGGAAGTGTTTAGTATGCCGAAAGTGGTGATCAAAGAAGAGATGGGAGAGGGGAAGCCGTGAAAAAAGGAAGATATCGGTGCAAGCTTCGAATATCAAAAAATGTTTAGATCCCTGTCGGAAAAGCAGAATTTAGTAGAGAAGGATGATAATAGTAATCGGGTTGAAGAAAGCGGAGATAAAATTGAAGTTCCGATGAAAGAGGAAAGGCTAGAGGAAATTCGCAAAGTGGTGATACAAGTAAGGGGGATTTATGAAGAAAAGCAGGAGAAAAGGGGAGAGGAACTAAACACGGAAATTAGGCGGGAAATAGCTGAACTTAAGAAAGAAAGAAAAAAATGGGAAGAAGTCGGGGAACAGTTAGAAAACAGGATGCAGTCATTGTAACAAAAACTAGAGAAGCAGGAAGATAATAATAAAAAGTTAGAGGAGCTGCAAGGTAGGACAAAGAAACTAGAAAGCTCGAACCGGGATTTTGGTGGGGGCGAGAGTGAAAATAAAGAAAAAGAAAGGGTGAGAAAAATAGAACAAAGAATAGAAAGGAAAGAGAGGGAAGAAAGAAAAAGGAACATAGTAATGAAGGGTATAAGATTAGACGAGAAGGAGCTGAAGGAAGAAGTGAAAGAAGAACTAAAAAGGATTGATGCGAAGGTAGAGATAAAGGAATTGAGAAGTGTAGGTAGGTAAAAGCGAATAAGGAAGAGAATGGTACTGGTAAGACTAAAGGAATGGGAACATAAGAGAGATGATTTTACATAGGTAGGAAGGAAGATGCAGTATAAGTTGAGGAAAATAGCATAAGAGGAAAGACAATAGGGAAGAAAAACATGGTTTAATTATGCGACACTACAGATAGACAGATATGGTAAGATTGGGATGACGAAAGGGAACAGATAGTAAGAAATTAGGTGCAGGGAAATTAAGAGAGAAAGGAAAGGGAGATAGGTAAATAAGAAATAGTTAGAAGGAAAAAAAGACGAGAAACGAAAGTAGGGAAGAATGGAAGGTAACTGAAATATAGCAGGATTGTAGAGAGAATAGGGAGTTCGTGAAAAATTCGAAACAATGGGATGTAGTCATAATAATGGAGACGTGGTTAAATGAAAAGGGATGGGAAAGAGTAAGGGGAAGGTTACCAAAAGGTTACAAATGGCAAGTGCAAAATGCAAAGAGAAAGAATAAAAAGGGCAGATCAATGGGAGGAATGGTAATGGGAGTAAGGAATTAATGTATAACAGGGAAAGATAAGAAAGGTAGGAAAGAATAAAAAGAAGGATTAATAGCAGAAGAGGTAAAGGTGGGAGGAGAGAAGTGGAAGGTAGTGGTGGTTTATGTGGACGGTGATACGTAGGAGAAAGCAAAGGAGATGAAAGAAATGATTGAAGAAAATAAAGAAGAGATTAGGCTTCTGATAAGTGGGGATTTCAATGTGAGAACAGGAGACAGAGGAGGAAGGAAATGGGGAGAAGAGAGAGGAAGAAATCCAAAGATAAGGTACTGAATGGGGAGGAAAGAAATTTGTTGAAGAGCTTGGAGGAGTTGCGGTGGTATATCTTAAACGGAAATAGAGAGGGAAGTAGAAATAGGGAGAAGAGAGAGGAAGAAATCCAAAGATTAGGTACTAAATGAGGAGGAAAAGAAGTTGTTGAAGAGCTTGGAGTTTTTGTGATGGGATATCTTAAACGGAAATAGAGAGGCAGTTGAGAAAGGAGAATATACACGCTCAGGAGGTAAAAGGGAAAAGGTACTTGATTATGTGGTAGTGGATAATGAGGTAAGAGAAGGTTAAGAAACTAGAAGTAGGTGATTATATTGATTTGGATCACTTTCCCTTAATAGTTAGACGGGCAAAAAAGCAATAACAATATGAATAAAAGGGGATCAAATGTAAAAAGTGTAGGAAAAGGGGATTGGTCAAGGGAATGAAAAGAACAATTTAGAGAAAAGGTCAGAAATATAAAAATTGGAAAGGGAAATGTGGACGAGAAGATGAAAAAAATTATAAGAGAAATAAAAAAGACAATTAGAGTGCATAATCAAAAATTAAGTTGGCAAAGGAGGGAATAGAAGTGGATAGAATGAGGAGTATAAAGAGAAAATAGGAGGTCAGAAAGAAATGAAGAAAGTGAAGAAAAGAAAAAAGTAATGGGGAAGAATATAGGAAAAAAAGAGTATACTGAGTTGTGTGATCAAAAGAAAAAGGAAGAGAATAAAATGTTTGAGGAAGAGGCGGAGAAGACTAGGAAGGAACAAGAGGTATGGAAGGTAGTAAATAGAATATGTGATGGGCGAAGGAAACATGCGAGCATGTATGGAAAGGATGTAGAAGCGGAATGGGAGATAAAGGAAGCTGGCAAGAGAATGTAGTTAAGATTCTAGGAGAAGATGGATTACGCAAAGAATGGATAAAGAAGTTGGAGGGTGTGCTAGAGGAGCGAATGAGAGAGAATGAAAGAATGCAGGTGAAAAAAGAGGAATGGTAGTATACAAAAAGTTAAAGAAGAAGGAAACGGAATATATTGCATATATAGAAAGGATAAGATTGTAACATATATATATGCGCAAAGATTGTAAGGAATGGTAGTCCTGTACCTAACATATTTAAAGAAATGTATTTAATAAGTTACATTCTTTTCGTACTAAATTATAGACAATGAAATGAAGACAATGAAGTAAAATCTAAAAATTTTTAGATTACCGCTAATAAACTTAATAACATTGATGCTTGTCTGGTTGATGAAAACCAATATCCTGAATTGAATATTAATCCTAAAATCCCACATTAAATGTAAATGAAACTTCTGAAAAATGTAAACCAGAATATTTAGAACGTGAAACCCAGAGCTGCCAGGAACAAAAAAGGAGCTGAAATTAATTTTGACTGACGAGATACCGTTCTATTTTTCATGTAGACGATTATCGTATCATGGGAAATTAAAATTTGCAAAAATTGTAAATGATTTGCTTGACAGACAAGTTATTTGCCTAAGAGATTCGGAGTACGCGTCGACTATAGTGTTAACTAAGAAGAAGAGCGGCGATTTGCGACTTTGGGTAGACTATAGACCATTAAAAAAGATAACACTGCAGACAATTGTAAGCGTCAAGACCCAAAATTTCAGTCTTTGTCCAACGTCTTTTGAGTTGACACGTTTTACAATAAATAGTATACTGCGTATCCGTTGTGTTGTTTCTTAATATCCTGATCT
>NC_046661.1:14972862-14985041 GCF_010883055.1 Belonocnema kinseyi | reverse complement strand
GTGAATGAAGCCTGAAACAAAAGACCTTGGCCACTAATGGACCCAAGTGGGGAACCTTACATAACGACTTCGTGAGGTTCTTCGCTTGGGGTGATTGCTAGAAAGAATGATCAGCAACCTGGTTCGGAGCAGTGTTGCGGAACGAACGTGTTATTTACTTAAATAGCACGAGAATTCTGGATCAATCTGAAAAATCTCTATCCCTTCCACACACTACCCCTTTCCCCTACCGAGTGAGTCACGCCTACCCCGAAAGGAGAATGACTTAATGGTGTAATAATAATAATAATAATAATAATAATAATAATAATAATAATATAATTAGCTTTATAAACTCGATTATATAAAAAATATCTATAATAGAGTCATATTTATGTAAACCTTCATCATTAGAATCATGTGTTTAATAGCATTATTGTACAGAATAAAGTAAGTAAGTAATAAAGTTTAGAAAAAGAATATTAAACAAAAAAACTTACTCCGTAGTTAAAAAATATGAACATATCAATGAATTATTAATTTTTTCATTAGAAAAATGAATAACTTCTGAAAACCACTTTTCAACGTAACCTACAATTGTCACAATAAATAAATTTTTCATCCATTTATATCTTCCCTCCCATCTCATCCCCCACCCTCCATAATACCTCCGGTGTTTTATTTATTTTTAATATTTATTATGAGCCTTTTTAACAATTACAAATAAAACAAGTTTAGCTAACAATTAAGTCTTCAAAATAATTAATTTTCTTGTGCTATAATATTGACTTTAGCCCCTACTCATTGTTTTTATTTTTTTCAAATTAAGTTAAGACAAAATAATATTCGTGAAACTGATGAGAATTTCGTGATCAGTGACAGCAAAACCCTTTTTTTAATACCCACCACGTGCTACCTAGACGGAAATATTATATATAGTTTATATATAGTGTGAAGTTTATACAGAATATTCATTTGTTTTATACATTTTTTGTATAAAACAAATGAATATTATATGTAAAACTTCACACTATATATAAACCATATATCATTTTTCCGCCTGGGTATATTCACGTGAAATGATTTAATGTGTGAAAATTTCCATTTTATTCGCCATCTTGGATTCGCCATCTGGAAATTTTGTAAAAAGAATAAGAAATTCGTAATCAGTGTCCCCGAAAACCCTTATTTTGATACCCAAGAAGGGCTATAATCACGTAAAACAATTTAATACGTGAAAAATCTCATTTCAGCGGCCATATGGGATTCGCCATTTTGAAATTCGTCTATTATGATAAATTTTTCGTAATCATACATGAACAAAAAATTATACATAAATCAAATATCAGTTTAATGTACATATGTATAGTCGCAACATTCGGAACTCATTGACCTTAGGGTAGAGATTGCTCACTTAAGAGGTACCGAAAAAGTTTAGATTCAAAACACGTGAAATTCTCCGTATTAAGAATATTTTTCGGGAAGAGAATTCCAGAATAAAGCTGAAGATACCCAAAAAATTTATTCAAAAGTGTGAATTTAAATAATTTTAGGTCTAGAGAGGCAGAGTTGAATTGGTTAGAATTAAAATTTCAGAACTTATATTTCGCATGAAGGAATTCAAACACCTTATTACACATATTTTGTAAACTAATTAGAAGGAGTTAAATAAAATCAAAATATGACCACTTCTGGGGAATAAAACATATCTCTGTGAGGTGTGTTACCAGTACATTTAGAAGGAATTAAATATATTGACAACACGTTCTCTTTGGGAGAACAGAAAACCGTCTGGCGGTCGCTACGGAAATAGAAGTGAATAAGTTTCGGAGGTATCTTATTCTTATGGTGGCATTTTAGACAGATGGAAAAATCAACCATTCAAAATAATAAAATGATCTTCACTTTTGCGCTGCAATCTCTAAATATTAATTTTTGTATATTCTACGCTTATTACTGTGTATAGAACAGGAGTTATTGTACGTAGAAGTTCTGGAAAATTTATGGTAAAGTAAATTTTCCTCTCGCTTATAGTACGAAGCCTAACAGAATTTAGATATATAAACATCCCTCTGAGAAACGAAGAATTACCTGTTGTTAGAATACTATATAAGTAAATAGGTATGGGGAGTTCTTTATCGCAATGGTGCGTCATTGAAAATTTCTAAAATCTGCAACCACCCTCGTGGTATTATAACAATTCTCGGTAAGCAAAATTCCATTATGATGACGTCATCGTCGATTTCTGGAATCCTCTCTATGTGAACTAAATTAATTAAACGTTCTTCATTGATATTTGCCGACAAAGGCGTCATATTTCATATAATGTTAAACAATTTCTGGGGTAAACAAAATTCCATTCTGCTGGCGTCACCACAGTTCCAGGAATCCTTATCTACATTGTTGCCATGTTTCAACCTTTTTCCGTACGAATAGCAATAAGTAAGACGGAGTCTGGATCGCTATGGGTGAGTTGATATCCATATGAGTTATAAGGCTTTACGATTGAGCGACTCGAAAAATACCCGCAGATTCTTAAGAGTTCCTTTTACATACAGTGGATCACTGGAACAGATGTAAAATTTATTGATATAGCTAGGATGCGAAATAAACTATTAGCCATGCAGAAAGACGTTATATTTCAAACGTTTCTAGAAGTGTCGATTATAATTTAGCACCTTGTAGAATATTTCGACAAAGAGGGGATATCTTAATAAATAAAGATGGTAAATGATACGCAGTTGATTACTATAGCAGATTTAGAATTTTATATTGATATAGCTAGGATGTCAAATCAGCCATTTGAGATGAAGAAAATACAATTTGAAAACGCTTGCTAGAATTTATAAAATAAATCAGCTCCAAAAATATTGGAGTTGACTCAGAAACGTTGAAATCATCTTTCACATAATAGAGTAATCTGCTAAAAAACATTCAATTTATTTACTTCAAACATTAAAATAAAGCATCATAAATAACAAAAATAAATTCAGCAGTATTAAAATTTAATGCAAGGAAACTGTTAAATAAACATTATAAAAAATGACACAGTGAATATCTGCTTTCTGAAACTTTTTAAGTCCAAAGTTAATATAGTTTATAGAAATTAAAAAATCCAAAGTTAATATAGTTTTTATAGAAATCGAGGATGGTATATTGCTTTCCAGATAACTAATTTAATTCAGAGATCATAAAAGCCAGTCCATAGAAACCTACCTTACCGATATTCTACAGATGCAGTGTTTCATGCTATGTTTACATAGCCATCTAAAACTAATAAAATTATCCTCAAACTTTACCATGACATTTTTCGTAAACAACTTGAAGGTAGATGACGCATTACATTTCGCAATGTTAAAAAACTGTATCCGCAGTTATCGATTATAACTTAGAACCTTCTAGAAAAATTAGACAAAGAGGGAGATATATTAATAATGTATTTAATGTATTAAACAATTTTTTTGAACAAAAATAATTTTTTAAGATTGCAGAAGGCTTTGCGATTGAGTGACTCGAAAAATACCAACAGATTCCTAAGAGATCCCATTGCATACAGTGGATCACTGTAAAAGATTTAGAATTTTATATTAATATAGCTAGAATGCTAAATAAGCTATGAGCAATTAAGAACAGGTAGGTCCCCCTGTAATGATAATATTACATCAACTATTTGAGATGAAGAATATATAATTAAATAATTTGAATGCTCTAGCTAGCATTTATGAAATAAATCAGGTACATAATTATTACAGTTGACTGTAACAAACAAAAAATCATCGTTCACATAATAGAGTGATCTGCTGCGAAGATTCAATTTACGGCCAGGACTTCAAGTTAACCGAATAATGAATATATAGCTAATTTAACTATAGCAACTTAGTAAATGACAACTTAGTTGCATTAACAAGAGGTCTTTGGTTCACAGATATTATTATAGAGTGCGCCACAATTAGATATGCTACTTTTGCTTCTTGTTCTAAATAGAGTATTTTGATGAGAAGAAGGAGGAGCAGGAGGAGGCGGATACAATAATATTACAGTTCAGCAGTTACTGAAAATATTAGATTTAGATGTAAAAATATAGTAGCACGTTGGCTTCCAAACAACACTAAAAACTAAAGGAACTATAATTAGCAATACCTTATTCCCAACTACTGGGTGTATCTCGACTCCCGGTGCTGAATTCTGCGCTGAGCTGGATAAATTACCATCCTCATACATCGACTTTATTTACGTCTTAAATCAATATTTAATAATGTAGAAATCTAATTTAATAATGCTGATCATGAAGTATCAATGATATTAAAGTATAATGTTAGATAACAGTTGCAAATAATTATATTTCTTAGAACCAACACTTGATTTTTGTTAAACAAATCCAGTTAAACAGATAATGATTTCTGATTACCAGAATCATGAACACACTGTAAAAAACGATTTGTGTAAAATTACAAAGTTGCGGAAAATTAAATATTGTATCATTGTAAATATCACACAATGCACTGTGTGATTTTACAAAAGTATGTGTACTTATATCCTCTAGCGATGTAAATAAAAGGACCCTCGAACAGCAGCGCAATATTACACACTCGATAAAAATAAAATTACACATTCCCTCGTACGAACTTTATATTCAGACGGGAAAATTCAGTCGCAGCGTGTAAAAATACCATGCGTCGGTAAAATCACTTTCCTGTAATTGAAAATTACATCGAAATTTTTAATTTTATCAAAAATCTTTAATTTTACCCTGGCGGAAACTGTAAAATTTTTGATTTACAATTAATTAAAAATTAACAATAATTAATCAAATAATATGTGAATACGAAAGCGTCTCTCGTGTTCGTTGTTTATCGATGCCTTCATCTTCCAATTTTGGAGCATTTTTATTTTTAATGCAAGGAAATTGACAGCTATGTTCAACTTTTTTGTCAGCTTTCACACAAAGTGGACTGAATCCGAGCTATTCCTATTTTGCCTTTTACATTTTCTGCTATCAGAACAGAAAAAATGCGGTTATTCAAAACGTATATGTCATATTTTTTTTCATAATGTTTCAACATTAAAAAAATACCCATAGTATCTTATGTGCTTTAGGTGAGTGGTAACGTGTCCGGCTTGTGTTTCTTCAATCTCCATGAAATTGTACCAAGTTTGAGCTTTCGAGTGTTCAAAACCTGTCGCCCTGATAAGTTTTGTTTTATTTTATTCTTTCAAATAATGAATTTTACATTTTCGCATGTAAAATTATCGGCCGAATTGGAATATCACAACATATTCGTTAAGTTACTCCGATACACGAGGGTCTTTTTATTTACATCCACCAGATGTAAAATTTAATAGATTTTTTTACAGTACATACTTTCATTCAACTATATCAACTTAGTAAATGAAAACTTAGTTTGATTAAGAAGAGGTCTTTGGTATAACACAGATAATAATGGAGTGCGCCACTATCAGGTACGCTGCTTCATCTGTTAAATCTCGAATTCTCCCGAGTCAAGGTAAATAAAATATCAAAAATGTATGTAGAAGAACAAGAAAGAGTGGGAGAGGAGCGAGAAAAAAAGGAGTAGAAAAGGGAGGACGATGAGGATACAGTTATGATGTAGTCAAAACAAGCAGGTACTGAAAATATTGGATTCAATGATAATATCATCCAAATCGTGTGTTGTGTGGCATTTGGATGTGCAAATAAAAGGAGCGCAAAAGCTTTAAAATAACAAAAAAAACTTAAAGAAACTGTAGGTAACTCCTTGTTCATGCGTACTAAGTGTATCTCCATTCTTTGTACTGTACTCTGCGATGAGTTTGAGAAATCCAATTTAATAGATAAGGATTTCTTATTGATAGAATCGTAAACATACTTTTCTCTCAACTATAACAACTTAGTAAAGGACAACTTAGTTTCATTAACAAGAGGTCTTTGTTTTACAGAAATAATCATAGAGTGCGCCACAATCAGATATGCTGCTTCTTTTATAGTTGTATCCACGTTTCTTCCCTGTTAAATCTTGTATGATCCTAAATCAAGTTAAATAATTGTCTAAAATATATGCAGAAGAATGACAAAATAATATGGGGGGGGGGGTGAGGAGGAAGATAATGAAATAAAAATGTTTTAGTTAAGGTAAATAGGTTCTAAAAATATTAGACAGAATGATAACTTATACTAATTCTTCTGTTTTATAAGATGATTTACAAAACTACAATTAATTCAGGTGAGGGGAATGAATAAATACGCATACATTTTTTAAAATTAAATTTATTTAACTTATTTCGTTACAATAAACGTATACAAGTTATATATCAAATTTTAAAACTTATTGCTTACTTTGTACAGTGTTGTTTCCATTTCATCAATGTTAAAAAATATTAATGACAGGAATTAAAAGAATTAAAAGGAGGGGGTAAAAAGAGAAGTTGGAAAAGGAGGGGGTGATGAAAGATAAGTTGGAAAAGAAGGGGGTGATCAAAGAGAACTTAGGAAAGGATGATAGACATGAGGAGGAGGAGGAAGAGGAGGAGGAGTAGAGGAAAAGTAGGAAGAGGAGGTGCAGGAGGAGGAGGAGGAGCAGAGGAGGTTGAGGAAGAGGAGGATATAAACTCAGATTTCATGAATGAACAGCCATGTTTAATAGGGTGGAGTGAAAAGGGAAAAGGTCGGCTTTTCGAAACAGCCGAGTGCGGAAAAGTTGTGAACCGACGTAACTAAGAACATATTAAAATTTCAGCCCGATCGAATAATATCTTCTACCTCCGAAAACTCCTCAAAAATGAGAAATTTTAATGAAAGATTACATTTTTTGCTCAAAAATGTTAATAAAATTTATAAATTATATGTATAAGTACATGATGATGCTAAACGATGTTTTTCGTAATTAAAAACACATTTGTAGACCGTAACACACGTGCCTGGCAAGAGTGGAACAACAAGACAAGCAACAGTGGAGCAACAGACAGGGTACTATTCGGAGAACGACAGTTTGTTTGGGTAAAGATATTCACAATTACAATTTTTTGTATATTTAGTAAGACTAACACTTTATTCCTACGCCGCTTAAACTCATCCTTCCCACTTCTTGCTGCCTCCTCCCCACTCCCACTCCTTGCTGCCACGCCGCGGCGCCGGTTCGGCGACTTCACTCGTTGCGTGCGTTGGTTCTATTGAGACACGTCGAAACCTGTCAGGACAAAACTAGAGCTGGTAGCTTTCTGTAGGGTAGCGGGTGGCATCCTTTTTCGTTTGTGATATTCGCTGCCTTTACGGAGTTTAGGAGCTATCGTTGTTCTTCTATGTAATAGTCTTTTTGTTAGACCACGTTGTCTTCCTAGTGTATTCTGTCTCATTTGTTTATATTGGGCTTAGAGTACACGTTTTGTTCCTAAAATTTTTCATTTGGCGCTTCTGTCATATTCTTGATGCTGAACCTTTCTCTTTCATACTTCTGTTCAATCTGGTGTTGCTAACTGGTACCAGGTGTAATTTTCTTCGCTCCTCTGCATTTATTCATAGTTGCAATGGCAACTTCGTCGAAGTTTAAAAGTCGATCGACGTTCAACTGCCCTCTGTTTGGTGATCCAAAAGAACTATCTTCTTTTAAAATTCCAACGTATGAATATGTTATCAAAGGGTGTGTTTTCGAAAGGCAACGTTTAGCTCACGAAGAGGGAAAGAAAGAACCCTTGTTTTCTGACATTACTGAGAACATAGCCAAGGAGATAATTTCAGTGTACGAAAAAGTATCAATGCCACATGTTACGCATAAAAGAGTTGCACAATAGCAAACTTCAAAGCTGCAATAAAGTTGCAAAACTATTGAAAGTTTTAAATTACATGCGCAAACAAGCCTTTTCGACATATACTCTTGCAAATGTTCAGACCTTGCTTTATGCTCTTGTAGTACCAAAGAGAGAAACGTTCCACAGAGAGAACACGCGTTTCTTATGGATCAGAGAACAGTCCGAAAAATGGTCATTGGTAATCTTGACAAAAAAAACCGCTGTTATTCAAAAGAGGGAGGCTAAAAAAACACAGGAAGCTGCCCGACTTCTAAAGTTGCCAGATGGTACTTCCAGAGGCAGGCAAGTAGATTTTCCAGCCGATGAGAATAGCAATCATGGTAGTATTGAGTGTCCGACCAAGAGTGATACTAACAATGATGATTATCCCCATCGAATTCAAAAAGGCAGCAACTTTCTTCCTCTCAAAATCGTTTAGTTGTTTCTAAAATAACTCTAGTCAGCGATAGGTACGGCTTGTCGGACAGATCTGTCGCTGCCATAGCCTCAGCTGTCTTGCAGGATGTTGGTTTGGTGTCTGAGAATAATTTTACAAACGTCATTGATAGAAATAAGGTTAGGCGGGAACGTTTAAGGGTGAGGAGAGATGAGAGAGATCTCTGCTGAGCGTATTGAAACACCTTTGTTGGGGTTATATTTTGACGGACGCGAAGACAAAACCCTCATCTTAGTAGAAGAGGGAAACAAACAATAACGCAGATGTGTCCAAGAGGAACATATCACTATTGTACGAGAGCCAGGATCATTATACTGGCGACATATTACTCCTACTTCAAGCAACTAGTTAATTGTAATTAAATTATCATTTTGAAATGTTTTTATCAAGATTTCCTATCATTAATATTTCTTAACATTGATGAAATGGAACCAACTCTGTACAAAGTAAGAAATAAGTTTTAAAATTTGATATAGAATTTGTATACGTTTATTGTAACGAAATAAGTTAAATAAATTTAATTTTTAAAAATGTATGTGTATTTACTGATTTCCCTCACGTGAATTAATTGTAGTTTAGGAAATCATCTTATAAAACAGAAGATTATCATATCATCCTCTTCCTCCTCAACCCCCCTATATTATTTTGTCATTCTTCTTCATATATTTTAGAAGCTTCTTTAACTTGATTTAGGATCATTCAAGATTTAAAAGGGGAAAAACGTGGTTACAACTATAAAAAAAGCAACATATCTAATTGTGGCGCATTCTATGATTATCTCTGTAAACCAAAGACCTCTTGTTAATGAAACTAAGTGGTCGTTTACTAAGTTGCTATAGTTGAGACAAAAGTACGTTCACGATTCTATTAATAAGAAATCCTTATCTATTTAACTGGATTTATCAAACTCATCGCAGAGTAAAGTACAATGAATGAAGATACACTTTGTACGCATGAACAAGGTGTTACCTACAGTTTCTTTAAGTTTTTTTTGTTATTTTAAAGCTTTTGTGCTCGTTTTATTTGCACATCCAAATGTCACAGAACACACGATTCGGATGATATAATCATTGAATCCAATATTTGCAGTACCTGCTTGTTTTAACTACATCATAACTGTATCCTCATCGTCCTCCTTTCTCTACTCCTTTTTCTCCCCCTCCTCCTCCACTCTTTCTCGTTCTTCTACAAACATTTTTGATAGGTTATTTACCTTCATTTAGGAGAATTCAAGATTTAACAGGAGAAGCAGCGTACCTGACAGTGGCGCACTCTATCATTATCTCTGTTAACCAAAGACCTCTTATTAATCAAACTAAGTTTTCATTTACTAAGTGGACATAGTTGAATCAAAGTATATACATGAATCTGGTAATCAGGAATCATTATCTGTTTAACAGGATTTATTTGACAAAAGTCAAGTAATGGTTCTAAGAAAAATAATTATTTGCAACTGTTATCTAACATCATACTTTAATATCATGGATACTTCACGATCAGCATTATTAAATTAGATTTCTTCATTATTAAATATTGATTTAAAACATAAATAAAGTCGATATATGAGGATGGTGATTTATCCAACTCAGCGCAGAATTCAGCACCGAGAGTCGAGATACACCCAGTAGTTGGGAACAAGGTATTACTAACTATAGTTCCTTTAGTTTTTGGTGTTGTTTGGAAGCCATTGTGCTCCTATATTTTTACATCTAAATCTAATATTTTCAGTAACTGCTGAACTGTAATATTATCGTATCCTCCTCCTCCTCCTTCTTCTCATTACCATCCTATTTTTAGAACAAGAAGCAAACGCAGCATATTTGATTGTGGCGTACTCTATAATAATATCTGTAAACCAAAGACCTCTTGTTAATGCAACTAGGTTGTCGTTTATTAAGTTGCTATAGTAAAATTAGCTGTATATTCATTATTCGGTTAACTTGAAGTCCTGGCCCTTTTAAATGGGTTTATTTAACTATAATTAAAAGCAAAATGTCTAATTGTTCTAGAACAGGGCTCACCAAAAGGTAGCCATTGGCTGCATTGGCTGCAAGAGGCAGTCAAAAGACTAGGTCAAACTGGCCCTAATAAATCTTGTCGTTCGACTGGTTTCTAGCCCTTTACGGTCATTATACCTTCCGCCGCCCCGGACTTGGAAGACAACCTTTCCAAAAATGAAGTACAATTAGAAAAAAAATATCAGCGTTTGATTTAATAATATAAAAATAAATATAAACGTTTTATTGAATAATATTTATATATTTCATAAAATTGATGCAATGTATAATGATAAAATGTTTAGATGATATTGTTCAAATTTCTTTAATAAATATTTATTGAAATAAGCTATAGCTATAATATGACTATGTTATGTATTAATACTTAGTGATTAATAGGTAGTTACAAAATTAATAAGAAAAATTAATACAATGCTTGAAAGGTTGAAGAATTAAGCAATTACTATATTTTATTGCAACTTTTATAATAATTACCTAAAATAAAAATATTTTTATATAAAAATGTGGCATATTTCATTATTTCTTGAATGAAATAATAAGACAAATTTAAATGGAGAATTGTAAAATTCTACAACTCAACTTCTAGTTTACTTGAACTATAGAAATTCAATTTATATAGAAGGTGAGCGCATTAAGATTAAAATAAATTTTTGTAATTAAAATATGAACTATAGATTTCAGTAACAAGTATTTTTTATTCTAAAGCAGATTTCTTTCTCTATATATATTTATTGTAAACGATTTTGGTCCTATTGCACGGGAATAATTTTAATTCATTTTTGTTCTCATTTAATTTAATTTAATCAGTGAGTTTAATTTTATGCTATACTATTAAAAAAGAATAATTATAAATTGTTATTATTGAATATAATTATTATTAGGAGTAATTGTCCAAATGAAATGAATGTTTCAATTAAAAGTGCTATCAAATATAATAACTAATCATACATTTGCATAAATATTAAAGTATCTACCTCCTCTTTAAATAAATTTTAATTTAAATTTAATATCAATTGACTTTCAGTAACTTGCATCCTTTATTTTAATATAAGATTTTATGCAAGCAAGAACTAGAAATAAAGATAAAAATTAACATTTAAACACAGATAACAGAATGTTTTTAGTGGTATTAATTACAATTTTCAATTTTAAAACTTTGAAAGAGAAGAAATTTTGAAAGTAAGTATCTTAAATTAAAGGATTTTTTATTGCAAATTATCAAAAACAAGAACTCTTGAATTTTAAAATAATGACAATTGAACGATATGTAGTGAACAAGAGTTACAATCGAAGACTGCTTGATCTTGAAGATATTTAAACTGAAATCCTTATATTTTAATGATTTTAAAGATGAGTCAAAGTTATCAATTCTAAAAATTCCAAACTTAAGAAATTACAAATAAAAATTGTGAAAATTATAGAATTTTTAATTGTAAAACTAAAAACTTACCTAATTTGTAATTCTAAATTCTTAAAATAAAAAAAAATCTTTAATTTAAAAGATTGACAATTTAAATTTCGAAAAAGTACAAATAAAATCTCTTGAAATTTGAAGATTTATAAATTAAAATTGTTGACTTTTGATGATTTCGGAAATCAAAAGTCAAGTTTTTAATTCTAATTGTTCTAAAATGAAGAAAAGTGAATATTAAATCATCAAAATTAAAGAATTTTTAATGGAGAGTTTAAAAAGTTAAGAATTTATAAATTTAAATAGATATATGACTCAATGGTCTACTCTCTAAATATGAATCAGTGAAATTTCAATGATTGTGAGTGAAGTTTCACTGATACAAATAGCCTCTCTACTGGAATTGTTTAAACTCTTAAATCGCCTATATTCAGGGTATAATCTAAGCCTCATTTAGAACTGACCGAATCCCTATTATACGAAAACTAAAAAAAAAAAGGATTTGAAAATCCGATTTTTCTGTGCATGGTAG
>NC_046661.1:14966824-14972762 GCF_010883055.1 Belonocnema kinseyi | reverse complement strand
ATCTTTTCTGCTACACATACATTTCTCTCAGCGAGGTATAGCATATACTTACAGTTGGTACGGAATATAAGCTCTTGTAATATGGGAGATTCTAATAATCAAGTCTTTTAAATTTTGAAAAAAAAACATTGTTATTTGCATAATTTACAATAATTTTGTTAATTTTGTAATTAGTTAATAATAGATTGCATTAAGTATTTTCAATTCTTAAATTTTATGAAAAATAATAAGAAAAGAATATTGAAGTTGTCTTGATATATATGAGTATACAAATACAGATAAATAATGTAAGATATGATTGGGTTAATTTTTGAAAAATTCCTTGCTTCCTTGTCTTTGATTTTTAAGTAATTCTTGTCTTCCTGTGCGCGAATTTTTCTCTCTTTTCTCCCTCTATCAACTTTTGAAATGTATTTTTGCACTGCCCATAATCAAGTTTTAGAACTGACCATTTTTTTTTAGAACTGCCCTTTTGGTCAGAGCTGCCCGTTAGATTATACCCTGCCTATATTTAAAAATTGTTGTATGAACGCTTTGAAGTTTGAAAGCTTCTATTAAACAGTTGAACTAACGTCACATTAGATTCAATCCGCTCTTCATTTACAAGTATTAACAATTTTTAATAAAACCAACACAAAATCTTTGCAGCAACTTGGGTAAATTATTTTTTAATCTTTACTCAAAGTTTGTACAAGATAAAGGAGAACGATAAGAAGGAAGAAAAAGATTTTGGCGACAGTCGTTTTTCTTTTTTTTTAATGAATTTTCATTCAAAATTTTCTTAATTTTTCCTCCTTTTTAAAAGTTTTATGACAGCTTCAATTTGCTGGTAAATTTGATTCACTTTCTCAATTAAAAATAAAATTGAAATTGGAAATGAAATCTATTGGAAATTCAAGTAAAAAGGTTCAGACCCCCCGGCGTAAACGACGACGAGACGTAATTTACCGTTTATTTGATAAATTCTAGCAAGCGTTTTCAAATTGTATTTTCTTCATCTCAAATGGCTGATTTGACATACTAGCTATATCCATATAAAATTCTAAATCTGCTACAGTAATCAACTGTATATAATCGGACCTATAAAGAATGTGTTTGGGGCCATTCATATACCACGTGGACAATTTTTCACCACTTGCTGACCCCCCCCCCCTCGTTACAGCCGTGGTATTTGGAAAAACACCCCCCCCCCCCACTTTGTCCACGTGGACATATTTTAGGAAAATATAGATATTATTAGTGTTCAAAATGTCCGGGAGCTCGCGACAATTGCATGGACGTCATTTTTGTACTGAATAAAATTTCACATACTTTTCTTTTCATAGTCAACAATTCGAATTACGTTGACTGGCTAACATCTGTTGGTGCATTTTGCAAGAATTTATCGTTAAACTGGTCGAATGTTCGAGTGAAAAAAACGTCATTTTAGTACTTTTCATACCCACGAAGAATGATTGTTTGGATGCTAAAAACTAATCATAAGTTTGACTGGCAGCTCCTGAGTAGTGCCAAAGTTGACTGGCAGACTGTCAAACATGTCGAAACTTCGAGTGAAAGAACGTAATTTTCACTCTTGAAGCCTATTGGGGATGATTTTGTAGGTGCAAAGAGCTATCAAGAAGTTTGAGTGGCAGCTCCTGAGTAGTGCCAAAGTTGACTGGCAGACTGTCAAACATGCCAAAAATTCGAGTAAGAAAACGTAATTTTAGTACTCTTGAAGCCCATTGGGGATGATTGTTTAGGTGCAAACAACTAACAAGAAGTTTGATTGGCAGCTCCTGAGTGGCACCAAAGTTAACTGACAGGCTGTAAAAAATGTCAAAAATTCAAGTGAAAAAACATCATTTTAGTACTCTTGAAACCCATTAGGAAGGATTGTTGACTGGCAGGCTGTCAAACATCCAAAAAATTCAAGTGAAGAAACGTCATGTTAGTACTCTTAAAACCTATTGTTGCGAGCTGTGAATTTACGTAAAAAGTTAGACTTTCGTACTTTCTTCTTTTTATATACATATTAGTTTTAGAGAAGTATCCCATAGATGAAAATTGTAGTTAATGAACAGGGCAAAACTTTCATTCGGTTGCTGATTAAAATGACAGTCAACTTTGGCAGTACTCAGTAGCTGCCAGTCAAATTCTTCGTTAGTTGTTTACACCAAAATAATCATCCTCAATGGGTTTCCAGAGTACTGGCATGTTTGATAGCCTTCCAATCAATGTTGGCACCATCGAGCAGGTGCCAGTCAAATTTTATGTTAGTTTTAATTCTTCAAACAATCATTCCCAATGGGTTTGAAGAGTACTAAAATTACGTTTCTTCACTCGAATTTCTGGCATGCTTGACAGCCTGACAGTCAACTTTGACACCACTCGGGAGCTGTCAGTCAAACTTCTTGTTAGTTGTTTGCACCGCTAAACAATTATCCCCGGTGTGTTTCAAGAGTACTAAAATGAAGGTTTTAATTGTCATCTTATCATTTTTTGATATGTTTGACAGCCTGCCAGTCAAGTTTGGCACCACTCAGGAGCTGCCAGTCAAAATTTTTGTTAGTTCTTTGCACCTAAAAATCCATCCCCAATGAGTTTCAAGAGTATTAAAATGACGTTTCTCCACTCGAATTTTTTGCATGTTTGATAGTCTGCCAGTCAAATTTGGCACCACTGAGAAGCTGTCAGCCAAACTTATTGCTAGTTCTTAGCATTCAAACAACCATCCCCGTGGGTTTCAAGAGTACTAAAATGACGTTCTTTCACTCGTTTTTTTTGACTAGTTTAACAATAAATTGTTGCAAAATGCACCAACAGCTGTTAGTCAGTCAACGAATTTCGAACTGTTGACTATGAAGACAGAAGAATCTGAAATTTTAGTAAGTACTAAAATGATGTCCATAGAATTGTCGCAAGCTCCCGAAGTATACCTAAGGGTACCTTGTCTCATTTCAGTATATTTTCCACAGATTTAGGCAAATATGTGTCCACGTGGTTTCTAGCCAACATTTTTAAAAACATAGCTCTCTCTCTCTTTCTCTACATCTCTCTTTCTCCCTAAACTATACATGCTGCATATAATTTACCATATTTATCTAATACTATATCCCCTCTATGTCGAAATATTCTACAAGGTTCTAAATTATAATCGACACTTCTAGACACGTTTGAAATATAACGTCTTTCTTCATGGCTAGTAGTTCATTGCGCATCCTAGCTATGTCAATAAATTCTACACCTGCTGCAGTGATCCACTGTATGTAAAAGGACCTCTTAAGAAACTGCTGGTATTTTTCGATTCGCTCAATCGTAAAGCCTTCTGCAATATTACAAATTTTACAACATTATTTTTTGAATTCAAACATTTTTTTAATGTCGATTAATATCGATTTCTATAAAGACTATACAGTAGCTTCAGTGGATGGTTGAAAAAAATTTCAAATATTTTATTATATTTTGTATTTTTTAAACTTTTATTTTAAATCTTTAAAGTATCTCTAGTTCCCGCTCGCTCGCTACTTGATACGAGAATAAAGCGACAAGGATCCCTGAGCATTTGATCTACCTTATGGAATCCTATTATTATGATTTTAGATACCTTTCGTGTCTGAACCATTCAACTGACTTTGCATATTTCTTTAAATAATTTTCTGGTAGATTCTAGACTACAGAATAATGTTTCATCTATCAGGAAGCAGTAAATCAAATTAATAGTGAAAAACAGGATGCCATGTATAACCCCCAAATCAAATGTCACCTATATACATGCATCTTTTGCGCATTAAAAATTTTGGAATATGAGCAAATATAATCTAGTAATATAAGAACCTATTTAGAATGAAATGTTTGATTATTTGTACGTGTCTAGAAACGAGAATGTGTGAGGTCTTCATCAGAGTGTTTATAAAAACTATATACGAAACGTAAATTAAGAAACTGATAATCTTGTGACTGAAAGAAAGAACCTTTTTACTTTGAAGTTTGAATACGTCTCTCTAGGCTAGTCGCTGGTTAGTTAGTTCTTCAATAGCTCTCAAGGAGCTGAATAAAAGGAATAATCTCTATGAAATAAATTTTGCATCTTATTGCATTACCTGCATCCCATAGAACTAATAAAAAACAATAAAGGCAAAAGTTTTTTAGTTAAAGTTCTGTTGAAGTTTTAAAAAAATATTTCTTCGAATTGGTACTCTCTCATGTGCATGTGAAATAAACCATCTACGTCATCATCTTATCTCTCGAGCAGCGGCTCAGGTATCAAAGAAGATAATAATTCACCACATCAATATACAGTGATATGACACCACTTACGTCATCATATCTTCTGGTGGCTCACTTGTCAGGGGGGTGATGACTCATTACCTGGCGCTATTAACCTGTCTAACACGGATGCACACCTTATAACTCACATTGATATGCACATACACATAGCGATCCAGACTCAACCTTACGTATTGCTATTCGTACGGAAAAAGTTTAAACATGGCAACACTGTAGATAAGGATTCCTAGACCTATGGTGCCGTCATCAGAATGGAATTTTGTTTACCCCAGAAATTCTTTAACATTATATGAAATATGACGCCTCTGTCGGCAAATATCAAAGAAGAACGTTTAATTATTTTTGTTTGCATAGATGAGTATTCCAGAAATCGACGATGACGTTATCAGAATGGAATTTTTTTACCGAGAATAGTTATAATATCACGAGGGTGTTCGCAGATCTTAGAAATTTTCAATGACGCACCATTGCGATAAACATTTAATACATAAATAATATTATTTTTGGGGGTTAAAAACTTTAATTCTGGGAATAGAAAGTATTAAATATCCTAATATTGTGATATCGTATATCATAACATCTCCTATTGCAGATGTATGGGGTTGAAAATTTCCATTCCCATGATTTTTAAGTATTGACTTCCAATAGCGATGGTGTGGATAGTTAAAAACTGTGATTCGTAAGTCAGCACAAGGAGCGAAACCAATCTTACAGCCTTCTGCGCTCTAGCCGCAATACAAAGAAAGGAAGAGTTTTCAAATCTTTGAAGTGTCTTGCAATTTTAAGGTAGGAAATTTAAATAATCATTAATATAAATCTAAATTGATTTTTGCATTAAAATGACTTTTCACTTATTTATGAAAGCTAACTTCTATAACAATTTTACGAAAGAATATTATTTATATTGAAAAAATATATATAAAAATTTTGATAATGTTGAATAGCAATTCTTATAAGGTTATATATATTTTTTTAGATATGGTTATGACCAAATCCATACGAATTCATTCCAAAAACAATCCGAACGATTCTGAAATTTTTATTCAAACCAATCCGAATTTTTAATCCGAATAGATTGGGAAATTTTCAATCCTACATGTGATTGACCTAAACCAATTTATTTTCGGAATAATTTGGAATAAATTTCGATCCGAAACTTTCGCCAGGGTGGAAGGCTATAATCAGCTTTTATCCACGAGCATTATAAAAGCATTCTCATATATTAATTGCATACAAAAATTGTTTTTGAACAGGTGATGATCAGATAAGGGAATACTGGTTGGCAATGAATAATACCATGTTAGATTCATCTACTCATCAAAGCTCTGCAGATGCTTATCTTCTCCTTTTTTTGTTTTCCGCGTGCCATATCCCAAATCTCATGGGAACTTTTTGGAATTTGTGAAAATGATCTTTCTGAATATACATCCTATTGGTAACACAAGATCAAGTTCATAAAAAGTAAAGAAGAGAGTGACTGCTTTAGCAAATCAACTGACTATGCAACGCTCTAGTGTTACCTGGTCCAATGAAATATTATTTTAGATTTTAAAACATAGACAAATTGTGATAAACAATTATAGTTACCTTTGGATATTTATTTATATTAAGAAAATGTGTTAAAAGCTTCATGTTAATTTAAATTGTCATATATGTACAATTATAAACG
>NC_046661.1:14965680-14966724 GCF_010883055.1 Belonocnema kinseyi | reverse complement strand
TTGTGGTGTCCTATAGCTTCATCTCCGAATTGTCTCCTAAAATAGTCTCTGAAAGCCTCTAGTATTCCGTCTGCATCATATACCATTTCCCCCCTACTGTTTTTTATGTTGACAATTTCTGTACTTTTGTTTCCTTTCATTTTTTTATAGAGGAGTTTCCTGCTTCCTTTAAAGTCGTTTTGTATTTTTATCTCTTCTTCTGCTCTAATTGTATCTTTACTTTCTTTAACTAATCGTTTAAGTATCCTGTTTTCGCGTCTATAATCATTTCTGCCTCCAATTCTTTCCTCATTGCTAAGACCTGCGATGTTCAAAGTTCTCTTGTACGCTTCTCTTTTTGCTTTTTGGGCAGCCTGAATTTCATCATTCCACCACGCATCACCAGAATTTCTTCCTACAACTGCGGTACCACACACTTCGATCGTACATCTAACAAGGATATCCCGTAACATTGTCCAGGCGCCCTCTATATTTTTGTTTTTTATACTGTCCTCCCATGTTGCCCTATCTATGCTTTCGATTATCTTATTTTGGAAATCTATTCGCATATCCGGTTTCTATAGGTTCTCAATTTTGATACGCGTTTGTTTTGCTTTCTTGGTTTTCTTTTTTCTCCATCCCCGACCTAAGTTAATTTTTGAGATTAAAAGGTAATGATCAGTATTACATTCAGGACCCCTCGTGACTCTTGTATCTTTGACTAACTCCCTTATTCTTTCATCCGCAACAACAAAGTTAATTATCCTGCGGCTATTTCCTTTAGACCAGGTGTACATGTGGATCATTTTATGCCTAAACCAAGTATTTGTAATAAAGGACCCCTTTCTAAGCGTAGACCAACTAATTTATCTCCGTTATAGTTTGTTCTTGGATCCCCAAAATTACCTGATACTCTTTCGGTATCCTGATTTTGGATGCCCACCCAGATCCTCAAAAATCCGACAAACTTCTAATTAAAAACAGAAAATAACTATAGAGTAAAACAACATCTAATTATAATATAAGTTGAGCAAAATGAATAAATCGAATTTTGCCTATAGAATT
>NC_046661.1:14941889-14965580 GCF_010883055.1 Belonocnema kinseyi | reverse complement strand
GTCCCAGACGATTGGAAAAAAGCAATTATCGTACCAATATACAAGAGAAAGGGAGATAAAAGCGAGTGCAATAATTACAGAGGGATTAGCTTATTAAGCACCATAACTAAAATATATTCAAAAATACTTATTCGTAGGGTAATGAAAATAAGAGAAGCAAAGATTTGGGAAGTCCAAAGTGGGTTTATGCCAGGAAGGTCATGTACGGATCAAATATTTAGCTTAAGGTAAATAACAGAAAAAAGTTTGAGAGTAGGAAAAAAAGTTTTCTGTGCAATTGTTGACCTAGAAAAAGCTTTTGACCAGGTAGATAGAAGTAAACTTTGGGAAGTCCTGAAAGAGTGTGGAGTCAATGGATGGATCCTACAAGCTATAAAAACAATATATACATGTAGCAAAGCGAGTGTAAGAGTGAATGGGAAACTGAGTGACTATTTCAATATTATTCAAGAAGTTAAGACAAGGATACGTTATGTCTTCATGGCTCTCTTCGGCGAAGAAGGTGTGGATCTCGAAACAGTAAGGGTACGTGGGTTAACGTTCGCAGATGATAAAGTTGTTATGGCAGAGTCTATCGAAGACTTACAAAGAATGTTGAATAAACTAGATGCAAGCATGAAGAGCATAGGCCTCAAAATTAACGCAAATAAAATAAAAACTATGGTGTTCAAAGGAAAGAGTGAGAAAACACTATGCAATATTTTATTAAATGATGAGAGAATTGATCAAGTTGATAAGTTCGTATACCTTGGTAGCTTGTTTACTAGGGGCTGGAAGATAGATGAGGAATTAGATAGACGAATAAATTGTGGTAAGAAGGTTATTAATAGAGCAGGTCGCCTTATCAGAAGTAAAAATATATCAAATAAAGCTAAAATGGCAATACATAATTCCATATTTGTACCGACTGTACTATACGGTAGCGAGGCATGGACTTATCAAGAAAAAGATAAGAGTAAAATTAACGCAATTGGCATGAGATTCATGCGCATAATATGTGGGAAAACCCTGATGGACAAAGTAAGTAACGAGATAATTCTAAAAGAATGTGGTGCAGAAGAGACGATAGTATACACATGGGAAAGAAATCGGTTAAGATGGTTCGGACATGTTGAGAGAATGCCAAATGAACGACTAACGAAACAAGTGTATCAAGGTAAAGCAAATTGCAACGTGCCCAGAGGTAGAACCCGGAAAGAATAGTTAGAATGTGTGAATGAGACCCTAGTTAGAAAAGACATAAGAAGTCACAGAAACACGACAGTCTGCATGAAAAAATGCATGGACATAAAAGAAGCTAGAGAAGTTTGCCAGGACAGGAAAGTATGGCGGCAAATAGTTAATAAAAAGAGTGTCAGTAGAGTGAATGACGCCTGAAACAAAAGACACTACTCCTTTCCCCTACCGAGTGAGTCACGCCTACCCCGAGCGGGAAATGGCTTAATGGTGTAATAATAATGATAATGTAACGACGAAAATCAAAGCTGCGTATCTGCGTGTAAGAAAATTGTATACTCTCCGTCTTTCCCTTCAAAGCAGAGTGAAACTGTTGATTTTTCACTCTTTGTTGCTGACGATTTTTTAATGTGCGTATACGAAATATGGCCCTTATCTGAATGCGACTCAGAGAGGGGGGGGGGGGGGGGGGGGGGGGTTACAGAGGGTGCAAAATGCGTGCCTTAGATACACTATGTGTCTTCTCTTTTAGGGTCCGCTCGCAAGGCGCACCGTAATATTTACTTGATAGATTGTTAGTTTTAGAACATAAGCGATCTAGAAAATATCTTGCAATGAGATCCGATGGCAAGCTATATGATCAGCGAACGAACACTTCAAAAGGAGAATCAACCTTTTATATACCACCTATATATGGCTCTGCACATCTTCGGATCAACATCAGGAGGTGGTGGAGGCAGAACAAAAAGAGTAGTATTTACCGATGTGACATTGGAAATCTGTTCTACTGTGTTAATAAAGAATATCTCGTTATAAAAGACTAATCTATTGGAACTGATCTAACATTTTGTAGAAGAGAGCATTTTTTCGTCAACAATATTATCTGACACACACTTAGATCTAGTAGTACGTCCTGAATCCTGAAAATCAAGCAAAAACATTTAGCGCAAGTGTGGATTAAGATTTTGTTATTCCTGCTGGAATTTCTTGTAGAATTCAAACATTTCGCGTGGAACCAATAATAACATATTTAACAAAGATAATGCTTTTGTAAACCCTTAAATTTCCGTGCACAATTATAGCAGATAGTCTTGTCGATGCTTTCATTAGTTGCCATTTTTCAAATATTTTCAGAAAGTTTTATTATCCACGTTCGGTAATCTATCAGGCTTACACAGCTGCAAGGCAGTAAGCTTATGTAAGTAAAGTAAGTATTAACGTGAAACGGAGATGTCCAGAAATACAAAATTAGTAACCGGTACAGCGGTTTCAATACTGAAATTTAAGATATTACCATTTCAATTATTATAAACATAACGTATACATGAGATACTGATAAATATATTAAAAGAGACTATCGAGTGAATTAATAAACTAATTACGTATAATAAGAGAATCGATTGAAAAGTAAAAATAAAGAAAGATTTATAAAATAATTAGAGTAAATAAACAATATGCAAGATATAATTACTGAAAACCATATCCCCCACGCTGTCAATACGGAAGATTTCCTTCTTACGTTGAAATTATTGTGGAGCATCCGGAAAAATTCTCGACGCATAATAAAATCGAACGCAGCGCTGTGGATCTGCCGGTTGGACTTGGTAATCGACTGTCTGATGAACAATGAATTAAGAGCGATTTTAATGGATATCAAGAGATTTTAAGCCACCTCGAAATACTTCAAAATAATTCAGGGTATTTGAAGGATTTGGAAGGATTTCATGTGATACCAAAGTATTTTCAAGCATTCTTACAAATATTAGGGGATTTTAATGAGATTTTGAAGATTTGCAAGGATCTTCTAACACTCCAAATATTTCATGGAATTTTAAGAATTTTAACCGATTTTAATGGACATCAGAGGATTTTAAAGAATTATTTGTGATTTTAAAGGTTTATAAGTGATTTTCATGGTATTTTTAAAATTTAAAGCGATTTCAAGGATTTTTACATTTTTAAAGTAGTCCGTCTACTGGGACAGCTAGTCAAAGCTATGTTCATTAATTTTTTCTGAAATTTGGAATCAAATACAATATTCAAAGGGTTTGAAGCCAAAATTATCCATTTTTGGAGCCCGCGAAAGGTCTATCCATAAGATCCCATGTTTTTTACACGACCTTAAACAGCGATAATTTCAATTTTAACCTAGAAAGGGCCCCTAAAAAAGGCATTACATGAAAGAGGACACGTTACTCTGCAAAAAAAACTAATTTTAATCATTTTTCATCTGATCGATCCAATAGCCGGACTACCTTAAAGAGTTGTAAGTCATTTTTATGGGACTTTGAATATTTTAAGCGATTTAAAAGATTTAAAAATTTTTAACAGGGTTGCCAGTAATTTTCATGGCATTTTGAAGATAAGTGTTATTAGAGTTTTTATGAGATTATGTGCAACCATGAAATTCAAAGGATTTCAAACAATTTCAACATGATTTTAAACATTTTAAGAGATTTAAAAAATGTTTTAGAAATAATTAATTACATTTTAAAAGTTTGCAAACATTTCTAGGGATTTCATGATATTTTATTAAAGGTGTACGCCAGATTTCAAGAATGATTTAACTCCCTGACTGTATACTTATGGGTTTATATAATATAAAATATCACGTATTAACGAGGAAATATAAAAACAATACTATAATGTATATAATAGTATAAAGTGAACTTTAACAGCCACAATAGGTGTTAATTGCCATATTTTAAGAAAAAATTAGAAAGAGGAAACTTACGTATGAAAGGCTTGTACCCCCCCCCCCCCCCCCCCCCCCCCCCCCAAGTAAGGATTCTCAAGATTTTCTGCACGCCCGAAAAAAATTCACTATAATTATTAAACGCTCCGTTATGAATATCCGTCACCAGACCCTTGAAACAAGTTTTAGATCTACTCTAAATAACTTCTAGTGGAATACCCTACTGCAAATACCTATATAGGTGCCTGTAAAGTTCACTAATAGGATTCTATTTAAGGATCCTATAAGTTACCCATATGGGATCCTACATAGGGTTACCTGTATAGGTCAGTATAGGTGCCACCTATAGGAAATGAAACAGCTTCCTGCATAGGATCCTTTATATAATCCTAAATGATTACATGGTAAGGGTATGGGTTCCTTCTTCCTACGTTAGAATCCATATAAGAATCCATACAGGTTCCTACTACTAGGGAACCGCATTGTCAAAAATAAATACTGCGCGTCTGTAGCTGCTATAGAAAACAACTGCGCAACACTTCCGGTTCATCATCTGTCCTATATGAGTCACCCATAGGATTCTATATAGTATCCTATGCAGGAAGCTGTTTCGTTTCCTATAGGTGGCTCCTATACTGACCTATATAGGTGACCCTATATAGGTATTTGCACTAGGGTAGCGTTTAAAGTAGAAGAGAAATAGCTCCGATATAATTATGAAGTGAATTTTAACAGCCACAATAGGTGTTAATTGCCATATTTTAAGAAAAAAATTATAAAAATGAAACTTACGTAAGAAAGACTTGTATCCCCCCCCCCCCCAAAGTAAGGATTCTCAAGATTTTCTGCTCGCCCGAAATAAATTCGCTATAATTAATAAAAGCTCCGTTATGAATTTCCGTCAACAGACCCTTGAAATAAGTTTTGGATCTACTCTAAATAACTTCTAGTGGAATAGCGTTTAAAGTAGAAGAGAAATAGCTCCGATATAATTTACACAATCTGACGGTACATGAAGTCTCTTTTCTCAAAAGTACGCAGGCAACTTCAAGGTGGATGTTGCAAAAAATATGGTTTAGCAATGCACTTAGGCGCTTAAAAATACTTACAATTACCATACATTACCTTCGATAGAGAGCATTTGTTCTGAACTTGGCAATATCTCGACTAGGCGCATGAGGTCGATGGATCATAAATGTATCGGGAAGGACCATGTATCTGAAAAGAGTTAATCTTTTACAAATATGAAAAGCATAAATATTCACTCCACTGGAACCTGGTCTTCAAATCACTATGTTGGGTTCCAGTAGATAAGATAGTGGCGCAAAGGAGCAAGGCAGCATATCCGTCTTACTTATAGACTACCGCCGTCAAAGTGATCTAGGATCGCCCTTATTGGAAAGCAGTCGAGTTTTAATTTAAATCAAGTCAATATATTTATGTAATAGATACCCTAAAGTGTCTGCGAGTAAAGGTTCATACCGCTTATGCTACCCGTGTTTCGGGTTACGTGACACGCTATATCAATAAAGTAAGGTACTTTGACGGTTAGGGTGCACATTTTTGCCTGTTTATATAAATATATATATAACGCGTGCATTACTGCAGGTGAAACCCAATATTGTTCGTCACACGAGGCCTCTTGTATCAGAATAAATGATTTCGTATTTAGAGCATGGCAAAGAATGTTAAAATATACATTTGATTGTGATATTCAGCTTACAAATCATAAAAATTGTTACTTACAAATGCCAAAGTTGATTCAGTTTCAGGATTATATGTATATTATACCATGCCCACAAAACGAATTTTCAAGCGTCAAATGATTTCTATTATTCAAGTATTTAATAAGCTAAAGCAGTGCGGAAAATAATTTTTGGTTAATGTTTACATGTAAGAGATAAAAAATTAACGTTATTTTGTGTGCCGGAAGCAAGATTCTGATATTCGAATATTCGTAATGGAGAAACTCAATTAACAGGTTTTTATACATTCTATTTTTTCGGAAAAGGCATAATTTTATTTTCTAAGAAGAATCACTGCCAGAAATTCTAAAATGCCAAATAGGACGTTGTTGTGACAAACCTTCTACAATCTTTGAGAGTAGCCGAAGAATAATAACAGCATCATGCGCGAGTGACATATTACTTGGTTATTGCTAAATTTGCATTCAAATTTAAGACAATGGAAGAACCTAAATTCGGTAAAATGTTCACCACATTGGAAGATTTCATAACAATGTGGCGTACTTTAAAGAGATTGGCACCTATATCGAATACTGTGGCCTGGCAAAGGTTATGGCCGACAGTAAATTGATTGCGAGCGGTTTGGTTTCCAGTTTTTTGTCGAAAAAGTTTCAAAACACACGATCTCCTTATGTTACTGTTCAGAATGAACAAGTTCGACAATTGATACTCGACTAAATATACTACCCTACCGAAAAGAATCTTTGAGTATATACTAAAAATTCTTTAGGTCAAAGAATCTCAGAGAAATTATCCGCAGGCACTCAGGTAGATATTTTTAAAGGTCCAGGAAGCTCGTTTAAATGGTTTGAAGGCTTTAAAATATCCTTTCCGAAATTGAAATAAGAATACGATTTTAATTTCATAGTTAACAGCCTAAAACATAATAATTTGGAATCTATGGGTTTCAATGACTTCAGATATGTAACTTTTTTTTTAATGCTTAAAATTGGAATTAATAGAACGTTTCTCGTAAATGGAATGAGATAGCCAAAAAAGACAACATTTTTGAATTCTAATAGAAAATTGTATATCAGTATATAAGTTATAATTATAAATAAGTATAATGAGAAAATTCATCAATTAAAAAAAAGTGTTTATAATTTGAAGAGAAATTTAAAAAGGGAGAGCGGATTAGCCACGACCAACTACTGTAAATAACTCCGGCCGCCCGGTACATGACGAATACAAAAGGAACATTATATTACCGTCGAACCACTCTTAAAAGGACCACTGAAAGGATCTTGAAAAGGGCCCAAATCTCTCAAACTATCTCCGAGACTATTTTGTTTCAAATCGACTTTGTTTATAGACTCAAATGGGCCAGGCTATTTCGCTAAAGAAAACTCAGAGATTTCTTTCGGTAGGGTACAGACAAGAAATAATGGATGGTGTGCACGGAAAGAAACAACAGTTCTATATGATTTATGTGAATCTAGTAAATCATTATCCGATTTTCAGCAGAGACGTCTGTAACTTTGTGTTCAACCAATGAGGTTTATAGTGCAAAACCAATCGTAGATGGCAGCACCGATCTGAGTACTAGACCATCTGTCGATAAGAGGTGAAATTTAGAATCGAGCTTGGTATGTGGTTGCTTATAATTAATATATGATAATAAATAAATAGACTAAATGAACTTTAACTATATGGTTAGTGCTTATATACAAGGGTACTGTATACTTCTAGTGAAAAATGTACATTAAATGGGATATAAAGTACACAATGGTAATCCTAACTCCACGTTACAAATGACAGCCAGAAAGGATTTAGGAACATTTTACGAATGCTGTATGATAAATATTGCTAAAAAAGTTTTAAAAATGTATTTTTTGTTGTTTACAAGATATAAATGGCACTTTATAAATACAGTAAAACTCGTCAATAGCCCCCCTTCTATATCCCTTCCGAGAATTGACGCCGCGCCGCATGTAGGCGTAACAGGTGCTGCGCGGGGTGCGCGGGATCTGCTGCTGTCACTCAGGCGATCAATCAGGCGTGAACAAACAAAAGCGGAGATGGCTATAATGAGTTAGTTTCCACCCACCGTCAGGCCGAAATCGGCGCTATAGAAGAGTTTCATCGTATTCACGAAATTTCTTTTATTGAAATTCGTATCTCATTTGCACAGGGTCTAGTATTCAGCTCGATGCTGCCACCTACGATTATTTTTGTATCATGAACCTCATTACTTAAAATATCGGTTTTCAAGAGTCATATGACATATCTGATGGATTTATGAATAAGTTTTTTGATTCGAAAAATTTAAGTCTCCGAAATTTAAAATACTATACTCCAAACGAAGTGATTGTATTCTTGTTCGTCCTTCCTAACCTACGATTAAATTTCTTCATTCCTAAAAATGTAGTCCTTAACCAGTTAAAGTTTCTTTAACATTTAAAACTTCAAAATAACGTTTTCATCGTTTAAACAAAATTGATTCAGAAAAAAAAACTTGACTGGAGAATTTCAAAAATAACATCGTTATCCTTGTGTTTTTTACTCTTCGAATTTAACCTGATGTTTTAATTAACTTCTGAAACTCAGGTAAAACATTAACATTAATCTACGAAGTTATTTATCATGCTTGTTCTCCTTAAAATTACTGCTGCTTACAGATTATGCGTTTGAAGCTTAGCAGTCAACAGGCGCTATACTTCTTATAATTTTTATAACTTTTTACTGTTGCAAAAAAAAAATGTTGCGATTATTCCGTGACCTATTATAGGGAATTTTAACGTGGAGTCCGAATTTCAACCACTGAAAAGTTGATTTTGCTGTTTTTTTGAGTTTTTTAAAAAGGAACCGAATGGGGACCCAATGGGGTCTTTACGGGTACTTTGTAGAGGCTCCATTCGATTCCTTCGATCTGGCAGGGCAGCCTATCTGGCCTAATGCTATGCGCCCAGTATTTTTCTCCTCTTTCCCATTTTGAACTATGTTTTATATGAATATCTATAGATCCACGCGTTCTATATTAAATACACATTTATAAACAGCACTTAAACCCAGACAATATGAAGCTGGCAGTGTAAAACACATGATTTTAACCTGATATTTATTTATAGTTCTTTTTATAGTCCACCAATAATAATTTTTTACGGCAAAATGATTATTATAGTTTTTTTAAAAAATAAAACAGTTTAATTAAAAGTTTCAACGAATTCGGTCTTTTTCACGACTTTTTCACAAATAAGAATTCTTTTCACGGTTTTTTCTTGGGCAAGGTCTCTTTTCAAGGCGCTTATAGGAATAAGGTTTTTTCTGAGCATTTACCGAAATTTATATTTTTCGTAGCCTTTTATTGATATGTGTTCTTCTTCACGGTGTTTTAAAATAATATATTTTTTCACAGCAACCTGGTGAACAATTTATTAATCACGGAAACTTTGAAAAAGGTTTTTCTTCATAGCTTTATTGTGCAGGTTTTTCCATAAGCACCGGCGATAAGTGATAGGAAAAAAATGCCAAGCGCGTCATTTTTTGTGTCAATTTTTTGCCTGTAGTTCTTTCTCGATCAAAGGAAAACGATAGGAAAAAGTATGGGAAAACCAAAAGTAAAACGACAGCCGAAAATGACGTTCCCTAATTGGCCATAATTTATAATAATATCATAATATCAAAAAAACGAAAACAAATACCTTCTTCGCAATGATTACATTTTTATACACACAGTAGTGTCAGAACGCGGAAATCTCTGGCATGCGCAGTAGTTATTCATTTATACTTTTAGGATATGTAACGCCATGTATCAATTTAAAATTACCCAGGAATCACTACAGCCCATGCCAAGGATATCCGCGTTCTGATACCACTGATTAGGCACCCTGACAATAGTTTTCATTAGGAAGTTATTCAAAATAATCGGAGGTGTTTAAAAAATACAAATCAAATCGACTAGAAGGCAATTTGCAATCTGTGAATTGCACATGCGGTTTGAAAATGAAGTTCAAATGTACACTGCATTTTTACCTTCAATAAAAATGCGATCATTACGAAAAAGATGGTTGTTTTCGTTTTTCTTTATATATATTTAAAAGACTCAATTCACTTGTATAATATTGGCCACATTACGCGTGCGACGTGCATGACATGTGCATGATATTATTATAAATTATGGCAAATTAGGGCACGTCATTTTCGGTTGTCGTTTTACTTGTCGTTTTTCCTATCGTTTTCCTTTGGTCGCGAAAAAACTACAAGAAAAAAAATGACAAAAAGAATTACACGCTTATCATACTCTTCCTACCATACATTTTCGTAAGGGACCTCTAGGGACTGTGTAAAAACTCGAAGATAATGAAAGTGTTTGAAGTTCAATGGTTCTAGGCACACGAAAAGGCACTGCACTGTCCCGCATACAGTCAAGAAAGCAGAACTATATTGAACCGGTGTTAACTATGTCACGACCATACCAAAAAATATTTTTTTAAACGGTACCAGACAGAGTGGTACGGGATTTATTAGTAGATTCCGGAGCATCTGATTGCACCATCAAAGCAATGATGGTTTTCTCGAAAGGTCTTCAAATTATACGCGACAGTGTAACATTCCAAAGCTTTCGTTCACATAAATATCAAACGATTTCGCCTGGGATTGTGTACTTAGATATTTCAGTGAGTGGTGTGTTGCTGAAAAAAGTGGGTTTTCGAGTAGTGCCCGACGACGCTGAATCGTTAGACTTGATTATGGGTCGTACGTTTACAGACCATCCACGAGTTATCTATCACAATGAGGGTCATAAGTTGGTCTTCTACGAGAACTTCGAACATTACCTAACCAGTCTAAAGTGATTAGTTCCACACCTGAGGCCATAATATCAAACATAAGTGTAAAACTACCGGATCATTCACTCGATTTCATTAGTGTGCCAAGTGCGGGTGGCAATCGAGTTCTTCCGATTTTCAACTTTAAAAACGCAGGGATTGAAATATTAAAGGAAGAAAAATTTGGAAGCGGAAAATTATTGAAGATTCCTACTACGGCGCCAGCCGTTTCCAGAGAATCCGTCACCTTGGAAGATCTGCACGACGGTGATTATAAAAACGCAGAAGTTTTAGAGAACTTAGTAAAGTTAATGAATAAGTTCCGCGATACGACATAAAAAATTTTTTAGAATTAGGCTGTACAATTGTCATAGAATTGCGGATAACTGAAAATCCCGGAATTAAGCCGGTAAGTAGTAAAGCTTTTTCAGCAAATTTTAAAAAACGTTAAATACTAAGAGGTATAATTATGGAATTAAAGGAAAAAGGCATTTGTACAGGCACAAACTGCTCTTACGCTAGTCCATTTTTGTTAGTTAAACAATTCTTGTTCTAAGCGCGCTAAGGAAATCGAATTTAACTTTAAATTAATCTAAATGTACCTTTCTTCTTGAAAAAGTGATATACCTTGGATTTATGATAAATAAGAAGGGTGCTGCTCCAAATAAATGAAAACTTAATGCGATTATTGAATATCCAACTCCCACGAACTTGCACGAATTACGACAATTCCTCGGCCTACTAGGGTTCTTGGACGCTTTATTTATAAACCTTCTAACATTGCTGATACACTCTATTCCTTCTTTAAAGTAAACGTTACTTTTGATTGGAATTACTCTTGTTCAATAAATCCATGTAACGTAAAATTTACAATTTCTATGAGTAATATTAAAGAGTGAGATATCATTTGAACATTTTAATTGTTTTATGTCATTTTAGATTTCAGTGAAAAGAATTAATCAGTTGGTGATTAATTAATCAGTTTACAACGTAAAAATCAATAAACAATTATTTTAATTGATACATTAAAATAATTTCTAGTTCATATTTTTATAAAAATTAGAATTATAAATAATATGTTCAACTAATTTCATAAAATTTAAAATACATTTTTGAACCTTGAACTCAGATACTCATTCCACAAACTCAGACACACTTACAAAAATTACGTAAATAAAATAAAGGTTTTTCAGAAATAAATAAACTTTTATTATGTAAATTTATGTTACCCAATTGAACAAAACTAAAGTTAAATCTGTATGTAATTGAATATTGCGAACAAAATGATTTATCTGATAATTAATTAATTAATTACTCAGTAACATTAAAAGCGTTTAACGATATTGTTCTCAATTTAAAAAATTATGTAACTGAAATAGGGGTATTTTAAATATAAAGAAACTTTGATTATACAAATCATATGTAACATTCAATTACATAAACTGAAAGTGAATAACCTATTGTGAGAGAAGCTCAGAGAAATTCTGCGCAGGCACTCAGGTAGATATATTCAAAGGTCCAGGTAGTTCTTTTAAATGTTTTAAAGGCTTTAAAATGTCATTTCCGAAATATAAATAGAAATACGATAATAAAAAAAGCAGAGAGGCTGAAATTGAAATAGGAATTCTATCATAAATAACAAGCAGAGGGGCCATATCAATAGAATAGCGGACACTCAAGGGACCTTTGTTAAGCTTTCGGGTTAAAATTTAGAAGTAGATTTTTTAAATTTCATAGTTAACATAAAACATAATAATTCGGAATCTGCGAGTTTCAATGATTTCAGATATCTAACTTTTTTTTAAATGCTTAAAATTTGAATTAATACGTTTCTCGTAAATGGAATAAGATACGCCAAAAAAGTCATTTTTGAATTTAAATAGAAAATGGTATATTAGCTTATAAGTTATAATTATAAATAAATATAATGAGAAAATTCATCAATTAAAAAAAAATTATTAATAATTTGAAGAGAAATTTAAAAAGTGAGAATCGGATTAGCGACGGGCAAATACTGTAAATAACTCTGCCCGCCCGGTACGTGACGAATACAAAAGGGAATATTATATTACCGTCGCACTACTCTTAACAGGGCCACTAAAAGGACCTTGAAAAGGACCCAAATCTCTCAGACTATCTCCGAGACTAAATTGTTTCAAATTGACTCTGCTTATAGTCTCAGATGGGCCAGGCTATTTCGCTAGAGAATACTCAGAGATTTCTATCAGTAGGGGATTTTATCAGTATTAGATTCCCGCGGCTTTTTTCACAGATTAATAAATATTTTGTCTTAAAAATCTAGAGAATGATAGTGAACATGCTAACGGACGTCCGTGCACACTTTTTTTGTAGGTTAATTCCAAAAAAATTTGATTTTGCTAAAAACGTCTGTGTATATTTCTAGGTTATGTGTGCTACAATTCTCCCGAGCGTTACTTCCAAACTACACAATATTTTTGGCCGAAAACTTTAGACTTGCAAATAAACATATTAACTATATCCCAGAACTAACCTTCCCTGCTGGAAGTAAATGGATAGTCTCTATCCATCTCTATCCATCTTCCTAACAATGTCTATCCGCCACTCTTCCACATGTATCCTTTTCTTTCCACTCCCGGTCCCTATTCTAGTATTTCTTTCCAAATGAATCCTAAGCTTATCCACGCCTATCTTTTTCTATCCGTTAGGCAATCCGAAATCTTTTCTTTCTTTTTCAATCCCTATCTTCTTATCTCATTGAATCTTTTCCTATCTTTTCTAAAATCTAAGATAGACTTATCTTCTTGAATCCCAGTCTTTCTATCTAAATGAATCCTCAGCTTATCCATCTCTATCCTTTTCTATACATTGGACCATCTTAAATTTCGTCTATCCTTTTTAATCCCTATTTTCCTGTCCATGTGAATCCATTTCTATCATTTCTGAAATATAAGATACCCCTATCTTTTTATATATCAGTCTTGATCTTTATATATATTATATATCTTCTTGAATCCAAGTCGTTCCATCCAAACAAATCTTCTGCTTATTCATGTCTATCCTTAGCGAGGCGCGTGCTAGTTGATGTACTATACATCCTGACTTAGTACCGGCAGGTTCTCAGTAGATAGCTGACTGTAAAAGTCGGGCACAAGTGAAAACATTTGCACCGTCCATATCTGGATGGTCAGTAGACGCCTTTGCACCCTGGCAGACCGAAGGAACCGAAAGGAGCCTTTATAAACTACCCGTAAAGACCCCATTGGGTTCCCATTCAATTACTTTTTATAAAACTAAAAAAAACAGCAAGATCAACTTTTAAACTGTTGAAATTCGGATTCTACGATAAATTTTCTACTAAAACTCACGGAGTAATCGCAATACTTTTTTTTGCAGCGTTAAAAATTATAGAAAACGTCATTAACTTTTGCTGAACGTGACTTCAAGCGCATCCATAATAGCGCAAGCAGTATGTTGCGCGCGAAGTTTAAAAATAAAATTCTCTCTCACTTGCATCACAGCGCTGCTGTCTGAGGTTTCCACTGCGTGGCGCTAGCATCCACACAAAATTCTTAAAGTTATCGACGGAATGCTGATTTACTGCTACTAAGAGAAGAAGCACTTGAAGGCGCCTTCGGCCCAGGTAAATGATAGGTATTTTATTTTTTAAAGATGTTAACGCTGCAAGAATAAGTATTGCGATTACTTCGTGAGTTTCTAATGCAAATTTTAACCTAGAATACGAATTTTAACAATTTAAAAGTTGATGGTGCTGTTTTTTTTTTTTTGAGTTTAAAAAAAAACCGAATGGGGACCCAATGGGGTCTTTACGGATACTTTATAGAGACTCCATTCAGTTCGTTCGGTCCGCCTGGCCAGAGTTCGAACTTCGACTAGTAAGTGGTAAAGCTAGGTAATTTTGAAGTTAGGTATATAAATCCTTGCTGGGTTAATACTATTGTTCAGGAGTTTAAAATTCATAATATATTATTATTTTCAAAACTCATAAGAATACTACATTTACGAGTGGATTCAAATGGATAGAAATCAAAACAATATATCGTTGATAAAAGGGTAGTTTCGGAGATATAAAGATAGGCATTTGTGAACAACAACCATAGAAAAAAATAAGCCCATGGGACCACACGGGATAGAGTCAGTGATAGAGGAAGATACACAATTGTGAACAGCATGGATAGAAAAAGATAGACAGTTGTGACCGTAAGTAATAGAGTCAGCGATACAAAGAGATAGATCTAAGTAGACGCGACGGATAGGGCAGGGAAAGAAAAAGATAGAGTTTGTCGGATGCAAAGTTTGCATTTGGGAAGAATTGAATATCTGTATCTTTTTCTATCCATACGTTTCTATCTTTTTTAATCTTTGTAATTCCAGCAGGGTTGTTTGTAGGCGCAATCAAAAAAGTTTATTTTATAAATAATTTCAAAATTATCGGAATGACAGAGCTGAAAAACGACGGAACCTGAAAATAATGCACATGCCCTACCGAAAAGAATCTTTGAGTATATACTAAAAATTCTTTAGGTTAAAGAAGCTCAGAGAAATTCTCCGCAGACACTCAGGTAGATATTTTTAAAGGACCAGGAAGCTCGTTTAAATGGTCTGAAGGCTTTAAAATATCCTTTCCGAAATTGAAATAAGAATACGATCATAAATAACAAGCAGAGAGGCTATCTCAATAAAGTATCCGACACTCAAGGGTCCTTTGTTAAGCTTTCGGATTAAAATTTAGAAGTAGATTTTTTTTTAATTTCATAGTTAACAGCCTAAAACATAATAATTTGGAATCTATGGGTTTTGATGACTTCAGATATCTAACTTTTTTGTAATGCTTAAAATTGGAATTAATAGAACGTTTCTCGTAAATGGAATGAGATAGCCAAAAAAGACAACATTTTTGAATTCTAATAGAAAATTGTATATCAGTACCATATATAAGTTATAATTATAAATAAGTATAATGAGAAAATTCATCAATTAAAAAAAAGTGTTAATAATTTGAAGAGAAATTTAAAAAGGGAGAGCGGATTAGCCACGACCAGCTACTGTAAATAACTCTGCCCGCCCGGTACGTGACGAATACAGAAGGAATATTATATTACCGTCGCACCACTCTTAAAACGACCACTAAAAGGATCTCGAAAAAGGCCCAAGTCTCTCAAACTATCTCCGAGACTATTTTGTTTCAAATCGAATTTGTTTATAGACTCAAATGGGCCAAGCTATTTCGCTAAAGAAAACTCAGAGATCTCTTTCGGTAGGGTGCATACAATTTTTATTTAGCACAATAAATTTTTTTGTTATTATCCTTCAAAAAACGATCCATAAACATAAAAACATTCAAGAATTATTTTCAGTGAACCATTCAAATAACTTTTATTCTACATGTTTTGAAAAATGGAGTTATTTATAACATTTTAAACTATTTCAGAAAAAATAAAAATATATTCGCATATAATTTCGAAATCAGAATAAAGATGCTCATTCAACATGGCGAAACTTTACAAAAATAGTGTAACTGGAATCGAGGTACATATTTTAAACATTCGCAAACTTTTATTATACAAATTACGGCCAGTATTAAATGACAGAAACCTGAACTAAATAATAAATTTATCTTACTTAATTAACAAAAATTACAATTCAATCTTTAGGGAAATTAATATTGTTAAAAAATCAGGTATTTATTAATTAATGTATTCATAAAGTAAATAGCTTTAATTTATAATTTTCATTTAGACATTGAAATCATGGTTAGTTAATTTTCACTTTTATTTCTGAAAATTTAATTTATTAGTAACCTTTCATATTAATTTCAGAAAAAATTAAATCACATTACCATATAAATTTATAAATTGAAGGCAGATATCCATTTCACAACATGAGAATCACAACATGAGAATCATTATTTTGCAAATTATATCCAATATTCAGTTATATAACCTTCGAATAAACAATCAATTTATGTCACCTAAATTTAAGAAACTAGATTTTAATCTTTATTTAATTTTACATTTAAAAAAATTCATCAGCTAATAATGAATTAATTATTTCCCAGTATGAGAAGCATTTACTATAACTTTCACTGAAGCATTCAAACCACTTTTCCCTAATATCTTTTTTTAAATTTAAGCTTTCTTTTTTATTATTTGATTTATTAATAGCATTTTTAACTAAATCCAAAAAGCATAAGTTTTAATAGAATCCATTAATAGTTAATCAGTTCAAAACATAAAAAGCATTAAACAATCAGTTTCATTGAATCATTCTATTAATTTTTACACTATATTTTCTTTAAATTCAAAACAGCATTTTTATATGAATAATTTATTAATAACCTTTAAAAATAATTTCGAAAAATTGAAATTATTCACTTATAATTTTGAAAACTGAATTTAGATACTCATTTCACTTCACAAGCATCAGAAATCTCGTATAATTCTAATAGAGGTATTCTAAACAGAAAAAAAACTTTTATTTAAAAGTAATATCTAGTATTCAATTACATAATCTGAAAGCAAATAATCAATTGTTGTTGCGTAATTTAAAACATCTCAAATTGAATTTTTATGTAATACAATATTGTCGTCAAAATTAATCAGCTAAAAATTAATAAAATAGTTCACAATATAAAAAGCCTAAAGCAATAATTTCCATTGAAAAAACCAAATAATTTTTTCAATTTTATATTATTTTAATTGAACCATTTTAATAATTTTTACTTTGATTATTTTGCAGGGAAAGTAAAGATAGGATGAAGGGGAATTTAGGGAAATGGAGGAAAGGGGAAATAGAAAAAGGAGAACTCAAGAAATAGGAATGTAAGAGTGGACGAAGCACTTCAAGGGGTAGCTAGGAGGAGTGGAATATAGGGTAAAGGGAGAAGGAAGAAAAGTGGTCGATGGGAACGAGGAAATTGGAAACGAGATAAGTAGGGATGAGGTGAATGAGGCGATTGCAAGGTTGAAAAGAAACAAGAGGTATAGTATGGAAAGGCGAAGGTTGGCCGGAGGAATGGAAGACAGGGCTGTTAGTACCGTTGATTAAAAAAGGAGAAGGCAAAAAGGTGTAGGAATATAGAGGTATCACACTCTTGTCCATGGGATATAAAATTTATGCGGAATTGCTTAGAAGGAGGTTGGAAAGACAGGTGGAAGAGAAGGGAAGTATACCGGACAACCAAACGGGTTTTAGGAAAGGGATGGGTACCATAGATAACGTCTACGTACTCAACTATCTAGTCAATAGGAACCTAGGGCGGAAGAAAGGGAAGCTAGTCGCATTGTTTGTAGACTTTAAGGCAGTATTTGACTCAGTTAACAGGAGGATCTTATGGGCAGCAATGAAAGAGAGAGGAGTAGACGAAGGTTTAATAGAGAGGATAAAAGAAATATTTGTAGATACTAAGATAAGGGTGAAGATAGGGGATAAGAAAGGCAAGCAATTCTGGACAGGAAGGGGGCTCAGCCAAAGGTGTTCTTTGAGCCCACTTCTGTTTAGGAATCTCTCAGATTTAGAGAATAAGTTGAAGATGAAAGGAAAAGGAGGGACAACGTTAGGAACGGGCAAACTGTATTCACTAGCATATGCAGATGACGTAGTGCTATTAGCGGATGATGAAAGAGGTATGAACTTGTTGATGAGAGTGTTCGAGTAATATGTGAGAGAAAAGGGTTTAACAATAAATGTGAACAAAACCAAGATGATGTGTTTCAGAAATAAAAGAGGTAGCTTAGAGTATGAATGGAAGATAAGTGGCATGGTGGTAGAGTTGGTTGATGAGTTTTGCTACTTAGGATTTTGGTTCGAAACGAGAGGAGGAAGCGAGCTGCACGTGAGAAAGAGAATGGAATGCGCGAGTAAAGTAATGGGACAAGTATGGGTTATAGGAAAAAGAAGGTTCAAGAATGATTGGAAGTTGAGAGTGTGGATGTTTAATGTATTAGTATGGTCAGTGTTAAGCTATGGGGTAGAAATATGGGGATGGAAAGAACACAAGAGAATAGAAAGTTTGCATGAGCGTTTTTTGAGATGGGTTTTGGGAGTGAGCTGGAGTTGCCCAAGTTATATGTTGAGGGAAGAAATAGGACGAGAAAAAATGATGGTAAGACAAGTGAAAAGAGCCTGGAACTTCGAAGAGAAACTAAGAAGGGGAGAATGGAAGAAAAATTGCACGAGCGTGTGCCCGCGAGGTCATGGGTCAAGAGAAGAGGGGTAACGTGGGGCGTTCAAAATGGAAGGAGGAGATACATGAAAAGAGGTGTGAATATGGTATACATGAGAGGGGTACAGAGTGGAAGGAAATAGAGGAAGAGATGAAGGCAAGGCAAGCTGAGGAAAGATGGGAAAAAATCGCAGATTCAAGGTACGACAGCTGGTATAGAATGGTTAAGGGGAAGGGGAAACCAGAGTACCTGAAAAATATTAAAAAGGAGAGCAAATGGAATAGAGTAGTGAGATTCAGAATAGGAGAGGGTATAAGAGCATACCGGTATTGAATGAATGGAGAAGAGAATGTGTGCAGAGTGTATAGTTATGGGCAGGAAACATGGTTGCATGTGTTAGAGATGTGTACAGGGAACGAAGGGGGAGCGGAGAGTACAGGAGAGAGGATTAAATGGATTCTGAATGAAAATGGTCAGGGGGGGAGGGAATCGATGAAGAAGCTAGAAGATCTGAGAGAGAGAGAGCTAGTTGCACAGGATAGTAGAAAAAAAAGCCAAAAAATGACTCCGAAAGAAGGAGAGTTACGAAGTAGTGTTGCGAACTAGAGTCAAAATTTGAAATTGATAATGGTAAGAGGAAACAGAAGCCCAGGGCAAAGTCGCAAACGTTTAGGAATAAGAACAATAATTTAAGACTGTATAAAGCGAATAGTTCATGAGATAGTATAATGCTTGATTGTAAGAATACTTGTAATGGTTATGTAAAGACTCTCAAACCCGTAAAGGGGAGAGAGAATAAACAAATAAAGAAGAACTATTAACGAGTAAAGAACATAAAAATCATTTAATAATTATTTTCATTAAAATGTGTATGTACTAGACCTGTGCATTATTCAAATCGAATCGGTTTCTTCCGAACCGAGCTAGCTGAGTGTAATCCGAAAAAAAATCCGAATTGAACTAGGCAGTTTGAAAGCCTTTTGAATCGATATTCGAAATCTCTTAGTTTGAATAAAAAAAAAGGATTCAAAGTGAGCAATTTGAAAGTCTTTTGAATCGGGGTTCGACACCCTGAGTTCGAATCGAAGAAAACCGATTCGAATTCAGCTCATAGCATGGTGCTCGCGATTGAAAAATTTTAAAAATATGTTTAAAAATAGGGTTCACGTGTTCTAAATTTTCGAAAGGCTATAAATACAAATATTTGGAAAAAAATTTTTCTCTATGTTTTTCTTTAAGAAAAAGATTATAATTTTCATCTCTGTGAAAAATTTTAAATGTTCAGAAAAAATGATAGTTTATGTCATTTTTATTCACTGTAAAATAGTCTAAAATGCATTAAGAGTAATAAAAAAGAAATTTTATGCAATTATCAAAAGTCTTAAAATGGTCTAAGATGCGAAAAAGAATATTGCATGAAATAATGAGTCAAAGTAGGCGCGAAGAAAATGGTTTGAAAAAAAAATGGTGAAAAAACTTTTAAAAAAATGGTTACAAAAAAATGGTTTGAACAAAATTGGTTGGAAAAAAAATTTGGCGTTTATGCATTTTTTCTGTGTCAAATTTTGGCGCTCATTCCTTTTTTCTTTGCAAAATGTTGACGCTTATGTCCTTTTGTACAATGGGGGAAGAATGGATGGACACCTGATTGAAACTATAAGGTTATCAGCCCGAGATTACGAAATCCTACAAATTTTACCCGATTTAAATTATCTATTTTAAAATTATTGAATTTATATTCCCATTGGCAGTTAATTTATTCTTTTTTACTTTTTTTTAAGCTGTGACTTATAATGATGGCTCTTGCCCTGACATTCGATTCTTGAGGTATAGCTATAGAGTAATGATCAAGACTCCCCACTGCTAGGCGATAGGTTCAGCTTTAGATGTAGGTTCGAAACCCGGTAGCTGTAGAAAATTGATTTGTAATATAATATTTAAAAATATAATATTTAGTATTCATTTTAAGTAGGGCCATTAAAATATATTAAAAAATACTCACAATCAATTTTTTTTGTATATATTTATTTTTATATCTTAAGAGTATAACAATGGGAGGTGTTTGAAATTAAACAAAAACTTTGAAAATAACAATTTTGGTTATAAATAATAGTTCGACCATATAGTCATATGATGATGAATGAATGGTCGTAAACACAATTAAATGATGTTTTAACATCAACTCTAGCATTTTCGTACGTCAGCGGTTTGCCAGTAAAGAACCAGTACTATTGCAGTACCACGCCAGTACTGTACGCCAGTGCTGTGCAACCCTATTGCAAATATCTATATAGGTCACTAATAGGATCACTATTAGGTCATTAATAAGATCACTATATAGGATCACTATATAGGTCACTATATAAGGATCCTATAAGTGACCCATATAGGATCCTATGTAGGATCACCTATATAGGTCAGTATAGGAGCCACCTATAGGAAATGAAACACCTTCCTACATAGGATACTATATAGAATTCTATTAGTAACCTATATAGGACAGATGATGAACCGGAAGTGTTGCGCAGTAGTTTCCTATAGCAGACACAGCTGCGCATAAGTTATTTTTGACTATGCGATTGCCTAGTAGTAGGAACCTGTATAGGTTCTTATATGGATTCTAACCTAGGAATAAGGAACCCATACCCTTACCATAGAATCATTTAGGATTCTATAAAGAATCCTATGCAGGAAGCTGTTTCATTTCCTATAGGTGGCACCTATACTGACGTATATAGGTAACCCTATATAGGATCCTATATTGGTCACTTATAGGATGATTACATATAATCCTATTAGGGACCTTTACAGGCACCTATATAGGTATTTGCAGTAGGGAACATTACCAGCACATGCCCCGTACTGGACAGCCGGTAATTTTTGCTGGGCCAGGACTGTGCCAGTGATGTATTTCCACTTGGAAAATACTTCATGGTAGGTAATTAGGTAGGTAGGAAGCTGGTAGGTAGTTAATTAATAGGTAGGCAGTCAGGTAGGCCTACTCAGTACTCTCAGTATTTTTACTCGCGCTATTCACGTGAAACTCATCTCCTTTTCAAAATTAAAGTCGTAAGACCTTATCTTTTTTGCGCTACACGTTTTCAAACATGTACAGTAGGGTGGCTCAAAAACGCTTTTTTTCTTTAGAGGGCAATGATTTCCCCAATTTCATTTCAAATCCGAAAAAAGAAATTCCCTAATTTTTATTTTTGTTATTTTTTGACTTTAACAGGTGCCGGTTTTGAGTTGAAGTTTCCCATGGGGAATGCATGGGGAAAATCACTTTTTTGAGTTTTTCGAATAATTTTTTAGGGTTTCAAAAAATGTGATAGGAAAGTATGGTGGCCTGTGGAGAATTATACAACGAAGAATTTTATGTATCAGACAAATGGGGTTGACACCTCTTAATTAATAAACCAGAAGTTAATTACTTCTAAATTATTTAAACAAATGAAACTTTAAAAAAAAATTTTTTCGAAAATTTGCCTATTTAATATAATTTACTATACGTGTTGTGAAATATTTAATAACATTTCTTAATTAATTTGTAATTGTTTAAGCAAACGTAGTTTGTTTGAATTTTTTTTTAAATTCGTTTTTTTCTCCAAAAAGGATCACTAGTTGTCCACTATTTTTCCAATAATTTCGTTTCGAATTTTTCAAAAATTATAATTATTACTGTGGGTCTAGTGGAATATTTATCAATTATAATTCATTACTGATTAATAATTAATTTAATAATAATTTATTTATCAGTTATACTTAAGTAATAATTTTTATGCAAAAGAATTGGTTTTGAATAAAGTTAATCAAACAATGTTGATAAATATTCCACTAGACTAGTAGTAATAATTTTTAGGGGGAGAACGAATTTTCGAGAAAAAAAATTATTTAAACAAATTCCATTTGTTTAAATAATTAAAAATTAATTAACCAATGATAATAAATATTCCACTAGACCAATATTAATAATTTCAATTAAAAAAAGACGAGAATACATTTCTCGAAATGTCGATTTCATGAAGAATTGATATTTTTTGTTTTAAGGGTAGTTTTCAGGTACTCGTGGGCGTGTGTTAGGGGTGTCAAACCCATATGCCTGATAAATGAAATTCTTCGTTGGATAATTCTCTACAGGCCCCCATACTTTCCCGTCACATTTTTTCAACCCTGAAAAAATTTTTCAAAAACTCAAAAAAGGTTTGAAATAAAATGGAGGGGGGGGGGGGGGGGGGGGGTCGTTACCCATGAGCATGAAAAAAAATTTTGCCATGCTTTTTCGAACCACCCTAATATACAGCCATTTTACCGATGAACAGTTGATTAACTTAATTGTATACTTACATTTGTATAGTCAATGGTAATCCCCGTCAGAGGATCCCCATATATTTGATTTGAAAGTAGTTTTATTATTAATTTTAAATAATTATTAAAAAATCATGAATGCATCTACTATAAGAAAGAAAATATATTTACTAATTTATCAAAATGAGGAACTTTGTTTTGAAAATTGTATTGAACGAAATGTCTCGCCAAATGCATCAGTAAAATTTTGAAATCAACCGTTCCACAGTAAAAAACTGTACATTTGTAAAGAACAAGCTAGCAAAAAAGTTATACAGATTATTTTCCAATGTGTATAACTTTTTTGTTCTGGGATGTTTCATTATTTCAACACGAGGCGAAATCCTAATACCCGGCAAGTTCTCCCTGCATGCTCTGTCACAAAAAATAAAATTCTGCGCGAGGTTGGGGAGACCTTTTCATACTCGTTTTTCCTCCAAAAAGGCTCGAAAATTGCGAATTCGGAAATACGTAGGTTCCACGACCCATAAAGAGGCTTTAGCGATATCCTAAAACTCCCTCCGAGCTTTCTCAAACCGAGTTCGCACTGATGATTTTAGAGTATTAAGTGAGCACGTAGCGAGGTTTCAAAATAATATTCAATGTTTCAAAAGTACTCTCTAAAGACTCTTTAATGCTTGCAGAAGTCTACTTATTAACGAATTCGTAATTTTCGAGCCTTTTTGGAGGAAAAACGAGTATGAAAAGCTCTCTCCAACCTCGCGCAGAACTCTATTTTTCGTGACATAGCATACAGGGAGGACTTGCCAGGTATTAGGATTTTGCCTCTAGAAATTGTA
>NC_046661.1:14913237-14941789 GCF_010883055.1 Belonocnema kinseyi | reverse complement strand
ATAAAAAATTCCATTTTGTGGTCAAACTATGTAGAATACGAAAAAAGAAAAATTAACAATAATTTTTATCCCAAAAAAGATCTACAATTTCGTTAATAATCACTTCTTGACAGGACGCGTACTCTTTATTTTATTCGTGAAAAATAATATTGAAAATTTAAAAAAAAACAAGATTTGTCGAAAAATGACGAAATTTACGAGAGACAAATAGATGCAACAAAACCTGTTCACAAATGTCTGTCGAAAATTGAGCGCGCAGCGCGAGTGTCACGATGAGGATGTGTACCTCAAAGTCTACAAAGCTTTGAGAAACTTAATCTTGAACTATACTTTATTAAGTAGACAATTCAGAATATGAAGACTCATATAAATACTGCGATCTAAAAAAGATCATTTTTATGTAGTTTTATTCAAGCATTCCAAATGCAAAGATTAAATATCCGAGTGCGAAGCACGAGGTGTAATTATGTCTGAGCGCAAAGCGCGAGGTAACTCATTATCGAGGGTGAAGCGCGAGAATCAATAGACGCGCGCCCCAGGCGGGCTCAAACTAGCGAGTCGCGCGCGTAGTGTGCGATGAGAATGTGCCCGCCAAGTGGGCAGATTTTTTTACTTATTTATTTTTATTGTTTCGATTTATTAACTTGGTCCGTTAAACAACGTTTACTTACTCCAAAATTGTAATTGCATTTCGTAAACTAATACTACTTATTTTTCTCCATTTCTAAACACTTTATCTTTTGAAAAAATTTATTTTTTGAACCTTAAAATCTGATTTACTTATGAAGATTCAATTAAAAATTAAAAGTAAGATAGGTTACTCTCTTTCAGTTGAACCAGCAGAAGTGCAAGTCACAAAAATACACTTCATTATTCAACAAAGTTAAAAAAATCATAAGATGAATTTCAACTATCATCATTCAAACTTTTTTGTTCATTATTATTAAATTTTGCATATTGATATATCTTAAAAAGAAATAATGTTTGAAAAAATAAAACTTCATCAATTTTGTCTGCAAAAAAATTAGTATGATACATAAAAATATTGGAACTTTACAAAAATATTAATGCTTGGTTTGCATTGTTTAAGTTTACGGTCAAAGGATATTGATAGTTGAATAAATTAATTTGAGTATAAAAAAATTGTATTTAACCCTGGTGTTGCCACCTGGGTACCCGGGTACCCATCGGCATACGTTAAATAACTATTTTTCTAATAAAGATAGGCCGAATGCTTCTCGAATCAGCATGATTTAACTGATTGTCTATCGAAATTTACATTGCATATATTTTTAGAAATTTTTTAGCTTGAAATATCTTGCAATTAAAAAAAAATCACGGCGGGGCCACCTGGGTACCCCGACAGAAAAAGCATGATTTTCATACAGTATATCATAAAAATAAAGTTTGTTATAATAGTATATGAAGTTAATATGGATAAGTTGATAAATAATAACAAAATATATACATTTTTAATTGAATTTTCTTGAATTCTTGGACGTAATACCGAGCCTTATCGGAAACAAGAAATTTTCGATGTAGCTGCGCACATTTTATATCTGTTTCAGTACTACCAATGTCACTGCACATTATTAAATTATTATATTCAAGTATAAATAACTTCCTAGAATATACTAAGTTTAGTCAGTTTAAATTGAGCAAATTACTCAACTTGCCCGAAGGGCAGGTAGCACTTGTTAAAAGAAATTTATATCGCTTTGGTTGGCGAAAACATATCAACGAATGAATTTATTCTTCCAAAGTTAAAAGACTTAACTTAAACAAAAAAGGAGCTTAAAACTAATCATCGAAAGAAGTATAGAAAATCTAAAACACCATACTCAAACCAACCAACAAAGTTGCGTGATGTCCCTCAAGAACTTTAATCTACATTTGCGCGAACTTTACTGTACCAACTAACTCTCAATACATTACAAAAAGGCAATTTTGCTATTTTCTATAATTTTAGAAAAAAATAAGGAAATTAATTATTATCAAGCCTTCTTGCGCAATTCTGTTGCACATTTAAAAAAATTTATTTTGGATTAAAAAATTTGCTTTCAAATTTGCGTAAGTTTAAGAGTTATTCAGGAATTTTAAAACGATTAGAAAATAATTAAAATTTGTAAAGACTTTTTAAAGAATTTTTTAAGGTTTCACGAAAATGAAAAAAAAAACCTCTTTTACATTTCTACGAATAATTAATATAATTTTTTATTTTGAAAAATTGATCTGAAAAAGATCTAATACTTTTTAAACTATGTTTGAAATGGTCAATAAAGCATCTGAAGATTTTAAGGCAATCTTTTTCATTTTGCCGAATTTCAAAGAAAATCAGGAAACATTTAAATAGTTTTTAATGATTAGAAGGCTTAGAAAGCCCGACAACATTAGAAACAGAACTTTTTCAAGATTGGTAGAAAATTTTTAATGACTTTTTATTCAAAAAAACATACTTCCTGAGAATATTAAAAAAGGTTTTTAAACATGTGAAAGGATTTCCTAAAATTTAAAAGAAGGCTGTAGAAGATTTTAAAGTAAAATGTTTCAATTTGGTAAGATTATAATAAATAGATCAAAATTGAGTAAATGCAGGAAATATTAAGAAGAATTGAAGAGATTCAAATCGAATTTTAAACTTAAATTCCGTTAAAAACTTAGTTTTCTAAAGAATTTACACATAAACTTTAGAAGCTTTAAAGGAATTCCGAAAAATTTCAAGGAGGTAAAACTATTTTTCTCAAAATTCCTGGGAAAAATTTAAAAGATTATGAGTTAATTTTTTCGCATCTTGAATTAAAGAACATAATTCTTACTAGGCGTCTTCGTGCAATTTTATTACACAATTTTTCAAATTATATGTTGCTTTAAAAAGCTACATTCAAGTTTGAGTAAGTTTAAGAGATATTCAGAAATTTTGAAAGGATTCAAATATAATTAAACCTTGTGAAGATTTTTCAAGAATTTTGTAAGTTTTCACGAAAATGAAAAAATGATTTTAGGTTCCTAGAAATAATTAAAATAATTTTTTATTTCGAAAAATTAATTTTAGGAGATTTTTTTAAAGCATTTCCAAGCATTCAAAAAGACGTCAAAAATTGTCAAAATATCTGAAAATTTTTAAAGGCAATTTTTTTAAAATTTTGCACAATAAAAAAAAATCAGGAAAAATTTAAATAATTTTTAAAGATTAGAAGACCTGACAAGATTTAAAAAAATATTAATTTCCTAATTATCGTGTGAACATTTTTAATGATTTTTTATTTTGAAAAATGCGCTTTAAAAGAAAATTAAAGAATATTTTCAAGCACATAATACAATTTCCTAAAATTTCGAAAAAGAGTGTAAAAGGTTTTAAAATCAACATTTTTTAATTCCATAACATTACACATATTTTAAAGTGTAAATAATCGAATAAATTAAATTAAAAATGAGTAGAACTGATGAGATTAAAAAATAATTTAAACTTCAGAGGAGTTTTAGAAACGTATGATAAACTGATTTAAAAAAACTGAAAATCCTAAAAATTCTTGTAGAAGAATAAGAAAGATGCGCCTGGAAATTGTATACAATTACCAGTCTTTAAAATTAAAATTCGAATGATTTTTTTTTAATTATACTTTCAGCACATTTCTTCTCAATATACTTTCAGCACATTTCTTCTCAAGCAGAATCCCCGATTCTAATCGCAAGAGGTTCAATTATTTCCAATTAGAATAAGTAATTACATAAATTTTGAAAATTCAAAAAAGATAACTTGAAATAAGGCAAATGAAATTTTAAAAAAGTTTATTTTAATTACACATAAAATTTGTTGGATTACTTCTAAAAGTTTGGAAACATTAAAAATTGTAGTATTTAAATACACTTAACATTTAAGACTTTTATTTTAAATTTTGATAAGATATAATTGATATGTATGTAAAATGAAAAAATAATAAAAGTCGATAAACGAAGGACTTTCATATAATGAACGATAATGAAAGAAACTCCTTGGGAAAAAATGTAAATAATTGTTTTGGAATGAATTCTAACAGAAAACTGGAAAAAGATTAGAACATTTTTTTTATTATTTCCTAAAATGTCTAAAAAGTATGTAAAATATTTTGAAGCAAAATGTTGTAATTTTTCCATATTACTTAACTTCAGAAAAATTAAAGAAGATAATTCTTTCAAATTTGAGTAAGTTTAAGAGATATTAAAAAATGTTGAAACGATTCAAAAATAATTAAAACTTGTAAAGATTTTTAAAAGAATAATTAACATAATTTGTTTCCAATAATTAATTTGAAAAGGTTATTTTTAAACATTTCAAAATATTGCAAATGATTTCAAATATTCTCAAAGCATCTGAAAAACTTTAAAGGCATTTTTTTTAATTTTGCAGAGTTAAAAAAAATCAGGAAAAATTTGAATAATTTTTAAAGATTAGAGATTGGAATGTCTGACAAGATTAGAAAAACAGAATTATTTTTCTAATAATCGTGTAAACGTTTTAAATAATTTTTTATTTTAAAAAATGTACTTTAAAAAAATTCAAGCAGATCTTTAAACACATCAAAAGATTTCCTAAAATTTAAAAGTAGAGTGTAGAAGATTTTAAAGCAAAATGCTTGAATTTGATAAGATTAAAAAGTTTTAAAAATGTAAATAATCAAGTGAATTCAGGAAGCATTTAGTAGACTTGATGAGATTTAAAAAATTTAAACTTAAGAAGTGTTACCAATATCTTGAAGAATTCAAAACGTTTTAAATAGATAAGAAATTTTCCTAATATTTTTTAAAATACTATAAAATAAAAATAAAATGTCTTTAAAATCTCCTAGGATCTTTTCTGGCGCACCTGATATATTCGAAAATCATTTTTTTAATATTCTTAATAATCTTATAATAATTATTTACATATAAATTTATAAAAAAACTGATAATACTTATTTTATTGTATATGAATTTTTTACAAAATCTTTAATGCCTTAAAATACTTATCTAAAAATTTCAAAATTTGGCTTTTACAATTTTATTCTAAGTGTAAAATAAGTCCAACAAAATTTATTTTATAAAGAAATATCTCATTATTATAAAAACAGAAGAAAATTGTAAAGGTAAGTCTTTGTAGCATTTTAATAACTAATGAACATATTTTTAGATTATTTTTCCTTGATTCTGGCCGAGGGTCAAACATGGTACAAAAAACAGTCGTGAAATTTCAAATAAAAATTGTACTCTCTATACATTAATTTTTTTAATTAATCATAATAATACTTTTATAAGTATTGCCGAAATTTATTTGCATATGATATACATTGATTTTTATTTTAAAAATTCGTGTAAATAGTTGGTGTTTTTTAAATTCTACAATATTTGTGTACCATGTTTGAACTTAGGGAATAGATTTCAGGACTAAAGTTATAAAAATATATTCATTAGTTAGTAAAATACTATGAAGAATCGCCTTTCAAATTATAGCTAAAGTTGAAGAAATAGATATTTCTCTTATCCCACAAATTTTTTAGTGAAATTCCTTTCCACACCACATTCAAAGGAAAATTTTACAACAGTTTTGTCAAATGATTATTCTTTTGAATGAGGTCAAGTTAATAACTTTTAGGCTTTTTCTCTTAAAATACTCAAAATTGTGATTATAGCCTGATATAGCATGAAAAGAGATGTCTCAAAAAATAACCTAGAGGACTTTAAATTTTTCATTTTATTGCATTTAAAAAAATATTAGAAAAATGCGATGCTGTTTAAAAGATGTTCAGGACAACTACAAGATTGGAAGATATTAACGAATAATTGATCAATTTTGATGAATTTTTTCAAGTTTTTAAATATTGCTGAAACGTTTAAAATAAAATAAATTCCAAAAAAATATTTTTAACTTACTACATTTAAAAAAAATTTTAAAAAGCATTCAAGATTTCAGAAAATTGACTTATATAATCTTCTAAATTTTTTACAGGAATTTTAAGAAAAATAATTTTATCTCCTCGAAATCTTTCGGAATTCTCTTAAATCTTCTAAAGTTTTTTTTTTGAAATCCTTGAAAATCTACATTTCTAAAAAAATTTAAGTTTAAAATTAGATTTCAATCTCTTCCATTCTTCTAAATATTTCTTGAATTTACTGGATTATTTAGGTTTTTTAAAACTTTTTAATCTTATCAAATTGAAATATTTTGCTAGAAAAGTTTCTGAACTCTTCTTTTAAATTTTAGGAAAACGTTTGATGTGTTACAAAACCTTTTTGAATTTTTTTTAAAGTACATTTTTGTAAATAAAAAATATTAAAAATTTTCAAACGATTATTAGAAAAATAATTCTTTTTTCTAATATTTCTCTCAGAATTCATTCCATTCCATTTTTGGTTGAAAAATAATTTTGTAAATGAAAATCTAACTATAAGTTTAAAAGTTGAACTATTCTGTTGTAAATTCGATTGTGTGTGTTTTTTTATAGATGAAAATTGAACACTTTTGTTGACACTTCTTTTTCTTGAAAAATGTTCTTTTTAGTTCTAAATTTTTCTTCTTTGTTGGCGAATTATTCTTCTTGAACAATTCATATGTTTTAGATAAAAATTAATTTCTTTTATTGAAAATTCGCATTTATTTGGGTTTAAAAATTAATTTTTTCAACTGCAAACTTCAGTATAAAGTACAATGTTTAAGTTAAAAAATGTATTTTTGAAAGTAATTTTGGGGTCAATGTTATTGATGGAATTATTTTCATTAAAAAATATGAATGATTCTTATTTTATATTTTACTTGTAACTCAAAATTGTAGTTCTTACAAATTTGATTGATTGTTTTAGTTCACCTTTTAAACTAATTTCAGGAAAACATTTAATATATTTACAAGCAATTTTGAAAAACTAATTTAGGTAGTCACACACCTTACGTGTATTAAATGAGTCATCATCATACTCAAAAAGTACATAACTTGTATTTTATAATATAGCACTGTGGCGTCGATTCATGGTAAAAAAATGGTAAACAAAAGCAATAATAAATTACTCGAACCATTAATACTCTGCAGTCACGAACTCAAACACAATGCGTGTTATGGGCCCATTGAAGAAATGCAAACAAACTTTAGTTAGTAGACACAAAGGGCCCTCTGATTACCAATACTTAAAATGCATAAATTTTAGTTTATAATATAAAACTGAGGTGGCTCCGCAAACTTGGATAATACTACAGAAACAGAAGTAGAAACGATATTGTCGATTCATACTAAATTACATTACTACAACCATATAGTCGATTCCTACTATATAAAATTACTACCAAGATGGAGGTTATTACTTTTCATATGAAGGACCTGATTGAAAATACCACGCAGTGTACGCGATTGGCCGTAGAATAAGCGAAGTCGAAAAGAATTACTATTCTAGTAAACTCGAGTTCCTCGCAATTGTTTGGGCCATATCTCGTTTGCGTTCACATTTAATCAATATTAATTTGAAAATATTTACAGATTGTTAATCTCTTTTATACATAAACACACAGAAGACGAAAATCCCGCAAATTCTTAGATGGGGAAACCTGGTAGAGAATGTTTTCATATAATATTTGTGTACAAACTATAAGCACGAAATACTAAAATGATCAATGATCTGAACAAAATCATTTGCGCTACAAATACTTTTTTCCTATTTAGAAGAACGTAAGAAACTACTTTTAATTCAGAAATTTACGTGAAAATACTATTTGAATCTTTTTACAAGCATAATGAAAATAGATGTGACATGCCAGACAATTTTTTATGCATATTTATAAATATTCTAGCTTAATATATAAAAGAATAAAATCGATGTCCATGCATTAAATTTTCGACTTTTTCGCTTAAAAAAAATATTATAAAAATATGATCATAGGTATGTGATTATTTATCCGCAATGAAGCTTCCTACGATTTTTTTCGCAATTATAGGAAAACATGTATAGTATGCACTATAGGAAATTAATATTCAAATGATAAAAGAATTCACTATATTAAGATTGGTAGAAAAAAATAATAGAACAATATCAAAATACTTAATGAAAAATGGAATGTAAAATTAATAAATGAATAATGTTGGATTACCTAAATTAAAGTATTCAAAAGTTATAACCACATTATGAGCCCCGCGCACATACGGTCCTCCGGGTCAAGGCTGGAAGTGGGGAGAAGCCACACGCTAGGTTCTGTTCTCAAAATTCTCACCATCAAGGACTTTGTCTTATGCCACCTTCACTGTAGAACGGTACACCCTGCAGCCAACCTATTACATTTCTCCAACCGACGCCATTACATCTTTCCAAGATAATATTAATCATAAATAGTAATAAACTTTCAATAAACATTCTAGTATTTACCCTGCTGATTTTTTTAAAGACTTCGCTCGTTCCTGGCATTCTACCTCTTTCAACCATACTTTAATTTGCGAGACTCTTTCACAAATTTGGCGCCCAATAAATATTTTCTGTACACGATAGAATAGACTACCGAAACTCATGGACTGTTTAGCGCCACGGTCAGGGATCATGCCCAACTTCGTGGCTCATTGATATTTTGTACTTCAAGACTCCCTCATTCAATAACACACGGGTCTGAAGGTCGAGCGAAGAATACTTTTTCGTTGGTATTCCGTCCAAAGCCGATTTTCGTGCATGCTAAAGGAGACATAACGACACTCGAAGACGGTTTGGCACCGCACTCAGGGTACATACTCTGTACCCCTTTGATATTTTGCAGTTTAAGCCCCACGATCAATAATATACGTGTCTGAAGGTCGACAGAAGGATACTTTTTCTTTGGTGCTACGTCCAAAGTCGCTTTTCATGTATGCCAACAGAGATACACCGAGACTAGAGGACTGTTTGGCACATGTACGCGGTTCAGACATGTACATTATCGATCAGAGGGTCCTACACTACAAAGCTTCAAAGAAGCACGGAGTTGGGCATGAGCCTTGAGCGTGGAGCCAAACGGTCTAAAATTATATAAATTAATAAATATTTGTCTGCTGATCACGAAAATCGATGTGTTTGGCGCAACGCTCATAGGAACTGTGCACTAGGCGCTCCGATTGACATTTTGTAGTTTCGAACCTGCTGATAAATAATATCGAGGTTCAAAGGTCAAGAAATGCAACGATAGCCACCAGTGCAGTAGCAAAGTTCCTTTTTGCATGGCATTAAAAAAGATGAAATGAGAAGTGGTTTGTTCCAAAGCTCACAAGTCATCCCTACTAGGCGATCTAACTGACACTTTGTAGTTTTGGACAAACGGTTCCTGAACGCCATTGCGAAATGGTTCTACTGTACAAAAGCTTAATCCTGTATTGAGAAAAATTGAAAAAATAAGAAATTGTATTCCGCAATACTAGTAGAATTCCTGAATAAATGTACGAATTTAAATTCTGAAATCTTAGTATCAAATAACCAACTCAATGGCAGTCAATCATGCCTAACAACTGACAAAAGGCGAAAAACAAACATTGAAGCAAAAAAATATTACACTTTCTGCTCGGAATATATCTTTGGATATAAAATAATCTTCCTTTTGTTTTTTGCCATAGCATTCACACAAAACATTTTGCAAATAGTTCTGTCATTTTCATGAAAGTAATGAATCAACTTTCCAGTTGATCGATTACTGCTCCTGAGAAATGAAATAAGTTTCTTAATTATTTTGATCACTTGAATAAGTTTAGTCTTCAGAAACTCAGAGTTACGTCATTTAAAAGAATGTTCGTTTTCTTGTTTGTTTATCGCTTTTTATCAGTTTGCAATCGTTTTAATTTTCAAGCATCGTATTAAATTAGTTGAATTAACTTATAACATTCTAATCTCATCAGTCACTTAAATTAATTGGTGGTTATCATGTATAACCGGGTTCACCCGAGCAAAAGTTTAATAAAATAAATTTAATAATATCAAAGACTACCGAAGGTGTTCTGGTGTTGGTTTCGCGGTAGCGCTTCAGCTTTCCTCTCATGACTTTGATGGCTATGTTGGCGGTAGCATTGCTACTGACAGAATTTCCCATGGCAAATAGGCTGATAACGAAGATGAAAGGGACTAAGAAAAACACCAAAACCGAAACAATAATGGAGACTATATTAAAGATATTGAAACGCTTGTCGCTTCCCGAGGATCGTCGGGGCGCCCTTGAAGCCTCAGCTAGGGGCCCCTGCATGCGAGGCGGTGGCGATGATGAGCTGCGAGATAGTCAGGCAGATCAAACTAATCAAATAGCTGGCCAACAAGAACATCTGCGTCAAACGGTAAGCAATGGAACATCAACTGTACCTGCTGAGGATGCTTGGCTAGCGTTAGCTATTTGCAGCCAACCACCTCGACAGAAATACCGTGGGAGAGCATCAATTGGGATATCACAATGAAAGAGGAATTGGTGCATCTCTATTACGGAAGTCCGAAGTTTAAAACGAAAATGGAAAAAGGATACAACTTAATAACGAAATTTGCTGCAAAGTATTCTCATATTCAGAAAGTCGACTAAGAGATCTTATCGCTAAGGTGAAGGATATCAGGACTAATTTACACGTGACGGAAGACCAAGCAATGGGGATTAAACAACAGGTGGATTTGGCGTGGAAAAACGACGGCAATGAACATCAGTTAGAGGAATCCGCGGCACACGGTCGAGCAGGGGCAATTGATGTTCTTCCTCAACTTGTTGATGATCCAACACCATCACATCCTCCAGAGGTGGATGGCCTTATACAACTAGAATCAGAGGTTCAGAAACTAAAAAAACGATTAAAATGGTCATACCATATGAACATAAATGTCATGCGCCTTTATTTTTTTGACAGAGAAATGTGGTTAAAGTGGAGGAGAGAACATCATAGACTCTTCTTACTCACATACCAAGAGCTAGCTATAGTAATAACTAAGCAGAATCTGAAAGATAAAAAATAATCAATATCTTTTACAAAAATGGCTTTCGGCTGTTGAAATAGCTTCTATCAAAGTGGAAGTGGAACTACAGATTCCTATTTATGAACTCGCCTTGGAAGATGTAGAAAACGAAGACTTTATTGAAGCTGAAGACATAGCTGCTAGGGATAATGAACATCATGTACCGTATCCACTAAAACCACATCCGGATATTAATAACGATGATGTGCATGTTCAGATATGTAGAACCAACACGAAGGCATTCTCCGCACAAAATGAACATTAAAAGTGATTTGCATGCACTAATAAAACACCTAAACAGCAGAGTTTTATAGACGTATTTGAACGCAACAAAAACTGCGTTAGAGGTGTAAACTCTTGTATACTGTGCAGCTGCGGCAACCATTAGAGCGTTGGGCCACCAAACTAGGCCTGCAAATGCAGTTTTTGTCCCAACAAGGGATCGAGATCCACCATGGAAGATCAGGATGGATATAAATGTCAGAAAAGTAAGGTTCAAATTGGGTCGATTAACTCAATATAAAAAAGTAAATAGAACCAGAAAGCTGATAAGCCATGTTAATAAAATCATCCACCCTCGGCACATCGAGGCATTAACACCAGCAATACTGGATGAGATTATTGATTCCGAACGGTAAAGACTTGATGTTCTTACTGCCAGACTGCGTCGATACAAGAAAAGTAGTGAACGAAAGCAACAAATTCGAAACTTTTAGACAGATGAAAAAAGGTTCTATCGTGAACTGAGTGTAAAGCAAAATAACCAGCAAGACACCAGAGTCCCTTAATTAGAAGATATGACTAACTACTGGTCGGCTGTTCGGGAAAAATGAACAGATGCAATTTGGACACTGCCTGGTTGAAACTGGAGACAGCAAGGGCAATCAATAGCCCTAAAATGCAACTGACAAACATTACAGCTTTGGATGTTTCAGCAGTCTTGAAAAGGGCAAGTATCTGGAAAGCTCTAGGTCCAGACATGGTGCACATCTTCTAGTACAAGCACCTGACGAGTGTGCATCTTGCGATGGTAAGGTGTTTTCAGAAGATCGTTGAATACCCAGATCTGCTGCCCGGCTTTATGATCCAGGGTACTACGTATATGTTACCCATCAACTCAAACGTTCAAAATCCATCTGAATTTCAACCGATAGCCTGTCTTCCAACAATTTATAAATATCTTACTCACTCTGAGCTCATGAGTCTATAAAGATTTAGTAACTATAGACGCTGTTGCCATGACTCAAGCTCGTAAGCATCAAAGGAACTTACGCATGGCATACATTGACTACAAGCGTTTCCTTCCGTGCCGCATGACAACTTGCTTGAAGTCTTGAAACTTTATAGAATCTGCCCATGCATTATAGACTTTCTAAGCCATGCGATGAGGCTCTGGGGTACAAGAATCAAGTATTTTGATCATGGACAATCAAAGATAACTTGATCAATACGCATTACGACCGGTATATTTCAAGCAGATTCCTTCAGTGCACTATGGTTCTGTGTAGCGTTAAACCCCTTGAGCAAAACACTAAACAGCATGTCTCATGGGTTCAGAATTCATGATAACGGGGATGGTCATCAATATCTTCTTTACATGGAGGACCTGAAGCGTTACGCTAGTTTAGCCCAGAAACTGCAACAAGTGATCGATGTCACAAAGCAGTTTTCCAATAATATCCACATGCAGTTTGGACTAGATAAATGTAGAACCGTGCATTTAACCAGAGGGAAATTAGGGACCGCACAGTTATAGAACGAGTTCAAAAATGACATCGAGGCAATCGCTGCAGGCGAATCATATAAATATCTGGGTATTCTTGAATCTAAGGGTATTCAGCATACGATAGTTAAGACAAGCCGAACGACTGCCTCCACTACGAGACCCAGATTAATTATAGAGTTTTCTCAAGTCGGCAAATAAAATCAGGTCAATCAACACATATGCCATCCCTGTCCTCACATACTCCTTCGGGCTCATCAAGTGGTCCAACGGCACTCCTTATTGTTATTTTTTTTAGATTTAAGATTTTTTTGGCTATGTTTCTTTTCTTTTTTTTTGTGCCCCTAAAATCGTTATGAGAGCTTAAGAATTTTGCGCTCTTGAGAGGATTCGTCATTCCGATACAGGGTAAGGTTGTCAGCACCAAGACTTCTCGAAAACACGTGTTACATCAGGACGTGCTTAACAGGAGCTGATTATGTGGGGACACCAACGAATCGTTCAAGCACATTATTGATGCCTGTCGCGTGATGGCTCAGAGAGAATATACGCACAGGCATAATCATGAAGCGGGCATTATACATCAACAGGTTGCCCTAAACCTAGGACTCTTAAAAAAATAGATGCCCTTCTATAGACACATTTCAGTGCCCATTTTATAAAGCGAAGATTACATCTTATATTGGGATGTTACTATCCAAACGGATCATTACATCCCGGCTAATTGACCTGACATCGTGATGCGAGAAAAAAAGGTGACAGTGTCTACATTATCGACATTGCTTGTCCACATAAGCGAAATTTTCAGTCAACCTATACAACCAAGATCCACAAGTGTAGCGAGTTAAGGCATAAAGTAAAGACCATATGGATGAATGTGAATCATGCATCTATACATCACATTGTGATTTCGGCTACCGGCAATGAGCACGCAAGATGCACTAAACATCTTGAACATTTAGGAATCAAGCGACTAAAAACCTGTAGAGTGGCAGATGGTTGTTCTAAGAAAGTATCCAGAGGTGCCTGTTGCCACCTCCAACGTTAGCGGCCGCTCGCAAATGTATACCTACAACATCATCGCAGGAGGTTTCAAACATCGTATTGGATTAACTTATAAAATACTAATTTCATCAGTCACTTGACTTAATCCGTGGCTATGATGGATAACCGAGTTCACCTGAGTAAAAGTTTTAAATATTGACAATGATAAAGATCGTCAGTGATTTGTTATTAGTGCTAGCATATGAACGCCAGAACATTAGTGCTAGAATTGTTCAGTAAAAGATCTCAATTTTTGGCGTTGAGTTATTCTAGAACACATTTTTGTATCAGTATTCTAGAACTTCGATGTACACTATTACGGCACAGTTCTAGAACAAGCTTGGAGAAAATGTTACAGAAGGTCTGTGATTGGTCAGTTCTAGAATAATCGCCTAACAACTGTTCTGGAACCGTTATTAACATTTGTTTCTAATTTGTTCTAAAACAAACTTGTAACAGGATTCTCGAACTTCAATATAACACTATTTCCACAAAGTTCTAGAATAAACTTGGAAAACATGTCACTGAACGTCTGTGATTGGGTCAGTTCCAGAACAATTACGTAACAAGTGTTCTCGAAAAGTTATTAATCATTGTTACTAATTCGTTCTAGAACACACTTGTAACAGGGTTCTAGAACTTCGACATAACACTATTACGGCACAGATCTAGAACAAACTTGAAACAAATATTATAGAACGCCTGTGATCAGTTTGTTCTAGAACAATTGCATAGCGACTGTTACAGAACAGTGCTTTCAGATAGTTCGAGAACAGTTCTGTCACAATTTTGTTACATCATTCTAGAACACTGTTACATTTTTGTTCTAGAACTGTTCGGTCACAATTTTGTCACAGTGTTCTAGACCAATATTACACTTTTGTTCTAGAATAGTTCTGTCACCATCTTGTAAAAACTGTTATGAAACACAGTTCCTGTTTTGATCGGGAACAGTTAGAGAAGGTTTTTTCTGGAATATGACCCTATAAATCAACTTTTGATTGGTCGGGAAGATGAATTATTAACTCCGGGAGAACGATCAATTTTAACTAAAGCAGTAGAAATTAAATAAAGCAAGTTGAGAGAATTAAGTTCAAGCATTCTAGATTTAACCTCAACTTCTCGAAACCCAGATGAGTCTTTTAAAAAAACTCAAAGAAAACAAACTGCCTTAAGTTGATCAAGAGAAAGAATGAATGTCGACGAATTAAGTCGCCTACGGTTTGAGACTGAAAAATCTTTGAAACCCTCTGATGATCTAAACACCAAAATAAACGAAATTGAAAATGCCACCGATAAAAAAATCCGTAATGTTGCTAAAAAATTAAATAAAAATATGCGTGATTTAATAGATATACAAGACGCAGCGTCTATAAATAGAGAAAAAAATTTTATTCAAACAAATATATGACATTAATAACCGTAGGATAAGACTATCACGAGAAACAACCGAAATAATGGTCAATCATGCCTCATTAATATCCCCGAAAATCGTACACGAAATACGTATCTTAGATCTTGAAAGAATTCAATAAAAAATTAACGAACGAATCCATGGAATGCAAAATGTAACTTCATACAAACCTCAATGGTTAAAAAATTTGCCACTACCTAAATTCTCCGGTAAATCAAATGAACGCCCGATAAGGTATTTACGCGAATTAGAACGATAGATACAAGCTACAGGTTTTGATTGCGTTTTTTAAGATCTAATGTACGCAACTTTAATAGGAATAGCCTAAGAATGTTGGAGTTCAGTCGAAGAGAAAGGGGAATGTTTTGAATCATTAAAAAGAAAGTACATTAAATGCTTCTGGAACCAAAATATTCGCAAAAAAATAGCAAGTTTCTTAGAAGACGGATTCCACGACAATCGAGGAAAATCGACCATGGTCGAACACGCGATAAAAATGATCTCAAATGCTAAAGATTTCATTCCCTCACCTCCTGAATCAGACGTAGTTCAGCAACTCTCCAGACATTTTACCGAAGAGGTAAAAAATGCCATTCTTATGAGAAAGGTAAAAAACTATTGGATCTTTTGGATGTGCTTGAAACTTTCGAGCGAGCAGGCAGTTCAAACCGAAATGATGATCTAGCAATTCAATGAAATCATGGGTTGCTTCATCTAGAGCCAACCGGAACATCCATCATTCCATCATCATGGAAAGGCGTGCCGGAACCAACAGGCCTAGGATTTTATAGATCGGACGTAGGGGGAAATATACGCAGTGATGCAACCCACAGAAATTCAAGCGCAAATACTCTAGATCTTGAGTGGAAAACTAAAAAATATTTTCTATACCAATTTTCGCGCAGAAGCGTGCAAAGCCGTATTTATCGCCGTAATGATGGTAACAAAAATTCTACCGAATACGGAGGACGCACGATTAGGTTATTACTCTATGTTTCTATAAAAATACGAAACCCAACACCGAGTATAAGACTAGGTTTTTTACCTAATTTCCTCTTGCTGCGATACCTCTGCTCACCAACCAGTTCAGCAAGACTTGTCAAAAGTGGTCACGTGGACATCAGATATTAACGAAATATGACAAGTCATATGACTACGGGAAACATCCAATTCTATTGGCTCACAGAGAAAAGGTAGCCAAGCACATTGCTTGCAAGGTGCGATACGTCCTCAGGAAAATAATTGCCTGCAACGAAAGACGTGCCAGCCTCGAATACGTTTAAATTATAGCACGCAAAATAACAGCGCTTGAATGTGATAACTAATCACAAACAAAACAAATAAATTTATAACATAGATTCTAAGGCACGCTAGCATACAAAAAATGTTCTTTCATTCTCTGTTACCTGTTTCTATTTGTTTTAGAAATAAAAACCTTTTTTTAATACTATTAAGGAAATAAAAAGAAAAAGTGATTACTTATCGCATAAAAATAAAAGAAAAATTCTGAAAACGAATTATATGCTAGGAGAAACAAAATTTTTATTCTACTTTCTTACAATAAGTATGATACGAAATCACTATTCTCAAACAAATTTATCAGTCAAAACTTGAAATGCTTAATTGAAACCGCACCTGGCTCGCTTTCCAAACAGCTAGCGGGGACAGATTTAACTCTCAAATATCACGCTTGTGGGTACTAGCTACTTAAAAAGCTATCCAGTCTAAGTCCCACTTTAAAAAGGGGGAAGATGAGGAGTTCTATCTTTGAAGAACGTAGCGTATCACAAAATGATAAGGAAGCGACAGAATTCGCTGACATAGTAAGTAATATACGACAAACTCTTGTGAAATCGCCACCAGAAGCGGAGCACACTGGTAGCACTGGAAGTACTGAAACGGGAACTTACTTGGCCAGCGCACCAGGGGAATGAGCTGTTAAATAGCCACTCCCGACAAGAAAGTTTGTTCTTTGTTCCGATACGTCGAGAGAACACCAGCTCTAAGGGAAGGACTGCGGTTCTCACTTAGAGCAACTCTGTTAGGTTTTCCGAATGTATATGCGCTTTACCAAGTGAGGTTGTTTGATGCAGATTAGATAGAAAGGACGTATAGTCCACAAGAATCTCTCTTTGAGAACGACGAGAGTAAATGCTTCTTAGATATGTTATAGGCAACAGCGTATTAGACTTTAGTTCGCATTTTGTCCCGCAGGGTCTGCAATATATATATATACTTTTATTGATTTTTCTTCTGCTCGCTTTTGCCAGAGGCGAGAATACTCGTGACGTAGATGTAGCATGCTTCTCGGTATTTTCTGCTGAATTTCGAGAAATTAGTTGTAAATTCGCAGTAGGCAAATACCGCCTTTTAAACTCATTCAAAAATCAGATCAAAATGTCCACGAATGAAGATTCTATTTAGTTTCGGTATCTCTGTCCTTTCTCAACGTGAGAAGGCTCACTGAGATAAATGCTTTATTTCTTTACTTTATTCTAAATATTGCGTCACAGGCAGAATGATGAAAAATTGTGATTCCTAATATCTGATTAGAGATTGGGTTTAACACACAGGTTCACAATACTGCAGGTTCCGCGTGACTCAATATATTTTCCCACTTGTAGCTTAAAGGAGGGTATATTATTTCGCTACAATGAACTTACGTGAACATGCTGGTTTTCAATTTCCAAAAACAACCCAATAGCTTACCTTGGAAATAGAAAAATTTGATTTAAGAAAATAATTCAACTGATGCATTTGAAATTTGGAAATATGACAAATATACAACAAATCGCAAATACAGAAGAAAAGGTTAGAAAGGATAGGAAGAATTGAGAGATCCCAGAGACCATCATTGAAGAAGAAAACGCACTTATGAATTTAACTACAACGAAGTTATTTTTTCAATAGAATTAATTCATAAAATGGTATTAAACAAATTAATTAATTAATTTTCATTCTAATTTCATCAATTTATTAATAAATAGAATTAATAAAATAGAACTATTCCACTCAGAATTTGTAATGATTAGGAGAGATTCAGCATAGGAGGTGGTACAACCAAATTAAACGACAGGTGCAATCCCCAGACTCTCAGTACCAACATTTTTATTGCTACACTTAAAAATAATTTTTCCACCTACGTACGTACTTTAAACGTTTGCGGGCCGTTATGCATCTCCTTAAAAAGGAGAGCTTTTTAATCAATAATCGGCCCAGGAACTCGGTCGCTTACTCGAATAAACCCTGTGGAGACAAAACTATCCAAAAACACATGACTATTTTGACCAAAACACTGCACGTCAACGCTTCAAGTGGGGAAGCATGCAATTTCGCCTATGGCGCAGTTTTATAACCAAGTATACAAACAATTTAATTAACAGAAAATCAAATCCTTTTATAGATACTGGACTGACGAAAAACAAAGTGTTTACTATTCTCACGTGAAGTTTCGACAATTTTAGGTTCAAATCACTGCAGTGGGACTCCGATATCTGAACTTGATCTGTCTCTCTATCTATCCAATACTACTTCCTCTTCCTCTTCTCATTCTTTATTTTTTTGATCGAATTGTTGAGCCCATAGGTAGCTACGACAGCGCCAGAAATTCAGCAGAAATTTGAATTTCAATTAAATGATAACAAGTAATCTAACAGTAAATAATTAATTTTTAACCATAGTATTTAATTTTTGATTAAAGTGAATTGACATTCACTAATATTCTTCATGAACATTGCTCTAATAATTACAGGATATTACTTTACGGTATATACTCGCGTGTCAGATTACACTGTTATCAATGACAAGCTCTTTTCACCTCACGAAATAATCCTGATCAGTCCCATTAGCTTCAGTTAGTGAATGGCCTAGGAGACCGACTGCTACTCGACTTGAGCTCTTCATCGTGATTATTCGCATATGTTTCCCGCTTTAAATAAATTGCCGGAACATCGTAATGCATTTGCACATGCAAGCCGTGAGGGTACAGCTCCTTACTGCAACGCTCCTGTTTTGTCACGCCTGAGTGACCACCACATACCCCCCTGCAGCTCCTCTTACTCCAAGCCGCGGCGCGACGTTAATTCTTGGAAGAAATATATCAGAGGGCCCTTTCTTAGAGTTTCACTGTACTTATCGCAGCTTATGCAGTGGGGCAAAATGTAAAAATAATGTTCAAAATAATCTGCAGGTCACACAAAAATATGCAGCATTAAATTCACAGAATATATTTTAAGGCCGATGTTTGAATCTTTGTTTTTTACATTCTTATAAAGCTGCAAATAGCGAAAAGATGTTAATTTTTTGAATTTTTCTTTTTAATTCTCTGTAAAAATTTTCTCAGTGGCTTCAGGTCTCAGGTTCGATGAAAAAGGGTCGGTGGAAGAAAAAAATTGGTTGACATGTCAAGTTATTTGTTAAAAACAACTAATTGCAACAAATAGCCATTATGATGGATTACGTTTTTATTAAGTATATGTATGCATCGAAATCGCTCGTTCAAAGTAACAAGTTGGAATGTAATCAGGAAAATGTTGTGTCTGAGATCATTTGTTAACTTTATCAACGAATAGTATACACAAGTGCATGATTTAAACAGTTCCAGGCAGAAAAAACAAATTTTCTTCTTATTGTGTTCAAAACTCATTGTCTGTGATACACATTGATGTATTTTTGTCGTCTGATATAATTTATTAAATTTATCTATAATTATTATTAACAAATGCATGATTTCAACAGTTTTAGGCAAAAACAAACCGAATTTTCTTTTGATTGTCTTCGATCCTCATTTCTTGTGATAATAATTGATTTACTTTCGTCATCTAATATAATTTGTTACATATATATTAACAATTATTATAAACAAATTCATGATTTCAACAGTCTTAGGCAGAAGCAAACCAAATTTTCTTCTGATTGTCTTGAAGTCTCATTGCCTGCAATATGCGTTGCTTTATTTCCGTTACCTGATATAATTCGTTGATGAATTTAACGAGTTATATTAAGCAAAAAAAATTCAAAGAACGAAAATTTGAAGACGTTTGGAAGAAAATTCGGTTTGTTTCTGCCTAAAACTGTTAAAATTATGCATTTGTTTATAATAACTGTTGATAAGTTCAATAAATTATATCAAATAACAAAAATACATCAACGTGTATCACAGGCAATGAGATTCAAAGACAATCGGAAGCAAATTCGGTTCATTTCTGCCTAGAACCATTGCAATTATGCGTTTTTTATAATAATTGTTGATAAATAAATTAAATTATATCTAATGACAAAAATAGATCAATGTGCATCACAGAAAATGAAATTCGGAGATAATCGGATAAAAAATTAATTTCGTTTCTGCCTAAAACTATCCAAATCATGAATTTCTTTATAATAATTGTTAATAAATTTAACAAGTTATATCAGACAATGAAAATAAATCAACCTGAATCACAGGCAATGAGATTCGAAGACAATCGGAAGAAAATACGGTTTTTTATGCCTAAAACTGTTTAAATCATGCATTTGTTTATAATTTTTAATAAATTTATCAAATTATATCAGATGCAAAAAAAATATCCATCACAGGTAATGAGATTCGATGACGATCGGAAGAAAATTCAGGTCTTTCCTGCCTAAAATTATTAAAATTATGCATTTGTTTATAATACCTGTTAATAAATTTAACGAATGATATGAGATGAAGCAAATATATAAATGTGCATCACAGCCAATGAGATTCGATCACAATTGGAAGAAAATTCGGTTTCTTTCTGCCTAAAACTGTTCAAATCATGAATTTGTTTATAATAATTGTTATTAAATTTAACAAATTATATCATATGAGAAACAGACATCAATTTGCAGCATAGTTAATGCGATTTGAAGACAATCGGAAGAAAATAAGGTTTTTTCTGCCTAAAACTGTTAAAATAATGCTTTTGTTTATAATAATTGTTAATAAATTTAACAAATTATATCATATGAGAAACATACATCAATGTGCAGCATAGTTAATGCGATTTCAAGACAATCGAAAGAAAATAAGGTTTTTTCTGCCTAAAACTGTTAAAATAATGCTTTTGTTTATAATAATTTTTAATATATTCAACAAATTATTTTTAATAAAAAAAACAGCAATGTGCATTACAGGCAATCAGATTCGACGACAATCGGTAGAAAATTCAGTTCATTTCTGCCTACTAAAAAAATTCGCAACAATATTGTCCTTATCTTTACAGTACCAAACTTCAAAGGCTGAAGAATTTTACTCAAACGAATTAATCACGAAATAAAATAAGTGGACGAATTGAAAATTGCCAGACCCTAATGATCCGTGACAATCTTAAACTCAGTTTTGTAACTGAATTAGTACCATAAAATATAACTCGGCACGGCCCTGCATGAAAGGGTTGCTGGGCCGCATCCGAGATTGACCGGAATCCCCCTAAGAGTCCCGAAGTCACGGGTGACGGAACGTCCCGTCGTCAGTCTGGGCTCATCCACTTGAGTGCGACTTAATTTTCTCTTCTCGGGCTATTCCAATTTTCCTACCCTCGTGTGTGGCTCGCTTTTCTCCTGCCTGCTTCGGGCTCCTGGCTCATCACCGAGTGCCGCAACGCCTTCTCGATGAGAATCTCTCGCTCACCTACGACGTCCCTTATTAGGGATGGATACCCCCGCCTGAACTTCCCAGTCCACTCTATGGCTGACTTGACTACGAATTATTGTAAGTGGCAATAAATGCTCTTATCTTACCCGGACTCTTTTATTGTGTTTGCACTGATTCTCAGCGTCCTAATCCCTGTTCCTTACTCGGTAGGCAATCCCGTCATAGCTTCTGTAAGATATGTTCTAAGCTTCGTGATTAATTATGCAACGGCCAGGAACTCTTTTTTGGTCGTTGCATAATTTAACTAGCAGCTTTCAAACATCGAATCACTAAGGAGATAACTCGATGAGCATTGTTGTGATCATATTGGTATAACAATCCACTAATTCCTAAACCAGAAGCACCAGTCTATAGCTTATACGGAACACCCGGTATATAATGACTCAAACTACCAAAAGTAATAAATGCCAACAATAAACACGGAATCAAGACCTTGAAAATGGTCATCAAAGAATCCAGAAGTAGCGATCAAGAAATCTTCAATATAAACTCATCAAATTTCATTAAATTGATAATGGAACCATTTAGTTGTTTTCTAACTGTTATTCTATGAGGTTTTATATTCAATTTGTATTCAAAGGTGCCCGCGCTACCCCGCCTAGGGGTGAAGAGCTTTTCGAATTTAGGCATCTTTGCTATAAATGCTTTCGTTTCTGTGACACTCACGCCCGTAAATATAGCTGCAGTCGACCAAACACCGTCTAAGAAACTGATAGCGTTCGAAAAATTGTCTTTATATGATAACGCATTGCAATTTGTGAAAAAATTTAAGCTTTTTCCCTGATGTTATACTGCCTGCCTTAACAATATAAGGTAGTTCAAACAAATTGAAGCTGTAATAATTAAAGGCATGCGGTGCGTAGCGGCCCAAAGGGCTGAAAGGGTCACGTGAAAAAGAATGAAATTTAAGGGAATTTCCGTTTTTTTTTAATTGCATGCGAATGTAAAAAATAAAAGTTTGTATCGAAAAAATACTGTAGAAAAATTGGCATGCACCCCTCGTTGGTTTAGATAAGTAAAGTTTTTGGTAATTGTGTACACATTTACAACAGATTTTCCGTAATTTCAAATTTTCTTCCATTTTAGCAATACATATTTTATATAATTTATTCATATTTAAAAAATTGGCATGCAAGCCAGAATGTTGCAAAATAGAGGCATGCACGAAAAAAGTTGCACCAAATTTTCTACAATTTTCCGTGACTTTATTTTGCATGCCATTCTAGATTTCATTATGAAATAGTATTTCAAGTTGTTAGAAAAAATGGCATGCATGTAACTTCGGCGAACAAAAAAAAAACTTAACATCCAAAAATTTTCAAAATTAAAAAAAAACTCTGCCAACTATTGGCCGAGTACTATTGACTAAGCTTTTAACTATTGAGCACATATTACGCACACATTTTTCAAGGAAATCTGCTTCTCTTTTAAAATACGATATTATTTGTTACTTAAAATGCATTTTTGTTTTAGTACTCGGCCAAAAAAAGGTATTCACTTTCTGACAAAAGTGATATTACATAGGTTTACATAGTTTTTGGTTAAATTTATGTAATATATTAGAAAAATAATAATTAAAAGTAAAGTACCAGACAAAAATCAGAAGATTAGTAAAAACAATGATAATAATAATTATTTTTTTCAAAAGCCATGCCCGGTAAGAAAGCTTGCATTAAAAAGTATTGAAAAATGTCATTCATCCAGTGGTAACGGGAGAAACATTGAATACTTCTGGATCCCGTTTTTGTCTTTCCGTTTTAAATATCCACAGCAGTTGAAGTTATCTCTTAAACTGAATCGGTCATTTTACAATATCAAGATTAATTTAAATACAGAAGGTTCCGGTGAAAAATAATTTCTTTCATTTTTTATCATGATTTTATTTTTTTGTAATTGATAATATTTAAATAAAGCGAACATTTTCAGATAAAGAGATGAATTCTTGTATACAATCTTACTAGATTTTGCAAATTTCATGCTTTTGGAGCGCATTCTATTGCTTCCAACGAAAATTGTGTTTTTAATTGATTGGAGGTTACGCCTGGCAGCTTCGATCGCCTTTAAAAGGGATTTGAATGGTATTATTTTCGCCGAATGAGGATTTAGAAATCAAAAACAGAAACGACATTCTTAGGTATTCAAATTTTTTAATACCTTTTAACACCTTTTAATGCAAGGCTACTTACCGGGCGAACACTTTCTTTTTTAAATTTAGCAAATGCCATGAGTGAAGATTTCAAGTTAAAGAATTGTATAATTTATAAATGAATTGAATTAGTTTGAACACAATGCAATTTGTGCTATAGATAATATAAAATTATAAAAATATATGACTACTAATTATTAAAATGTAGAAGAAATAAGAAGAAATATGGTGAACATAACCTTTAAATGCACCTGAGAAATTTTTTTCACCAAAATGAAAAGAAGTATCAGCAACTAAAGAGAAAAAAGAATATTGTTTGGTGTCTCAAAGCGTAAATAGATAAATGTAAAATATCGAAATCATAGCTTGTAATATGATAATATTAGTTTTCATAATTCGAATATAGATGCACATAAATGAGCACAGAAAACCTATTTGAATTCGTATTGTATCATTAATTTATAATATACTATGATGAAATCATACGCATATCAATACGATACAATGATATACATGTCTTTATAGTTTAAAGAAAATGATCCTCGTTTACAAAAATGTAAATAAATGAATGAAAATATAGGGATAACACGGGTAACATTGTTTACATTAAAAACATTCTTTTATGTTTTTAATTGCTCAATAAATCTAAATATTAATGAAAATTTGATATTGCCTATTATTTAAAAATATTGAAAACTTCCCTAGGTAGATTTCAAAATCGCGTGGGAGCGAGAAGACACTTGATTGTCAGAAGTTAAGTGCCAATAGTTGGCAGAGTTTTTTTTCAAAATTTTCGTATGTTAAGCTGAAGAAACATGCATGTCGTTATTCCTTTCAGCCAGGGGCATTGGAGCCGTGTGGGTTGGGTTGGCCCCTGCTTTCAGCATAAAATAATGTTTCCTGAGAAAACACAAAGTGGAATGCAAAAAAAAAATCATGGAAAATCTCTTTTTTTTTCTCTTTACAATTTTTTTTGGGGGGTTATCAGTGTTTCTTATTTTTTTGCCGAACTTACACACATGTCATTCTTCCACTTAACTTGAAATACTATTTCACAATGAAATGCAAAATGGCATTCAAAACAAAGTCACGGAAAATTGCAGAAAATTGTTTGCAACTTTTATTATTATTTATAATATGATGGACTTATTCAATATGCAGGCCTTTTGCAGTATATCGTTATTTCATCATAAAATTTATATTTGACTATATTGGTATGGTTTAAGATCACGAAAAATCTGTAGTAAATTTTTACACAATTTCCCAAACATTTGACTCGTCAAAACCAACAGGGGGTGCATGCTAATTTTTCTACAGTACTTTTTCGATGAAAACTTTTATTTTTTACATTCGCATGCAATTTGGAAAACGGAAATTCCCTTATATTTCATTCTTTTTTAAGTGACCCCTTGAGCCCTTTAGGCTACTGCGTACGGCATGCCTTTAATTATTACGCCTTCAATTTGTTTAAACTACCTTATATTATCAAGGCAGGCAGTATAACATAACGGAAAAATGCTTAATTTGTTCACAAATTACAATGCGATTTTCATTGGAGCGTGAACGCGTACATATGTTACAAACCAATGACATAACAATGTATCAGTTTAAGACAATGCAATTTGGTTTAAGAAATTCTGATAAAGAAAGTAATAACACCAGATTTTAAACCAAATGTATTTTGCTATTTTGATGACATAATTATATAGGTAGATGAAGATAATATCAAACTTATTTCAGATTTTCCAAGACCAAGCACAATCAGGCAAATACAAAGATTAATAGAAATGGCATTGAGGTATAAAAAATTATTCAAGAAATTTTTATAGATTATAGAAGCTCCGCAACAACTATTGAAGAAATAACTGAAATGGGAATAGACAGGCAAACAGAATCAGGCACGTATGGCCATTAAACATTTACTAACGGAACCCATTTTAGCATGACCTGACTTTGGAAGTTAATTTCAAATCGAGACCCGTGCTAACGACACAGGATCTGAAGGCGTATTAACATAAACAAGAAACGTTAAAAATTATGTAATAGTTTTTGCAATTAGAGTTTTAAATATGGCAGAAAGAGAATATTTAGCTTCGGAATCTTTGAATCTTCGGAATCTTTGAGTCTGTGAATTATTGCAATACGATTACGAAATTGTTTATAGAAAAAGAAGTTTAAACCACGTCCTTGATGCATTATCAAAAGCAAATGAAAGTGAGATGAAAGTTTCAAGTATTTTAGCAAGCGTTACCCTAACGAAAGAAATCTCTGAGTTTTCTCTAGCGAAATAGCATGGCCCATTTTAGTCTATAAACAGAGTCGATTTGAAACAATATAGTCTCGGAGATAGTCTGAGAGATTTGGGTCCTTTTAAAGATCCTTTTATTGGTCCTTTTAAGAGTGGTGCGACGGTAATATAATGTTCCTTTTGTATTCGTCACGTACCGGGTGGGCAGAGTTATTTACAGTAGTTGGTCTTTTCGGCAGGGTAGATGTGAAAAACAATTCAGAAGAAAATAAGTGGTGTATAATACGAGATAATCAATTACATTTCTATAGATGTGAACCTTCAAAATTAAGTTTGGCTTTAGATAGAAACTCGCGGAAATGAATAATACCATGAAAATGACCAGAATAATAGTTAATTTAGAATAACAACAATGAACAATCAACATACTTATGCATGGAAAGAGATTTTGAAAAAAATTATGCAATTAGTTCTGGCCCAGAATGTACCCTAAGACATTAAAATACTTAAAGAAGTGTGAAATTTGTCAAAAGATAAAAACGGATTTAAATAATCAGAAAGGTTTAATTAGAAAAAGAATAATTGAGGAACCACGGACAGATGTACTATCAGATATCATTGTTCCCTTGCCAATGTCAGAGTTGAGAAACCAATACATACTATTACTGGCAGATATGCTTAATAAGTAGATAGAAATGAAAGTTGTCAATACCAAATTAGCAGCAATAATGGAAAAAGAATTTGAAGAACGCATAATTTCAAAATGGGAAACACCTACAATTTTATTTACAGATAACGGTAGGGGACACGTAAACAGATCAATAATGAACCCAACGAAACATTCGGTATTAGCTACTTAAGTATCCCTGAATATCATTCGGATGCAGATCGGACAGAGCGATAAATCAATAAAAACGGCAATCAGGGCATACAGTGAGACTCGTTTTATTGTCGCTCGTCGTATTGTCACGACATTTCTTGCCGTATTGTCGGCGCAGTCAGTACCGTATCAAGAGCCTTTGATATTGTTGCGCTCGTCGTATCATTGCAAGATTTCTTGCCGTATTGTAGGCGCAGTCAGTACCGTATCAAGAGTCTCCTTACTCGTGCATGTATATTTATATGTAATTTTTTCAAAAGTACATATATATACAGTTTATAATTTAATTTACTCTCCTGCTTCAAGTGAAATTTCTTAAATGTAAGAATTTTGAGATTATCATTATTAAAATTATTTAGATTTTCAAACATTTCCAAATTTTTTAAGTTGTTTACATTTTTAATGAAGTTGCCGATTTTAAAAATTGAAGACTTTGGACTATATTTCTGAAATTTATGAATTCATCAAAATTTACAAATTAAAACGAAATTATAGAATTGACCAAATTGACCAAGTTTACTCAATATTTGCAAAATTTGTAATCAATGAAGAATGTTGAAATGATTGATATCAACCAAATTATTATATTTTTTTCATTTTCTAAATCTATATTTTTCTATATATTCCCTACCGAAAGAAATCTCTGAGTTTTCTTTAGCGAAATAGCTTGGCCCATTTGATTCTATAAACAAAGTGGATTTGAAACAAAATAGTCTCGGAGATAGTTTGAGAGATTTGGGTCCTTTTCAAGATCCTTTTAGTGGTCGTTCTAAGAGTGGTAAGACGGTAATATAATGTTCCTTTTGTATTTGTCACGTACCGGGCGGGCAGAGTTATTTACAGTAGTTGGTCGTGGCTAACCCGGTCTTCCTTTTTAAATTTCTCTTCAAATTAATAACACTTTTTTTTAATTGATGAATTTTCTCACTATACTTATTTATAATTATATATTATATACTACTATACAATTTTCTATTTAAATTCAAAAATGCTGTCTTTTTTGGCGTATCTCATTTCATTTACGAGAAACGTTGTATTAATTCCAATTTTAAGTATTAACAAAAAAGTTAGATATCTGAAGTCATCGAAACCCATAGATTCTGAATTATTATGTTTTAGGCTGTTAACTATGAAATTAAAAAAATCTACTTCTAAATTTTAATCCGAAAGCTTAACAAAGGAACCTTGAGTGTCGGCTACTCTATTCAGATAGCCGTATTGTCTCAAGATGAGAATTGAAAGCAAACTGAATGTTAAATCAAAAAGCATGAAAGATGGAGCTCTTCTTAATATTTTGACACCAAAATCATGTCGATACACCTTCCCGACTGCGAGTAAAGCCACCTACGCTTTAACTTGACAGACTGTATAAATATATACCACGCTCTGCTACCGTTCGGTTCGGTTTTGATTCCTCTAGAATCAAACCGAAGGGCCTATGACAAAGCCACCGAACGCGTCCTCGGATTGCGGATAGAGGGTCCCTGTACCAAGGGCTTCTGCTGAA
>NC_046661.1:14907582-14913137 GCF_010883055.1 Belonocnema kinseyi | reverse complement strand
ATACGTGCAATTCCAACTACGGGAAATTACAGGTAGTACAAAACAAGTGCCTAAAGATGATAGATAATACTACTAAGATTAAGGACCTACATAAGAAATACTTTATCAACAATACTGCAGAACATGTTTATAAATTAACTAAAATCTTCTACGAGGAACAGATTAAACACATTGATTTGATTAAAGATATACCTTCGATTAATCATGAAACAGCTCATTATAGAATCAAACACAAACTTCCACATCATATACTTTTAACTTAATACAATCACCTTCGAACTATATAGCTTCTTTGTACATAGTGTGTATACTAAATAAGATAGTATAAGATAGGATAAGTCTCACTATCATTCATAATTAGGTTTTTATAAGTTTTTTGCCTAGAAAATATTCAAGTGTTAAGCATTGTGCTTTGCAGTTTACATGAAAAATACTACCATTGATACTCTGATTGCGTAAAGTAGGCTTATTCCTAATTAGGATAGATACTACAAAATAACTACAATGTAAACATGTTTCTTATGTAACAATATGTGATAAATAAATGCACTTTTTAAATCTAAAATCTACTATCTTCACTCGGCCTTCACCCGGCACACCGAACGGACTACTAGCTATCCGCTCTCCGACGTCACGAGTAGACGTCCCGTATACTTCATCCAAGTTCTCCTTTTCTCTATCTCTCTCTCACTCTACCTAGGGAGTTGACAGGAGAAAAATAAATTACCATACCACTGAATTTTTGAAGTTTTGTCATCACACATGTACCTGTTTGTTTTTGAGCAATTGAATTTTGAAACTGATCTTGGGCTTCGATCCCTGATCCACCGTTCGTATATCTGCCTTAATCCCCCTACCCACACGTCATTCTGGCAGATTATTGACGAGAAATTTGAATTCGATCTTGGGCTTCGGCCCCTGGTCCGACCGTCAGTAGCTCTGGTCTTAATGTCCCTACCCAGGGCGTCATTCTGAGAGATTACTAAAGAGGAAGCTGAATCCATCTCGGCTTCGGGCCCTGGTTCGACCGTCAGTTGCTCTGTCTTGATGCCCCTACCCAGGGCGTCATTCTGACTGATTACGGACGAGAAATCAATGGTGCTGAATCCACGACAAAAGAGGGCTCGTGCGATCACCGGACATATTAGAAAGGAATACGGTCTATTTAATCAGTACTGATTATTTGGATCATATTAATATAAGCAAATTCAAGTGGATTTAAGACTAATATGATTTTCAGTGTTTTCACGTGAATTCCAGTGATTTTACGTGAATTCAGGGACTGGAGCATAGGACCTTACGTTTTCGGGACTTCTCTAACACTAAGCTACCACGGGGTCCAGCCAACCTTCCCTCATAAATAATTTTACGGTTTCTAGCTATACATATACATTCACAGATTTCTTATCCAAATTTTTATTTGAGCCCTGTTGATAAGTTAAAACAGAATATTTCATTTACCTTTCCTTAATAAGAAATTATTCTTGAATTTACAATTTAATTCATTGCATACTCTGGGGAAGTCTATGCAAACATTTGAAACTTTAATGATAGGAAGTTCCAAATTAGAACTTTAAAATGAATAAAAAGAGAAAATGCTCATTTTCTCATTCTTTACATCTCTTTTTTCTTTATTTTACGGGAGGCAATGGCAGTAGATAATTTGGTACATTCTGTAGCCAATTTTGAAGCGTATATTTCAAACATACTTTTGAATAGAAAGTCTTATGTTAAGTTTGCAGTACAACCTGCTTGAAGGCTTCACTTTTTTTAATTTGCAGGAAACACGCTACTGTCCATGCCAAGAATTTACAAAGGGTGCAAGCATTAAATACCGAACCCATCTTTTTCTGCTCGAATTCGAGTACAATGTATTTTCTCCTATCGACGTCGCTCTGGCCATTCAATGCAGTGCAGATAGGGTAACATTTTTAGAGGACATATCTAAACAGTGGAGAGGACCAATAAGTGTAGCGCTTTACTTAACTGACCAGGAGGTTCAGACGTTTCTTGAGTTTGTACGAAGTTCTGAAAATCTACGAAAACGAAAAAACATTGCTTACCATGTTGTATACAAAGACGGAGTACGTTGAACAATGTCTTTGTTTTTCTGAATTACTATCAATTTACATCAAATTATTTCAGAGATTCAAAAGCTTTTTAAGAGATATAAGAAAAGTTAATGGATTTTCAGTCAAGTGAAATAATATTGTTTTTTTCTAGGAATTCTATCCTGTGAATTATTTACGGAACGTTGCGATGCTACACATTACAACGCCATATGTCTTGCAGTTAGATATTGACTTTATTCCACATTTAGGTTTATATGATAGCGTAATGAAGCATATCGTGAAACTGAATATCATGGGATCTTCAAAGACTGCGTTAATAGTGCCTGCATTTGAAACTCAGCGTTATAGGTGACAGTTTATTTTATCGGTTTTTTTTAGTGTGATGTCCCGACTTTTATAAGTGAAGGTGTGTTTTTTCTGTAGGTTTAAGTTTCCTGATACCAAAGAGGAATTACTCGAATCCTTTAATAGGGGGACATTGTACACATTTCGATATCACGTATGGGCACAAGGTCATGCTGCGACCAATTATACATTTTGGAGGAACGCCTTGGAGCCTTATGAAGTATTTTCTTAATATGTAATTGATTAAACTAAATTGTGATGATCTATTTGATATATTTTACAATAATTGTTCAAGGTCTCGTGGGAACCAGATTTTGAACCGTACATGGTCGTACCCAGTTCAACACCGAAATATGATAGGAGATTCATTGGATTTGGTTGGAACAAAGTTTCTTACGTAACACATTTAACAGCAATAGGATATAGGTGATGACAATGAATTTTCTGATTTTAGAATAATTTATTCGAATAATGGATATTAGATCTAGTTACTTTTTTCCAGATTTTTTTAATTCGCAGTGCAATCTCCTAGCAAATTTTAGAAACGGCCGATATGTTCAGACTTCTTAATATTATTTCGTGACACTAACAATTAACTCACATTAGCTCATAATATATGATGAAAAAGCTTGGCTTGTCACGTACAAGTGTCCAAATGTAACAAGCTAATGGGCATGTTGTATAAAATGAGATAAAAATATTTTCAGAAACTTTAAACTCGACTAACGTTATGAAGAGAAGAAAAATTTTGTTTATGTTTCTAAATCTAAAAAAAAATAATAATAACTTTATGCCTATTTGCTCGCAGTCAGTCGAATGTGACGTCCGTCGCTAATAGTTCGGGAACTGACAAAATTTTTCACGTGTTTTTGAAATCGTTAAAAAATGGATGACTTTTGCATAAATTTCAACCATTTGACTATTTGCGGATGAGTTGTCTGTACTGAAAAACACTCCTAAATACCTGAGCCAGACAATTTTCCGGTTGCAAGATGGTGTTACAATCGTTCAAAATTGCAAATTTGGGTTGCAATATTTGATACCCGTCTGGTTGTCTAAGGACCAGTTACTTTAATTGCAAAACACTCGAAGATCCACTTACGTCACACATACTTGCCTAAGTGTAAGGAAGAGCTTACAAGACTTTAAGAATCGTTTAATCCAAAAAACAAAGGAAGGGTAAAAAGCGTTTTGATTATTAACGCAAGTATAACAGGAAAATAAGTTTGGAAAAATCCGGATACAAATAAAAAATATAGAAACATTGAAAGGTGAAATGTAAACAGTACAGAATTTGTAATGAAGAATAGCTCAGTTTTAGAACGGAATTCCGCATATAGTTCTTCACAATGGCTTCAATTGTTGTAAATATAATTAATTTGTGAGGGCGAAGTTATTACAAAACTAGTAGGGTAAATACAAGAATGTATATCAAAACTACTTATAAGAGTGTAGAACTTGCTGTCTAAGGACTCGGGAGCGATAGTTAATTCCGACGGTTTCCCCGAGAGCAGGTTGAGATTGGTTTCTTCAGCTGTAAGCTTCTCTGACCTTTTCTTTCTTATTTATTCTACTGTGTTGTTCCACGATGATGTTAATTTCTTTCTATGTTCTTGCCATTTTAGTCCATTTTCCTTTCTTTTCTGTCGTTTGTTTTCCTTTTTTTCCTCATAAGATAATTTTCTCTTTTCGGATTGTCTTCTTTCGAATTTCGTTAATTTTTATGTATATCCAAAATCCATGTTCCCTCTCTTTCTAATATTCAATTCTTCTCCTCAAAATTGTCTCTCCCCTACCGTCTCTCATTTGCCTGATGGAGGTTACACTATGTCAGCAATTTTGGCGCATTTGTGACTCCCTATTTTACAATTTTTAGTTGTCTAGCATTTGCTGCAGACGAATACTACTTGTTTTCTCCATTCATTCTTTCCTGAAATTAAATTTATTTTTATTTTTCGTCTTTTCCTTGTTTCTTGTGCGTGTTATTGTTTAGTTTTATTAGTTATCAGAAGTGTAAAAGGGATTTGTTCACATGCGTCCGATTTTAATTTTAATGTTTTTTTTTTATTTTGTAAATTGTTAGTCAAATTTTTGTTTCAATAACTAATAGTCACTCAAAATATTTATTTAATTTTTTGATTATTTCTACCGCTTTATTGGATAAGATTTTATAGCGTTTTATAATGTTTTTCTCAATTTTAATTCTTAACGGTCTACGCCTAAGGTTTTAATATCTGGACTTTGTTTTACTCACGATGTCTGTTACTACCTCTTCTCTAATTATTTTTTATTTTGTAATCATATTTGCTCACTTTTCTGACTCTTAAATTTCGACTTCATTTCGGGCTTTGAAATTTTAATTCAATGCTTGGGTCGGTTGAAGCTGGGAACCAAAGCTCGTCGTATTATCGGCGCACGCTGGCGGGGAGGTAACCAATCAGAGCGTAGTGGCGAATGTTACGGTTCAGTGACATACTTCTTCTACTGCAAGGTCACAATGTTGAGTAACACTGTTACTGAACGTAGATGTACTAGTTCCAGAACAACAAACCTGCAACCATTTTGTAGCAGTGTGATGTAAATGTTATAGGAACGGATTGTAACATTTGTTTTGAAACTTGCTTACATTCATGAAATATAACAATTTAGCTACAGTGTTACATAAGTGCTATATAACGGCGTTACGGTGTGGTTCTGTAAGTTGTGTATCATGCACATTAGTAACAGTAATATAAAAGTGTGACATATCTATTACATAGCAATCATGTAACATTTTTCCTGTAACTTGGTTACACTTATGAACTATCACAACATCTTTGGAATAATGTGACATACCCGTTATGTAACAACCACGTACAATTTTTCATATACCTTGGTTTTCACTTATGAACTATAACAATTGTATTACAGTGTTACATAAGTGCAATGTAATGGCGTTACGAGTTAGTTATGTAAGTTTTGTATAATCTATATTAGTAACAAATATGAAACAATGTGACGTAACTGTTATTTAAAAGGCATATAACATTTTTCCAGAACTTGGTTACAAGTATAATCCATAACAAGTTTGTTACATTGTTACGTAAGTGGAATATCACGCCGTTACTAAGTGGTTCCTTCAGCTGTGGATAATGCACG
>NC_046661.1:14904020-14907482 GCF_010883055.1 Belonocnema kinseyi | reverse complement strand
ACTGAACATTAAAAGGAATTATTAGATGGCTCTAGATTCGAATACTATTTTTCTCTGTTGATTTACTAAGCTCACGTTTGACGCTACTTTCAATCCAGATATGTCCTTATAAATATTAGCACCGAGGATTTTTTAAATCAAAATTCAATAATTCAAGAATAGCTTTTTAAATTCCAGTATCTAGCATAAAATGACAATGCAAAGCAACATTTTATTCAGATCGTTTAGTAACCAATTCACCCTTTTCCTGAATTTCCTTGATGTGTAAGGTTTAGTTGGTCAATAGAGATTTGTTAACAAATTTTAGAGAAAATACTCAAAAAAGTAAGTTTTATTGGTGGCCCATGTATTAAAGAAAATTTTTTTAATTCTTCAATGCTTAGCTAATTGCTTCACTACTTATGGAATTATCGTAATTATATTTTTCTCCAAAATATTCTGTATTTCCGAAATGACTGAATTATTTCGGATAGATTGGAATACTATTCTTCTTTGTTCATTTACTAAGTTCACGTTTGATGCTACACATAGTTCAGTAATGATTTCAAATTACTCACTGCTGAGTTTTATGCACATATTTACTTTAATTACAACTTTAATACTTCTGTAGGCACTTGTGGGAAAAGATAAAATATAAGTCAAAAAGTGTAAAATGTGGAGAATATGAATCAACACGTATCAACTTTTCCCGGCTTAACAGTCTCCTCATATTGAGTGCTATATGTAGTCCTTCTCAGATGGCTTTCTGTTGATGTATGTATCAAATAAATATTACATTTTTAAACATGAAATGGGAATAGTTTTTTGCGTTTATTAGTGCAGACAAAATTTTGCGCTTATTCACAGAAAATCGTATACAAATTCTCTTTTTGCTGGAAACAGAAGTAAATTGAACGGCAATTATAGTAAATTCCAAACAAATATTGATATACATCCTCTATGTATAAAAAGGGAGAGCTGAAAATTCTAACTCAGGAGTACAGTTACTTGTGCTTGTCACAAGCGACTATTTCCAGATCTCAATTCCCAGCTCTCACTTCGACGAGCCCTGCTTTATTGTCACATGTTAATGAATACAAATATCAATATTCAGATAACTAATGTCAAGTTAATATCAACTATTCTTACCTTTTTGTATTCCATAATTAAATTGTAGCATTAGTTAATGAACATAAGTTGCAAAGTGGAGGAGGGAGATTAGAGCGGAGAACTGTCGAAACGCACTCGACCCACCAGAAGGACACATGCGCGTACGCCACGGACGATGGTGGGAGGCAGCTCACGAACGAGTATCCCCTCTCTACTCACATTAGCCAGAGAGGGAGACTCGAGGCGAGCTATGGTGGGCGGGTCCAACAACGGAATGGTGGGGCGAATGCGAGAACAGCAACCTCCCTCTCCGTACGCATGCGCAGGGCTGAGAGAAGCGAGGTGAGCCACGGCGCCCGCCCGGTGCATTGTGTATAAAGGCACGCGTTCGTGCCACTATCTTCACCAAATGATCATATCATTGAGTAGAGAAAACGTCATATAGTCATCATTGAGAGCACGAATAACAGATTTGTTACGAATCCTCGCGCCCTCCTCGTAGCTATATACTACAGGCGAAGGCGTATGGCGCGCGTTTGTGGATGGAAACGATGGACAACGCTCCTTCAACCGCAATTGACTGGGAGACTGTTGTGAGAAGAAACATCTCCAAAAAAAGAAAAATTGGAAATACGAACGAAAATGAACCTCCCAGAAAGACCTCATCTGGAACATCTTCTGCACCACCGCTGAAAACTGAGAATAAATTCAAGCAACTCGAGGGCTTGGAAACGGAAATGAAGGACAACATGGACACAGAAAACGCAAGTCTATCTGGATCTGAAGACGACGAGCAAGGAGAGACTGACCACCTAACGACCAAAATCAAACCACCGCCGCCGATTGTGGTGAATTCTACAATACCTAATCTTCAAGGACTTCTGAAAGAACTTCGACTCAAGCTTGAGAATCCACCTATCTTAAAGATAAATCAGGGGACGTACACATTTAGGCCCCAAAACAAAACGGATCATTACGTATTGATCAAATTGTTCTCCAGTAACAACATAAAATTCCACTCATATACACCGAAGGAAGAAAGATATATAAAAATGGTCATCAAAGGATTACCAGACTTCCCTCCTGACGAAGTAAAGGAAGATTTGGAACAACAGGAGCTCTCTATCATGAACTGCATTAAAATGAAGTCAAAAAAAGGATCTCTTCAGAAACACCCATTCTTCCTAATCACTCTCGCCCCTGGAACTAAAGCAGGAGTGTTATTCAAAATCAAATACATTTTAAATGTAAAAATACATATGGAAAGATATAGGAATTCTTCTGGAGTAACTCAGTGCTACAGGTGCCAGAAATTTGGTCACGGTACTGCCTACTGTCACCATCCACCAAGGTGCGTCAAATGTTTGGAAGACCATTTAACGAAGGACTGCCATAAGACTTCGGATTCGGAACCTCAATGTGTCAACTGCAAAGGAGCACACACAGCCAACTACAGGAAATGCCCTACCTACATTGAGCATATAAGCAAAGTTGAAGCAAGAAGGAAGCCAGGTACGAGAACCAGAATTCAGCCAACTAATATCATCTCAGCAACTTCCTTTCCACCTTTGAAGCCAACGCTGCACAGTTGAAAGTAAACACCCAGTATAGTGAACATTTAAGAAGCATTGAAACGAAAGAGAGGACTGAAAGCCGAACAGCAGCGATTTCTTCCTCAGGCACCTCAAGACTTGTAAGTAATATAAGCGATGAATTAACCAAGTTAGACGAACAACTTAATTTGAATGAATTTTTGCAATTATTAAAAAAAATCAACAACTCGTTGAGTAAGTGTAAAAGTAGGATAGAAAAATTCAATGTTATGACCCAATTACTGCTAAACTATGACGCAAGCACAGAATAGACTGGACAGATTATTAATAGCTTACTGGAATGCCAATGGACTCACGGAAAATATCTTAGAACTTACTTATTTTATGAATAAACATAGTATTGACGTAATGCTGATTTGCGAGACAAGATTTAAAAATAAATCCAAATGTAGAATCACGGGCTATAATGTTGTGAGGAAAGACAGGCCTGATAATAGTGGAGGAGGTGGCATTGCCATATTAATTAAAAAGGGAATACAATTTCACAAAATAGAAGTGGGAACGAAGAACATAGAAGCAGTTGGCATTGAACTAAAAAATAACCTTAAAATTATTTCGGTATATTTACCCCCACAGAAAACTTTATATGACTCAGATCTTGACAAACTTTTTGCGACAGGGAAAAATGTCTTAATAGCAGGTGATCTAAACTCAAAGCATACAGCCTGGAACTGCCCCAGTAATAATAAGAACGGGAATTCACTATATAGTTATATCAATAGACATCCTTTTAACTTAGAATGCCCTGATGGTTATACAC
>NC_046661.1:14890398-14903920 GCF_010883055.1 Belonocnema kinseyi | reverse complement strand
CAACAAAGAAAAATAGTAGTCGAATCTATCGCCATCTAATAATTCTTTTTAATGTTAAGTTATTTCGGAAATACAGGATATTTTGGATGAAAATATAATTACAATAATTCCATAAGTAGTGAAGCAATTTGCTAAGCATTGAGGAATTAAAGAAAATTTGCTTTAACACATGGGCCACCAATAAAACTGACTTTTTTGAGTGTTTTCTCTAAAATTTGTAAACAGATATCTAGTGACTAACTAAACCTTACACTTCAAGGAAATTTAGAAAAAGGGTGAATTGGTTACTAAACCATCTTGATAAAATGTTACTTTGCATTGTAATTTTGTGCTAGATACTGGAATTTAATAGGCTATTCTTGAATTCTTGAATTTTGACTAAAAACAACTCGCGTTTCTAACATTTATCAGGACATATATCTGAATTAGAAATACGGTCATCATAATTTGGCCCCTATTTCATAGTTTCTTTTCTTCTTTCTTATAGCACCATCTTTCTTGTAATATGAGCAACAATTTATGAAACATCAGCGAAATAATGATGGTGGACCTATTTTTCACTGCGATCCTAGTCTCTCCACTATAAATGCGCGTGTACGATGAGTTTTCTGTATCGATAGATGAATAAAAAGGGGCTACGACTATCTATTTTGTTAGAAGTCCTTATATGCATCATTACATGCCGAAGCGAGCTGCATTTTACCTATGCGGTAGCCGTACGTACACACTATTGGTAGTAAAGCCCCACAATGGACATGCACCCCCTACGCTAACCTTTACTCCCCTTGCCAGATTAGGACGCCAAATACCCTCATCCAGGCAACGTATTACATACACAAGCGTTTGATTAATTAAAATATCATGATGCAATCACTTTACACTGACCTATTTGAGGAAAATTTCAGAGCCTATTATACGGTTTCCTATTATCATTCACGCATGAAAAAGTGTGTTATACATTTTAATATTGGTTATATTGATTGGTATGCTGGAAATTGATTTTCCAATAAATTTAATTCTCCTCATTTAGAAAATGAATACCAGTTCCAGTAAATTACGTGTTATATGATTCGATTTACAAATTTGTATTGTTGTTTGATGGTTGTAAAGGTTTCGAATATATATGAGATAAATAATAAATTATAAAATTTTGGAAATTGAAGGAATTTTCGTTTCCATTTCCTTTATATGCAGTATTGTCCACAAATCCAATTATTCTTCTTCTTAGTAATTGATCAAGTATAACATTGTCAAGGGTTTCAGCGTAAGCATCCGAGTGTATCGTCATAAATTTTACCTCGACACGTGTTATACAATAGTTTTCAGTGCCTTGAGATCAAGCTATAGCGTGTGCAAGAAGAATACCACGGTTCATTTTTGCTCTATGAGCAATTATCAAGGCCTCCTGAATGGATATGTGATAGTTGCCTATAGTATCCCTAAGACAGAAATTATTTTTTAAACGAGCGAGCTAAACTCGTAACTGTACAACGCTCATGAGAAATTTATCTTGATTGAAAATGTTTTACGAATCTTTTAAAATAGACTTAAGTGTCCCTGATTCTGATTGTGCTTATTATATATACCCATGTTAAAGATTTGTAAAAGTAACAGCTGATTTATTCGATCTGCAGTTACGTTTGTTTTCATTTTGGAGGGCAGAGCAGTATCATTATACTACGGAGAAAATATAAGATGATAAGGTGCTTAATTTTTACAAAAACCCTTGCGAGGGGACTCACAAAAATCTAGCACCACGAATAGTAAGAGGAGAGGGGATTCATTTACATCAAGCACCCCGAAGGATTTTTTCCTATTTACTGATAACTTATCACGTATTGTTGGTTTCGCTCCAGATAGTCTAATTCTAATTCAGACTAACAATAAGACCGCTAGGAATTCGTTAATTTGTTAATTTTAAACCCGTTTCTTCTGACACTGATGACGCCCTCATAGAATTTGGTGTTCTTGGTCATTTTAATGAATACATCGATCTAGCACACACTATGCACAACACAAGCCGCAAAGAACATCTCGCTAAACACAGTAGGACTTATAAACAATCTCCTGTATTAACTGTTCAATCAGGTGGCTGGTCATTTCAATTAAAAAGTGATCACCTAGTAGTGACAAACACCTAGTAATTCTAATGTATATTTAGCATACATTGAGACTTTACTCAACTATGTTTCAGCACACGCTAAATTTCGAACTCAAGACAATACAAAATATCCTATTACACGTGCCGAGGTAAAAGCTATGACGATACACTCGGGTGTTTACGCTGAAACCCTTGAAAATGTCATTTTTTCTTAATTACCAAAAATAATAGTATATGGATTCATGGACAATACTGCATACTGTAAAAAAAAAGAAATCTACTAAAATATAAATAATTTAACATGTTAAGAACAAAAATACTCGTAGGCGTCAATATGAGAATTCTCATTTTGAAGTCTTTTATCAATTTTAAAAGAAATTCAAATTTCGTCGATATGCCAGGTATCTGAAGAAAATTAGTTTTCGTCAGATATCCGTCCGACATGTTTGATAATTTTTGTAATCCTGACGAGAAGTCGATACGCGATTACTTGTGAGAAAATATTATTTAAACGACGAACATTGTGGTTATAATTTAAATCCAGTTGGCTTTAACACTGAATTTATCGACGAGAATTCATAAGAGTCATAGCCGATTGAATTTTCCCATTGTAAGTACCCGAATTGTCCGAAGATATATATGCTGTAATTCTGGAATTCTTCGTAAAATGCTGTGAGTTTGAATGAGTGAGTGAATTATTATTGGGCTTTCCTAACGAACCTCCCTGAAATCTTTGTTACACTCTACTGTTTATTATTTAAAATGAGAAAAGTCTTTTCCTAGCCGGTTGAGATTTGCCCGAGCCCGCGTCCAACAAATGTTAAAAAATTCTAATGACAAAATTTAAAATCTCAAGCCTTGGCAGCTTTAGGCGTGGCCCCGCCAAATGAGAAGAATTCTGCGGAAAGAAAAGTGTAAAATTTCCAATAATCAAACCAGGCAGAAGTGGAACCATTTTCGATTGTCGAAAAATATGTAAAATTTAATTTATCTTGTGGATTAATAGCATTGGAATGTACGTAGCGCTAATTCATATAAAATTCTTAAGATTTGCATGAGTGCATGTGTCATGCTCCTCTCGGCGACTGTACACTCGGTCAGATCTACAATAGTGGAACCGATTTTCTGCTAAAGTCAAGTTGCAAAAAGCTTGCTCTTGTTATTCGACAGTAGCAAAATAATGTTTATTTGATTATCCTGAATTTAATAGAAGAATCCTGTTCCGCTATTCCATTTTTTAAAAAGTATTTTGATGTTTTTTACCGGGTTTCAGATCTTGCTCTGGTCGTCGGTAACAGAAAACAATATAAAATTTAATGGAAGGTGAGTTTTTTAAGTCTTATCATAAAAATGTGTTGCGAATTATATGTTGTTCTCTTGCCAGACCGACACAAGGACACATGTTCCGTCTTTCGACAAAACAAATACTACAACTAAGGCCGATTTTCCCATGGTCGCAAGAAGAGGAAGGGGTTCACGTACGCCGATCTTGTCCGACCCAGAGTCAGTTAATCCCGGGTTGGTTTAGAATTATAGTATTTTGGAACGCAAAATTTATTTATTGACAACTCGATTCGAAGATCTAATCTCTCAATAAAATAAGCTATTGGAAAGGCTACAGTCTTCGAATCAAAATCGGGATTGGCAAAGTCACTCTATCTATCACGCCCCCCCCCCCCCCCCCCCCCCCCCCCCCCCCCCCCCCCCGTCGCGTGTTTCGAGTTATCAAAGTTTCGAAGGGGGAGAGAACTCGTGAAATCTACCCTGTGATAAAGATCATCCGAATTATCTCGCGGATGACACATTAAACCTAGATGCCATATGAAATTCTCGTCGTCGTTATTTAAAAGCCCAATGGGTAAACCCCTTATCAAACACGGGCGCCTTTGACCACTTCGTTAAAGATCAGAATGCAACCAAGACATTGAGACGCGGGCCGTTTTTCAGTCCATCAACCGTAAGAAATGAAATGGATTCGGTGGAAAGGGAACTTAGAAAAGTGCGTTTTGAAAGTGCAGATACAGAGTTTCGTTCAAGAATTCAAAACGTGGTTTCCCGATTCCCTCGCGGTAATAATTACTCGAAAGACCAAACGTGAATAATTCTGATGATGAAAATCAAATCAAATTTCCACAGTTGACTAGGATTGTAGTTGGCAAACCAAATGTCAATGGGTAAATAGTTGAGAAAGAGATTTTCGTCTCAGAACAATGATACCACGAAATGATCGAAATAATAGTCCAAGCCAAAGTCGTGCCTGGGTTTATTCAAGCGATTCACGGTGTTTACCTGGCGGGAGGATGACTAGAGCGAAAGCGACAATTACACATGAATTAGTTCGAGACAAACCCAAAATTCTTCGTCGATTCGTAGGCCTGGTAGGGATCATTCTGATTTCGTCAATGACATGCCGATGAAAATCGATCGCATAGTCAGTTTCTGCAGATTTTATTTCCAAACACCGAGCGAAACCTTGAACAATTCCTGCTGATTCTCGAATATTATTTGAGCATCAATGGAATACACGGGGATTTACTTCTCCCGTGTTTGTCAAAACATTTTGGGGGATCGTGCAGGTCGTGGTACCTGGTGAACAAAACCTCATGACATACGTGGAGAGATTTCTCACGAACTTTCGCGTACAAGTGAGATATGAAGAAATACGACCCCGACATTCTCCTCGATGTCCATGAATAGAAACTGGAGAAGAATGAAACTCTCGTAGAGTTCAAATGTAAGGCTAGAGTCACATTCGAACGTAGGCAGTATTTGCCGACTTCAGAGAAGAATTGAAACAGATTCTCACGAAATTTAACGTGCGACTGACCTTCCAGATTTTAATTTTTCTATCAAAGATTATACTGAATTTCTGTACTGTGTCATCGAACGTAGTTACCTCTACCAGGAATCCATTGAGTCACTGAAGGCGCGTCCGAGGTCTGGCCGAATAGACCTAAATTTTGTGCAAGGACAGTTCGACTTAGTTGACGAGATTGACGAATATTTGGTCTAAAACGAATTGAGGTCCAGGGATAAAAACTCTGAGACAGTAGTTGTACAAAATACCAGAAAAACGCCAAAAGCCCTCAGTAATTTGTCCTCAAAATATTAAAACTAAGGGCATAAGTGAGAATATACGAAGTACTTCTCCCTCTAAAAAGGTCGTTAATACACAAAAGATTATCAACATTGAGCAATCTAAAAATTTGGAAGATGCTGGCATTGGCATGAATAAAATAGGGTCTAGTGATCCTGATCCACTGGAGGTAATTTTATTTGACGAAGTTTCTAACTCGACTTCCTCTATGCGTCATCCACCGACCAGCAAAAAGGAGAATATATCGTCTCGGTAACGTTACTCATGAACCTAAAAAGTCGATTTGGATACCTGTCGTAAATAACATTTTCGGTAAAAAAGTCGCGGTATAATCGACAGCGCTGGTGGTAGATCATGCTTCAGCGAGTCCGATTACAAACAAGGCTAACAATTCCAAACTCAGGAGTTGACAACTGATTTAATTCTCGGAATGGACTTCTGGTTAAACTGTAAGTGTTAGCAAACATCATTGCACGCTATCACATAGCTCCAGGACACGACACGAACTCCAAACACTCTCGATCGACGAAACTGAGGATCTGAGAAAATTTCTAGACGTTCAATTTCATAAATTCGACAAAGAGTCTAATGGTCAGACTCACTTATAGTTCAGTCAAATTAGACTATCCAGAAAAAATTCATTAAGTTTTGATATGTATCGTACGTGGTTTCCTATGGCATCAGAATCAAATATCAAAAGAGTTTCCTTCTGGCCGATGGTTGACAACACCGTTACACCTAACAAACAACCCCCGAAAATTAGTTTTTAGTTTATATTGCGAAAAGGGTACATCTAACGTCAAAAATAGCTCAGTTAAAAAAAAGTAGTTCATACAATTTTGAACAACAAAGGTTATATAAATTTTTGTTGTGCGGCTCACAGTTACCAAGAAATCCACCCTCTGAGTAGTCAGGCAGATGAGAAACAGAGAGGTTCTCGTTTAACTAGGACCTGCAGCGAAAGGCAGATCTAAGCTCTCTGCTACGATTGAGGAAGCGGTCGGGGAAAGCGCTAGCGTGCGCGAGCTCGTCCCATGTACCGAGGTTAAAGTCTTGGATCTCCATGCAAGTATTGACGCTGAAGGGGTCAAAGCGGCCTCAAAAACCCATTCCAGCTCTATAATTGTATTCCTACACATTATGACTAAAAAAAACCTATTTCGCTATATGTGCAAGAGAAGGAGCGTGCGGGCTTTGAGCTCTAACTCACCCCTGCCCAGAGAATGGATTACTCGGGAACTGTGAGCCGTACAACAAAAATGGGTAAAACCCTTCAAGTGGAAATTACCTGTTTGCAATCTAATTTGACTGGACTATTATTCAAAAACGTAATTGAGTTGAGTGATCTAACGCCACACCTTCAAAAGCCGAATCGACGAAGTGAAATAATACGCAAATTTATCAATGAAGAGGTCAATCGTCTGTGGCTATATCTCAAACATCTAAAACAGAGTTTATGCTCTCAAGCGTAAACGCGTATTGTTTACACTTTTGTATTATTTTTTAGACATATTAAGAGCTTCTAAGGTACGAACCCTAGAATTAAGAAATTCAGCCAAATCTCCATATGTAGGATAGGTAGTACTATTGGAGAGATTTTTCTCCCACTCAGCTGGTACTCTGGTAGGGAGAAAAACGAATGAAGATAGGAATTAAAGCCTTTTCATTGTCGTAACGCAGCTTTAACGTGTTCCAGGTTTTCTTATAATTTTCATTTGCAGATGTTACATTTTTCAACAATTGCAATGCTTCTCCTGTAAACTTAGCTTTTAAATAATACAATTGATTGTACAGGAGGTACTCATTGTTTATTATGAATTACAGATTCAAATACATCTCTAAATCTTAGACTTATCTGTTTGTGAAGAGATCGCTGCGGCTGCGATGCCAAGTTCTATCTGCTCACCTTTTTCCCAAGTATCTTCTACAATTCTGAGTTTGCCTTGTGCAACTGCTAGCGACACTTACACACAGTTAAGTTTGTTGAAAGTCGGAGGTAATATTTTTCATTTTTCAAAGAGCAAATTTTGCTCTGCAATAAAAGCCTCTATTGTGATTAGGAATCAATTTGGAATATTAACGAGAGACAGTTTAAGTAACTGTCTTTACCCGAAAATATTCATTATGGTAAGATGTCACGTATAATCATAACTGAGGATTTGTATTTTCATACGATTTGTCACTTTCCAAAGAGAGAATAAGAGCGTTTATTAACACCGATAGAGTCCTAATGAAACTTGTTATCCTGAACTTTAAACCCCGAGGATTTTATCCTTAGTTGACGAAATCGCGAACTATGTATATAGAAATAACTCTCTATCAGTAAGAAACAGTTTGATTATGATGTTACATCACTGAAGTGGAAAACGGGAGATTTATTTGATTTTCCTTCTGTTCATAGATGTATTGCTTATGCATTTATTAAAGTGGAAAATTTCGAATTTCAGTCACTTTTACGTATCAGTTTTCCGTTTCTTCCGCGCATATAAGAAAGCCGCTTTAGAATCATGTATCCTATTGCGAAAGTACGTTAATCACTGTAAATTTCCTTATCAGAGTAATCGAATTCTGCACAGCACTGTGCAAGCGACTGACGCCGTTCTACTTCCACACACTTTAATTGATTTATTTATTTTCTTAATCATAAGAGTTCGCCAAAATGCTCGCACTGAAATTTCGCCTGCGTTCGGCAATCGATATAGTTTCAAAAGAAAGCATACGTCACACACATACCCGTATCAATTAGTAATTTTACCCGGGTACTTATTCGTTAATTAAAACATAAGTGAACAAGGTTGCTAGGGCTCTTTTCTTAGTAAGAGGCGTCAAACATATCACTATCCCTTTGAGATATTCCCAAAGCATTCCGGCCGAGCTCGTTAATCGAACTATTAAGTCAATAATTCTCGCGTTCTTAAACGAGAACCATAGTTGTGCACGCTACGCAGTTCCCCGAAATTGTCCTTGGACTTTCATCAAGCAAATCATCGCTAATTATGTCAAGATTTACGACACCCCGCTCTGGTTCCTCCACGAGGTCGAGCGAACCCAATTTTCGCCGCCCGAGAAGATTGAATTCAGCGAACTCGACGCTTTAGTCGATGTCTACTTCAACTCTAATAAATGTGTGGAAACAAAAGGCCATTCAGCTGCGTCACTGGAAAGGGCCCTTCGAGACACAAAAGGACTCCCAGATATTGAGTTTAACTCAACACCCAGTGGTTCGACAAGTAGGATAGACCTGAGCAAACCTGCGTCAGTATCAAGAGGGACGGCAGTAAGCAGAGACGCCCATAAACTAGTCGACGAGATTGAAAACCTGCCACCACCTGAGTTGGAATTGACGAAGCCACCAAGGGTTAACTCCCTACGGCACTCGTTGCGCCCACCGTCACGTCAAACCCATTGCCATATAACCAGATCCCAAAGTTTGAAGACGTTTTGCAGGAACTGGGTGTCCCATATCTGGTGAATCGTCGGACTTAATTATTAAGAGGGCTCAAATTTTGGTCAACAAAATGGAATCGAGCATGAGCAGATCTTAGCAAGATGCCCGGGCTGCTGCAAGGACCTTACCCTTTATTGTCCAAAGTTCCCAGAATGCAAGCTTCGACTCCAATCCCTCGGTCGACTAAATTCACCGACACTGAGGACAGTAACCCTGAGGCAAAAGTGCGATCCAGCTTTTAAAGGCAAAAAGGAAACGGGCGGTTAAGGTTCTAACATCGCTTTTCGTCAACAAAAGTCTCGACGAAGTGATGCACAAGAGGCCAGAGCTGTAATCCATTCCGAATAATAAATACAATTACAGAACCGAAATAATTGCTAAAAAGAAGTGCCAGATGTATAGTAAGAACCAACATACCCGTAATCTTATCAAAAAAATAATCTGACGGGCGGCAGGTGTATTTCCAGCTTATCTGATTCCAAAATCTTGGGCAAGACCAGCTGCGATCCTTGCTAATACAGATGGATACCAACAGCATGGCAGTCACTTGGCCGCCATGCACGTCGGAAACTATAGACGAGCTACGAACTTTGACAGCTACGGACTTCCGCATCTTGTGCCTGAACATCTTTTTCATTTACGGGGTAATTCATCATTTTGAAAATGGAATGCAAAAAAATTACAGACTGAAAGTTCAGATGTGTGTGTCCAGTACTGTATTAAATTTCTTCATTACATGTGTCATAATTATTCTTTGTCTGAGTTTAATGATTTATTTACAGATCATTTAGAAAAAATGATAGTAAAACCTACAAAAAAAGAAAAAAAAATCTTCAGATAATAAACTTAAAATGATATACAATCTAAAAAAAATTTAGCTTTGAAAACCACGCAAAACTTTGATCTTATATGACTTTCAATTCTACATGGAAAGTGAAAGAGAAATGGAAACGAGATAATGAGATCTCACAAGTTTTCGTCGCAATCAGCGTAAAGTGAATACATGATGAGATTTTAGTCATGGCCTTAAATTCTATATAGAGATTTCTATAATTATATATGGGATTTCGATTATTATTTACCATTTATCAATTATAAAGCTAAGATATTTGATGTGCTAACATTTTTAGACATTTTTATCCCTTTATTTAAATTTTTATGAAGCTAAAGTGACTTTTTTATGACATTTTTATGATGCTAAAGTAACGAACGTATGAGTTTCAATCGCAATTGGTTTGAACTAAAAAGTCGCCTGATTCAACGACCCCAAAAACGCTTAAATACAATGAAATTTTACATTTATTTAAAGCACAAATTTTAATTCAGCATGACAAAATCTATTTAAAAATATAATTAGCATATTATATATAGTATTTGAGTACCCATGGTATTCAATAATAACAATTTTTGTTGAAAAATGACAGCTTTAACATAGATTTTAAAGGTGTACAATTTTTATTTCTCCATATTCTTGCTCTATTTTGTAACTTGCACTGATCTGTAAATATCAAAAAACATTTATCCCTCCATGTCATTCATATCAAAAGTTCTACAATTTTGTTACAGACTTTGTTATTTTAGCCCACTGTGGGCATCAGTCCTCATTTTAGGTAAATAAATATGGCACATACGTCAATATGCCACATGTGCTAATATGGGACATGGGATAACGTGGCACATCGGATCTATTTTTTTGGTTAGTGTAGTATATTTGTGTTAATATGCTACAAAAAATGCGGTAATATTGCACATACGAAATATTTTTTTAGTTAGGTTGCTATACTTAATACAATATTGAACTATCTTTTCCAAAACATACAGACCCTACTAAAAAAAGTCAGAAATAGTCAGAAAAAAAGTCAAGACTTCTGACTATTTCTGACAACTTTTGTTACGTTTCTCGATATAAATCGTCAGGAAAAATCAGAGTTTATGACAAAATGTTGAGAAATCGTCAGAACATTTGAACATTTGTGACGATTCCTGACTATTCAGTAGGGAAACAACGACAGCCGCAGTCCAAAGTGGGTGAATAATATTTGCTGTGTCGACATTTATTATCATTCGACAGGGATAACACAGATAGATGAATCCTTTTTGATGTTGTTTATAAAGACCTAATAGGGTGACCCAAAATGACAGATTTTTGATTCTTTGTACTTGCAACTGGAAATATGTTCCCAATACTAAAGAACCTATTATTATTTTTACACTCTCATGAATGAGAGTTTTTAACGAATCTTTATGTTTCGGCACTCACAGAGTCCGAAAATCATAAAATGTTGTCGGTGTCTATCTCTATGTATGTATGTTGTATTTCTATGTCGTTACCTGAATATTGTAGCCACGCTAGTTTTTAAAAGATTTGTCTAACCGAGTCAGCCTTCGATGCACTTTTTAAGTAGGGTTGCCACCTCGATCCGACCTTTCAAACGGATCATAACCCCTTATGAAAAAAAGTATTAGTAAGTATTGTATCCAGTACTTTTTCGAGGAAAATTATTGGATTTCAAATACTTATTCAAGAAAAAAATATTAGATCTAATACTTACCAATACTTCTTTTTCGTAAGGGAAACTACTTTTTAAGGCTGGCATAATTTAGTTAAGGTCAGATATTTCCAGATATTTCCAACCAAAATTTAAAAAATTTAGAGCATCTTCCCAGTTCAGAAAAAGAGTTTCAGACATTTTTGTCAAAATTTATCGAACAAGAAAAAATATTTGCAAATTATCCTAACAGCATTTTTGATTTCGATAAAAATTAAAAAAGTTATATGAAGTATGAAAACTAGGGTGATCCAGAATTTGTTTCTTCCAATTTTCATTCATATCGTCTGGACATTTTTTCGAATCCACACAAAAATCAATCTCGTTTTTTTTGTTTTGACAAAAAAAAATATATTTAGAGGTGGCGCAAGCGCAGTGAAGTTTATTCTATTTACAATAAGACAAAATACGTTTTTGTAATATAAATGAAATATGACTTTTTAAATATGTCCCCAATAAGTCTATTTTATACGGTCCTCAAGAAACCCTATAAGTGAAAAAATGGGTTTTACGAGTTTTTGGCACTACTTATGATTTTTCTTTGCGTTTTTTTTAACGCAGATTGTTTCTAATACATGAAATATACTTCATACTAATAATTAGATAGTGGGACGAAGGTCGTGGGGGCTAAAGCGTAGGCTTTGGACCCACTCCATCGGCTTGCGGGTTCGATTCCCGCCACGCACTCTGGAAGAGTCTCGTCGGCCCATGCGGTGAACACTAACCTAGCAAGGGAGTTGTTCATCTTTGGAGAGTCGTGGGACCGGTACCTCTAGAGAAAAAGGTTTTCTCCAAGTACTTAAAGTTGTTGCGCTTGGTGATTCGGAACCCACTTTACTGTAAGCCCCCCTCTCACCACTAAGTAAGTGTATGGGTGTGTGACGGAATAGGGAAGAAGGTGCAAGAAAAATGTAAACCCTTAGGGGACACATTAGAAGCTTCCATTCCTGTACCAATAATTAGATGTTTACATAAATTGGTTAGGCTATCTTGTTATTGTTGTTACCGATTTTCTCTTGGAATAGAGTTAGACAGTCGCGTGTTTTTAAAAATAGTCCACTTTTTGTCCAATGTTTAATCATAGTCCACTATTTACTTAGATTTGGTAATAGTAATTGAAACTTAACAAATAATTTAAGTTGGGCCATCGATTTTCTAAATTACAGATCAAAAAGAAATTCTTTAATTCTAGTACCCAGTTATATTTAGGATTATAAAGAGGCTTAATAGCCAGGAAATTGATTTTTTTAAACAGAGTTTCGGGTATCTTCCATATCTAACAAGTTTTCGTGCCAACAAAGCGGCAGCTTCAAGGTATCGTAGACCAGTTGTTGTTTATTCGTTTCTAGTCTTAAAGCTTAGTTCGGCGTACATTGAGTGAGATTCAAAACCCTTTTAAAAAAGGAGATTAAACTCTTCCTACCATCTCTGTATACTTTAGCCCCCAAATCGATATAGCGTAATACAGTACACTAAATGTTTGACTACGGAAGAGAGTACTTTTTGTATTCCACGAGTCTGAATTAATATAATACAGGGTTCTAAGCACAGCCTCGCTTGCAACATTGGTTGAAATTTTCCTAACTCCCTCTTTAATGAATGATCCAAATTGCAAAAAAGTATTACCTACCCTGTTGGAAGTGAAAAGATTCAAAAGGAAGTCCTCTAAATCATATTAAAGATTATAAATAATATTTTTAACCATGCATAATATGTATCTATGTATTTATTCCTCCATTGTACACTCTTTTTAGTTTTTACAAGATCTGCATCACTCATCCTGTAAACTAAAATCCCTTGATAACAATAGTCACTAAATACGAAACTAATTGATCATTAGAGTCATATCACAAAATTACAATGCAGTAATGACTTACTTATCCTAACAGTATCATCCAAATCTATTAACAATTTATTCACATCTCTTTCTCGCCTTTCTCTCAAATGCCCTCGCGTATCCGGCAAGGATGAGGTTCCGTTCACCACAGAGCGCTTTGCATACTAAGTCTTTGCGAGCATTCCCGGTTTTCCCCTCCGCCCATTCTTGAATCCCCTTCACCCATGTATCCTCTATTACCCCATGTGCCTCTTTGCAATTCCAAATGTGCATAATATTCTCCTCCTTAGTCCCACAGAGTCTACATGAAACACCTTCAAACCCTTTATTTCTCGTTTTCTCTACATTTCCACACCTAAGCCTTACCCACTGCTCCTTAACTCCTCCCCATGCTGCCTCGTGTTCGCAGTATTATTCCCTTCCCGGAAGCCTTTTCCAACTTTTATGTTCTTTGGGGCCACCCATAAATTACGTAACGCAATTTCCCGAC
>NC_046661.1:14878518-14890298 GCF_010883055.1 Belonocnema kinseyi | reverse complement strand
CCCCCCCCCCCCTATGAAGTGTTACGTAATTTATGGATGGCCCCTTTGCAATATTTCAATCTCTCAATTTTCTCCAATCTCCCTGAATTTCTTGTGACAACTTAGTCTCTACTCCACTTAATAAGTTGTTCTCTACCTCCTCTTCCTTTCCCCCTTTCCATAGCCACCTGGCTATTTCTTCATCTCTCACCTATCTGCATGCCTCCTGGAAGGTTTTACCCCAACTAGTCGGATTGCCACTAATGATCCCTCTCAGTTCCTCTTTCAAACATATCCAAGGCCAGCTGTCCTCATTCATCCCACAGATTCGCATGAGGTATCTGATCACTCTTTTCCTAGCCTCGATCTCTATGCTATGTCTTCCCGCTTCCATTCTCCAAATGTATTTTGGTGTTGTGCCTCTAACCCCATCGCCATTTTAACTAACCTTCCTTGTATTCTCTCAACTGCTTCTCTTCTATCCTAACCCCAAAATTTCTACCCCGTGCATCCCTCATGCATTAACCAGCGAGTCCATCAGGTACAGTCTTTTAGCTAGTTTGTTAATTCACTCTCTTCTCCTTATGCCCCATGCCACATTCGCGGCCGTTTGAGTTTTCTCTGCTAACTTCTGGACATTTTTGGTGTAAGTTCCTCCCGTGGAACACCAAAACTTTAAGTATTTATACTTGTCTAATACATCTAGCTCCTTCCCATCCACTTTCTACCTTTCCTGAAAAAACCCGACTGTCTTCCTCAATCAAATGAAACAACCTTTTCCCAACCAAGGTTCGCCAGCTGAAGAAATGATTACCCTAGTAGACCAAGCCCTGCTTTTTCAACGCCTACAACCACATTCCCCCTATATTAACTGTGGAACTAGAAGTCACCGTGTGCGGGCATCGTACAGAAAGCAGCTTCTTTTTGAGCGATGAAACAAACGATTCCTTAATCCTCGGAGGCCCTTAGATCGAAGAAGAAATGGCAGTTTACGATCGTGCTATAACATGTAATTACGCTGGAAAAAAGCAACGTTTTACCATTTATTGTGAAAATACAACTCCCCCATCTACCTTGAACGATCCAGAAATTTCCAAAGCCCTGACGGAAGTCCCAATACAGTATGTTGCCAAGTTTCAGGATACCCTTCAACGGTTCAACGCGATCCGTTTTTACGTCGATTACCACCGATAAAACGCAATCCAGGAGTTACCACACATCCATGATATACAAAGCACGTTCCAAAGGCTAATGTCCTAAACAGCCCTTGTTGGATGCATCAATAAATCTTGTACATTATACCTAGATGATATCATCATCTACACTCAAACCTGAGAAGAACATATTCACGATGTCTACCTTATTTTAAAACGTCGCAGTATAAACGGTCTCAAATCTTTGCTTGAAAAAAGCCACTTCGGAAAAACCTCAATCAATTTTCTCGGTCAGGTTATCACCGCCGATTCCAACTTCCCCCAAAGCGAACACCTGAATGTTGTACTTGAAGTGAAACCTCCAAAATCAAATGAAGGTTTACAAAAGTTTCTAGGTATTTGTGTATGGATCTAGGAATATGTCTCCAACGTTTTCGTTACAGGCGCACCACTTAACGATCTCCTCAGTTAACAAGATAGTCGATGGAACTGGACCCCAGAAGCAGAACGTGCTTTCCAAAAAATAAAAAACCTCTTTAAAATGCCCTTACGCCTAGGGCGTCCTATCCCCGGACTACCATACACCCTACAAGCAGATGCAAGCACCAAAGGTATGGGAGCGGTACTCTACCAAACCAAGTTAGACTCTACATCAAGCATTATCAGCTACGCTAGTGCCAAATTTTCCTCCACTCAGTCACGTTACGAAAAAAAAACGATCGAGAATACCTCGCAATGATTTGAGCCCTGAATAAGTTTGCTTTTTATCTACCAGGCACTTTCTTCGTCCTTAGAACCGACGATGAAGTAATCACATGGCTACATCATGTGAAGGAGGCCCAGGGCAAACTCAGACAATGGGCTTGTCAGCTAGGAACTTATTCTTTCGCTGTCACAAAACGTCTGACAAGTCAAAACCCACCCCCTGTGGCCATAACGGAAGTTCCCTCCGAGATTAACGATGAAGGGGATTTTTTCGTTGATGAACGCCTACGGCCCCCTGAAAATCATAATCTCACGTCCGAACAGCCACCGTACGTTACTACCGATTCTTTCAAAAAAAGAAGCTGTCTTTTTCAAACAGCATTCCCTTTGCGATAGTGGTATCTAGAGAGCCAGCAGTACAACACCCTGCACTTGGCTCCTCCACGTCCCAGATATGGTTTGGGAGTTGGTACTTCATGAATACCTTGACTTCGAACTTGCCGGATATCAAAGTATGGACGAGAACATTCGAGCCATCCAACAACGCTTTTTCTGGCCTAAGATGAAAGAGGACAGCAGGGAATAAGTACAAAGTTGCCATCATTGTGCTTGCTGTAAACCCCTCAGAAGCGCCGGCCATGACCAACAACGCCCCCGGGAGTCGAGAAATCCATAGAAAACCGTTCCCATTGACCTAATAGGCCCGTAACCTCGATGCAGCTGAGGAATAACCTACCTTCTTGTAGCAACCGACCTTTTTTCGTTATGGGGAGACACTTTCCCTCTATTTAACGCCAAAACCCCCCAGATTATCGCCATAGTAGAACGCGAAGTTTTCCGTCGTTTTGGTTCTCCCAGAGCACTACTTACCGATAACAGACCCCAATTTACGGGACAAAATTGGTTCGAAGCTTGCTAAAAACGGCCCACCTCCTGCTGAAATATTCCCACTTACCACCCTACAGCCAATTCAACTGAACGCCATAACCAAGATCTAAAAAAGGATATGTTGTTATGCTAAACTATGCACCATCACAAGGTAAGATCTTCACATCCCCGAGGTTCTTTATAACACCCGTACTAGATGTAACATTCAAACTGGGCTCACTCCCAGCGAAGTTCTTTTCGGAGCTGACCTCGAGCGTCCTGGTGACTGGAACTTCTAAAAACCACCCGCAGTCGCCGACAGTTCGAAGGACGCACGGATCCATCAGGTGAGGAAGCATCAGGCCCAGCACCTAAAGAAAAAAGCACCGAAAAAGCTTCAAAAGAAACTGCGCAAAAATACAAAATCGGAGATCAAGCCTTTATCCGAAACAACCTACTCTCGGATGCCCAAAAAGGAGTTAGATCTTCCTTCAGAGAGTAGACCCATAACTGCTCGGGAACTCACAATCATTGCTGCCTCAATGCGAGACCTTCCAGCCGACCCAACATCGGGGAAAACTCGAGACTCACAATGGATACCAATATTATCCAGATCTCTACAAGCTCTAGGCCCCCAATGGATACTTCAGATTTTAAGATCAACCAAAACGAGGACCCTCTTCCTCAAAACCCTACGCGACTGCATTGTGAGGAACACCTATTTTTTCGGTATTTTTTGCTCAATTGTAGACTTTTGTGTCGGATTCGTGTCGGCAGAAAAACTGGAATTGGGTGGGATAGGGCTAACTTAAAAAAATGTATAGAAAATATATTTAAAAAATATAGAAAAAGAATCAATTACATTTGAATATGTGGATTAAAAAGGATAAACATGATTTTCAATTGCATAACGGAAAGAAAAGGATAGGGATGAATAGAAAAGGATAGAGATGGTTAAGTTGTGGATACATTTAGATAGAAAGACTATTATTCAAAAAGATAGGGCTATCTTTGATTTTAGAAAGGATACTAAAGGATTTAATTAGTTAAGAAGATAGAGATTGAAGTAGACAGACTGGATTTTGGATTGACTAACATATAGAAAAGGATAGCCGTGGATGAGCGAAGGATTCATTTGGATAGAAACACTAGGATAGGGATATGGAGTAGAAAGAAAAGGATACATGTGGATGATTGGCGGATAGATATGAATAGGAAGATTGGGATTCAAAAGAATAGAGGTGATTGTAGATTGAAAGAAAGATGGAAAAGGATCGAAGGGATATACACAAGATAAGGATGGATACATGGTTTATTTTAATTTCAATATTAAAGAAAGAAAATTATTTGAAGGGATATAGACTATATCCATTTGCAGATAAGCGAACTTGTCAACTATTTCTACCTGCTCACCCTCAAAATAGAAAGTATATTCTCCCGATCAGTCTTTGTAAAAAACTAAGACTTTCGATTTCGATTTATTAGCCACTTATAAGTTTTCCTTAAAGCATTTCTCAATTAACTTGATCTTAAATTGTAAATCCCCTGGAGAGCTTCCGAGAAATACTATATCGTATACGTGGGTCAGCAATAAAAAGGGTGAATTTGGAAAATTTACGCTTCAAAATAAAGAGCTAAAATGGAAATTTTTTAAACCAACAGAGTTTAGAATTACCCCCTGTAAATTAAATGATTTTCTAATTAAAAAATTTAAGATTTGAACTTAACATTTAGAATAAAATTTAACCGAATTAATTTTAACTCACGTGATATGAAATTCGTAATATTCTAATTGTTTTAATAGATTTTCATTCTCGAAATTTGTCAAATTCTCGGTAAACAAAATAAATCCACTGTCATTTTCCGGGCTTTGCACAAAATTGCTGCTGTACCCGTCAAACCGCCACCCGGATTTTATAAGTACTATATACAAACATCAGTAACAAATATATTTTTTTTAAATTCAGTTTCACGTATTTATTAGGAATAGTTTCTTGACCCTTTTCAACTACATTTCTTTTATTATACAAATTGTCAGAGAGATAAATGTTATAACTATAATAGTGACTTGTATTTACTTAGGTTTTTTGCAAGCTACACGAATTTCAAAACTGTTTTAATTGCATTCCTTTATGAATGCTTCATCAACGTTTTTTATTCATTTTTTTTATCATTACAGATAATCTTACTTTTATGTAAAACACTCTTTTTCTACTATTCCAACTATGCGACTATACACGATGTAAACATTACCTGCATTCTACATACCAGACAACAAGTTGTTTTTTTCCTTTGGTACATTGTTTTCTGTAATTAAACCACTTTTCAACTGGAAAATGGTATTTTTGTCATTCTTTGTATGCAGTAATTCGGCACCTAGCACATATTTTTCTTTTAAAATCTTTTTCAAATTAAAAAAATTTATTTTTCATCTTGTCAATAACAATCGAGTGTAAAGGAAGAAGGGTGGGTGAAGGCAAATGTGTAAAGAGTGAAAGTGAGTGGTTGGAAGTGAAAATCTAGAGCGTGTGAAGTTTTTGAGGTTAGGAGTAGGAAATTAGTTGTTTGGTAGGGGGGACAAGAGGTAGGTGATAGAGATAGGAACCTTCACGGAGCTTTGGGTAAGGTAGGATGCCGACGATGCGAAGTCCGCAAACTGGCGCCAGAGGGCAATAGTTACTGGACGATCGCATAGAGTAGAAAACCGTAGTCGCAGAAACAGTTGTCGCTTTTGAAAGCATGCGCAGTGGGAGAGAATGGTGACGTTGATCGCAGTCACAGCAGCGGTGAGGAAAGATTCGAGAAGTCGGTCAGGGAGGGGATGATAGCGGACTCAGGTACGTGTAAGCAACGCGGAAGACCCTCGAATTTACAGCGTCTCAACAAGCTAGGCAACGCGGGTTCGAACATAACCCGGGACGATTGGCAAAAAAAGGCAAGCGCGACTAGTAGTGAAGGGGAGAAAAAAAGGAAAAGAGGGACAGGGGACGATGAGGTACAGTGGGACAAGGATAACAAGAAAGTTTGAATTAAACGGAAAACAACAGAAAGAGATAGGGGAATGGGGGGATTGTGAACAATTGGAAGCTCTCATAAACGGATTTAGAGAGGAAATAAGAAGGAGATTGGATGATATGAATAGGGATACGAATAGGCAAGGAAACGATGTAAGGGGGGAAGTGAAAAAGGTAAGAGAAAAATGGGATAAACGCTGGAAGAGGAGAAAGATAAGGTTTGAGGTAAGCTAGAGAGCATTGAGAATAGATAGAGAGAGGTTGACGAACAGAGCGATATAGAGATAAAACAGTTGGATGAACGGGTAAGTAATCTAGAAATTAGGAATGAGCGCATTGGGAAATAACAGAGAATGAGTAAATAGTGAAAGGGAATGAAAAGAACGTGCACAGCGAAAATGAAAGATTAAAGAAAAGATTGAGTGAGATTGAAAGAAAATTAGAAGAAGAAGAAAGGGCAAAGAGGAAAAATAACTTAGTAGTTAAAGCATTAAAAGTGGAAAGTGAAACAGAAGAAGTGGAAATAAAAAATCTTTTGAGAGACATTAGAGTGCAGGTAAGGGTAGGAGGCGTCAAGCGAATATGAGAGATAAAGGAAGAAAAACAAATAATGTTTTTAGTGAAAGTGGGGAGTGAGGAAGAGGAAAAGAAAATTATGAAGGGAAAAAAATTATTAAGGAGAAGAAGGAAAAGGATTGAAGAAGATCTAACATGGAGGGATAGGAAAAGGAGGTGGCAAATAGAGCAGAGGGCTTGACTAGACAGGAAAAAGGTCCATATTGAGACGGTCCAGAATTTAATTATATTCATATTTATTAAATTCGCTCAGGAGCGAGTGAAAGCGAAAATAAATACGCTCCTGCATGAATTGTAAATTCCTAAGCAGAAGGGTTATATAGATCGCATGTACCGCTACGTGAAACAGGTGTGGTTGCGTGCGCAACCACCACAAATACACAGCAGGGGCATTTAACCCTATTCAAGGGTTCTTTTCAAATAAAATTTGAATCTTAATAGGAAGATAAGCTTTCATTTTTTCTCAGTGGGTCATGCTCAGCATGGGTTGTCAGTTGTCACGGATTTGAAATGGAGGATGGTCCCGCTCGCGATTAAGCGACCCATTAATTGGTGGGAACTTAATCGCGCCAATTCTTGTTTTCCTTCCGTGTGAAATTTTCAATAGGATTCAGAATAAGTATTACGTAGCTAAATTTTATGAAGTGTACCTGAAAAATCAACCATTTTAATGAATTAATTTCACGACTATCTTAGGAATTACAATAGCAATTCTCAACATGGATGGGCGAAATTAATATTCAAAATTAGACAAATGGAAGGTTAGGTAAATATTCATTATTATAAATAAAAAGGGCATAATGAATTACTAGCCCTGTAAAATCTGGGAAGTTTATGTGGTTAGGAAAATATTGCAAAATTCTGAACGGCAAACATTGCACCTGGGTTTGCTCAGAATGGCGCATTATTTATCAAATTAATTGCAAATATAAGAATAAGGGAATTATCAGCCTTTTCTTTATCACGGGGAAGCAATTTTAAAAATAGTCAATTAGCGCGAGGCGTGAGCAAATAGCCTCAACAATCTCGGGAGCCTCAATTTGTAGGACAAGTGTCTTTCTTTTTAAATGCAAATAACACATCATTACGTTTCAGATTTATCGTCCTTCCAGGATTGGTTCCGACGTGTATACTCGTTACCAATTTCCTGACAAGGACACAGTAAGTTGTCAATAGATCTAGACTCTCTTGGATCAATTTCCTTGAGAGGGAAAAATTGACACATTTAAATCTTTAAAGTAAAATTTATTAAGGAGCACAATCGAAACAGACATGTCCTAGATCCAGGAATCTTAGTAAGATAATAAGTAGTACGAAATAAATTATGCTACTTGATTTGATATTTAAATAGATCAAAAGAATAATGTTTCAATGTGGTGTGAATAGGTAGAGACAGGTTATAGGTAAATAGGGGGGAATTGTGCTGGGATGATGAATTAGAAGAATTAAAGAAAAAAGTTTTGAGAAAGGTAGGGGGATGTGAGAAAAAAAAGAGTCAGGAGATAAATCAGAAGGGTTTCCAAACAGCAAAGGAGGAACAAAGTGAATAGGAGAGAAGAGGAAAGAGAGGAGAGAAACGTGAAAATAGCTTTCTGGAATGTGCCAGGTTTAAAGAACACGAATAGAGGATTTTGGGAGGAGATAGAAATGTGGGATGTGATTATGATTAGTGAACTTTGGGCAGATGAGAAGGACTGGAAAGGGATAAAAAAGATGTTAATGAAGGGTTATGAGTGGGCGATGCAAGAATGGAACACGTTAAAGGGAGAGAGATGGGCGGAATGGTCTCAGGTGTGAGCAAAGAGTGGTGGTTTGTGTATATAGAAGAAGAGGGGAAGAGTGAGTTTGGAGAGCAATAGAGAGCTGCATGGAGAAGAAAGAAGAGTTAGTTTCGATAGGAGACATAGGGAGATAGGCAAGGAGGGGAGGAGGTTACTAGACATAATAGGAGAAACAGAATGGTCTATATGTAATGGCAATATGAGAGCAGATGAAAAAGGAGTGACGCCATTTGTAAGGAAGGGAGAGACAGTTATAGACTACATCCTGGCGGAAGAAAGAATGAGGAATTTGATAAGTTGTATGAAACTGGGTAATGAGATTGGTTCCGAGCACTTCCCGGTAATAGCTACACTGATAGGTGGTGGCCAGCAGCGAGTCAGTTGGAGAACGGAAAGAGGGGGAGAAAGGAACAAGAAAATAGGAGCCTGGGAAGTAGATGAACCGGAAGTGTTTAAAGAAAAAATGCAAAAGGAGAAGAATAGGTTTATAGAAGAGAAAGGAGTAGACTCGTTAATGGAAAGATGGAAAGGGTCGATTGAGAAGGTAAGGGATGAGATAGGTACAAAAACAAAAATAAAGGGGGAGAAGAGAGGCTGGTGGGGCGAGGAATGTAAGGAGAGTAAAGAGAGAATGAAAGAGTAGCTAAGGAAATTAAGAATATGGAGAATAAAGCAGGGGGAATACAATAGGAGAAAACAAGTACATGAGAGGATTGTAGAAATTGTAGATATTGTAGGGGGAAAAGAAAAAGTAGATTACAAGGAAGAAGTAGAAAAAGCGATAAGAAGGTAGGGTTTGGGATGTGATAAATAAGGAAAGATGAGGAAAAAAGAGCTTGACTAAAGAAATAGAATTGGGAGAATGCACAGACTATTTCAAGGGTCTGTAAGGCGGAGAACAAAATGGGATAATAGGGGAAAATAGAAAATTAGTACAAGGAGAAAGGGAGGTAGGGAAAATAATAACAAGACAAGAAGTGAATGCGACAATAAATAGATTAAAAAGGAACAAGGCTTCAGGAGAAGATGGTTTGGAGAACGAAGCGTTAAAGTATGGAGGAGAAGGGGTCACGAAAGGCCTGTGGGAGATCTGCAACAAGGTATGAAATGGAGAAGGGTGGCCAGAAGAGTGGTTGATAGGGCTGGTGGTACCACTTGTCAAGATAGGGGAGGAAAAGAAGGTAGAGGATTACAGAGGGACCACTCTCATGCCAGTTGGCTACAAAATGTATGCAGAAATTTTAACGAAAAGGTTAGAGAGTCAGATAGAGGAAAGAGAAAGTATTCCACACAATCAGACGGGTTTTAGAAAAGGGATGAGAACCATAGACAACATTTACGTACTGAACTACTTGGTTAGCAGAAATCTAAGGAGAAAAAGGGAAATTGATCGCATTATTCGTGGACTTTTAATTCAGTAAACAGAAAAGTGTTATAGCAGGCAATGCAAGAGAGGGGAATAGAAGGAAGGCTGGTGGAGAGGATAAAGGAAGTTTTTACTGAAACTAGGATTAGGGTGAAGATAGGAAAGGAAAAAGGAGAGGTATTGTGGAGAGAAAGAGGTCTAAGGCAAGGGTGCCTTTTGAGTCTGCTACTGTTTAATATGCTGTTGTCACACTTAGAGGAGAAGCTAAAGAAGAAAGAAAAATAGGAGACGATGATGGGTAACAGAAAAATATATTCTCTAGATTATGCGTACGACGTACTTCTGTTAGCAGAGGACGAGAAGGGGATAAACCTAATGATGAGAATTTTTAAAGAGTATGTAGGAGCAAAGGATCTGACGGTGAATGTAGAGAAGACCACGGTGATGTGTTTCAGACGTAGAAACAGCGTAATAGATTACGTTTGAAGATGAACAGACAAACAGTGGAAAGGGTAGTGGAGTTCTGTTACTTAGGTTTTTGGTTTGAGGCAGGAGGGGAGAAAGAGCTGCAGGAGAGGAAAAGAATTGAATGTGCGAGTAAAGTAATGGGCCAAGTATGGGGCATAGGAAAGAGAAGGTTCAAGGAAGATTAGATAATGAGGGTCTAGTTGTTTGATGCGTTGGTTTAGGCGGTGTTGTTTAGGCGAAATTCGGAACAATCAGGCGAGAGCAAATTTTGGAAATTCAAAATGGGAGGAAGAAAGGAGAAAAATAAGAAGGGTTTGTAAGATTCGAGAAGGAGTTATGGAATGGCAGGACATAGAGTTAGAGCTATTAGTTAAATAAGGGAAAGGGAGATGGACAAATATTATAGATTCGAGGTACAATAGATGGTATATGATGGTCAAAGGTTTAGAGGAACCAGAATATCTGCAAAAAATAAATAAGAAAGACAAATGGAGTAGGGTGATACGGTTTCAAATAGGAGAAGGAGTGAGAACTTGTAAATATTGGATGGGTGAAGAAGGTAATCTAAGTAGAGTATTTGGATACGAATTGGAGCCATGGGTACATGTTTTAGGGAGGTGCACAGGAGAGGAAGAGGGGCAGTTGAGTGTGGATGAGCGTATAAGATGGATTTTGGATGGAAATGGAGCCAATCGGTTGATTCTGAAAAAGGAAGTGGCATCTATACTGATCGATAGTAACTACTCTGCTCATAATACAAATTCCTTTAATTTTAAATTAAAATTTTCTTATGATAGAGTAGATTTTAACAAGAATATGCTCTAAACGTTTAAATCCGTATGAGCGATAAAAGAATACCGCTGTCAACTAGCTGTCACTGAGTATTTGAATGGTCGGAAACCACACGGGTCTAACCCAACAAATTTTAGAAATGCTCTTTTTTGGGTTTTTATATTGTCTAATTTGTCCTACGAGTCTGACTGTTTTTAATAACGTCACAAAATTCTTTAAAAGTCTATCCCAAGACGTATCCAGTGAACAGTTTTTCCTTCATCCTGGAAAATGTTCTGAGTAATAGTTAGTCCCTTACGGTTTCTGACTATTCATTTGCCAAACCTATTTATTTTGAGACTTCAGGGGATGATAGTAATAGTGAAATTGTCCATAACATTATTCATTAAACTATTTACGAATCTTGTCTTGACGAAAATTATATTAATTATATAACTCATTATGATATCATATAAAAGTTTAAACTTTTCGTGATACATATTTGTTGTTTAATAGCAACAATAAACACTAATAATACGCAAATACTGGTAATGTAAATATTTGCTTATTTATTGCAATTTTTTCTTGCAAAAAATTGTTTGTTACTAATTGCAAGTTCGAAGTCTGCTGAATAGAATTATTTAAATTTTAATTCATTTGTACATTGAATCTCTCTAGATGCACCAACTCGAAATTTGAGAATAATAAGTCTTTGCGAATAAGAGTCGACGATTTCAATATGTCTCCAAAAGTTTCCAAATTTCGGGATCCGTGACAAAAAGCCTCATTGGGCGGACGGTTTATCGTTTGGGCTTTTTGTCACGGATCCCAGATTTTAATGGACTGTACATTTCTCTTCACAATATTCAAATCATAACTTTTCTTTACTAAAAGCAAGCTTTTGTATTTTCCTTTTGACGAAAAAAATATAAATTGTACAGAAGTAAATTGGACATGCCTTTCTAAGGAGTAATATAATTGTTTATATAAAGTAATGATACAGTCTGTCAAGTTAAAGCGTGGGTGGCTTTACTCGCACTCGGTAAGGTGTATCGACATGATTTTGGTGTCAAAATATTAAGAAGAGCTCCCTCTTTCA
>NC_046661.1:14874712-14878418 GCF_010883055.1 Belonocnema kinseyi | reverse complement strand
TGAAAGAGGGAGCTCTTCTTAATATTTTTACACCAAAATCATGTCGATACACCTTACCGACTGCGAGTAAAGCCACCCACGCTTTAACTTGACAGACTGTAGAGTGTTCAATGCTAACTTTATTTACACGATTCTACGTACTGCTCCATTCCAATATTTTCATAGTACGTTGCAATGCAACAAATATGTGCAACAAGTCTATAATTTTATATGACATAATAATGAGTTACACAATTATAATAATATATGCCAAGAATAGACTTGTAAATAATTCAATAATGAAATTTAAGAACAATTTCAAAATAATTATAAATTCTTGAAGTATCAAAACTATTATCAACTCTTAGAATATGAAAATTGATAGGTTTGATGAATATTCAACAAAATCGAATTCACAGCGGTATACTTTTATCACTTATATACTTTTCTACTTCCGAGGGCACGTTTATTATTCCAAGAAAAACATTCTTTATTTGGATGATGAAACTTGTCGATCAGAAAAAATAGAGGATCACTAATTGCATTTTTTATTCAAATTTAAAACAACTACCAAGATATCCAAGCAGAATGCAAATGCGATTGTTACCGACAGCGCATTTTCACAGTTCTTCTGTCATCTGTCTTCTCAGTCACTTGTAGTGATAATTATTAAGATTATTTATTAAGAGCATGTGATACTTAGAAAATGATCGATTTTACCAGTACGAACATGCTGACAGACGTCCCCGGACTTTTGCTTTGTGGGTTAAATTCAAAAAAATAGTTTTGCTAAATTTGATTAATGTGTCTGATTCTTAGGAAATTGTATCGACTTTATCAACGTTATATTTCCTCGGCTTTTTACCTACAGTAATAAATATGTTATTTTTCAAATCTAACGAATGATAGCGAACATGCTGACTGACGTCCCCGGTCTCTTTTTGTGGGTTAATTAAAAAATATATTTTTTTTCTAAATTTCATGTGTGTGTATTTTGAGTTTATGTGTGTTAGAATTCGCTCCCATAATTTTCTAGAGTGCTACCAACCGCATCGGTACAGCAGAAACCTACATTATCAGAATGACAGAGAGCTGAAAAATGATCCTTACCTCAAACTAGTGCACATCCTTAGATTTTTATTTAGCAGGATCATGTTTTTCTTATTATCCATAAAAAAAGAGACCGGGGACGTCCCTTGTAATATTTCATAGCATCCCAAATTCAGTTAAAACTACTTTTCATTTTTGTGGAAAAAAATCGAGAGAAAAGAATTCGATTCACCACACGATGAAGTATCACATGCCCTTAAGCCTAAAACATAACCGTATTTTCTCAAAGCCATGATATTCATGAGCTCATAACAGGCCTAGAATATTGCTTTTTATCGCTCAAAATTACAAAAATTACTTCTAGTAAACTCATGATGGGACATCTTAAAAAACCAATACGTTAAATCTTAATATCAATAATATTATTGCCGAAAACCAAAAATTATTCGTCAGTAAGCGACAAAGGTAGTCCATAAATCAATTGTTTAATGGTGGCCTTGTTACCTGGACTATTCCAATCAGCCCTGGTGGACCGAAAGAACCGAATGGAGCCTCTACAAAGTACCTGTAAATACCTCATTGGGTCCCCATTCGGTTCCTTTTTTAAAAAATAAAAAAAAAAACAGCAAAATCATCTTTTAAATTGTTGAAGTTCGGATTCTACGTTAAAATTTGCATTATAAATGTACGGAGTAATCGCAATACTTTTTCTTACAGTGTTAAAAACTTTTAAAAATAAAGTACCTGTTATTTACATGGGCCAAAGACGCCTTCAAGAGCATCTTCTTTTAGTAGCAGTTAATAAGCGTTCCGTCGGTAACTTTAGGAATTTTGTCTCGATGCTAGCGCCACGCAGTGGAAACCTTAGAGAATAACGCTGCGATGCAAGTGAGAAAGAATTTTATTTTTAAACTTCGCGCGCAACATACTACTTGAGCTTTTATGGATGCGCTTGAAGTAACCTTCTGCAGAAGTTAATAACATTCTTTTAAATTTGTAACGCTCAAAAAAAAAAGTATTGCGATTACTCCGTGAGTTTCTAATAAAAAATTTAACGCAGAATCCGAATTTCAACATTTTAAAAGTTGATCTTTCCGTTTTTTTTAGTTTTTTCAAAAAGAAATCGAGTGGGGACCCAATGGGGTCTTTACGGGTACTTTGTAGATGCTCCTTTCGGTTCCTTCGGTCCGCCAGGAAGGATCTCCGTTACCTATTTATTTTTCCCGTCGTCAGTGGGCTAATACAGGTATAAGATACCTTTAAATTCTCATTCTTAGTCTTAATAACCTGAGTCCAAGGCAATAAAACTCGCAAAGACATTAAAGCCGTGCTGCCACCTCAAAATATTGTTTAAAAAAATGTCAATTAGTTTTTCAGTATGAGGAGCATGTTTCTAGTTTGAAAAATTAAAAATTGAAATTCTCTCATTTTGGGCCACTCTTATAACAACAGAATACGATAAAAATGAAGAGAAAATTTAAAAAAGTATCTTTTTAACCATCGAAATCCAGCACAATGTTGTCCAGTGTTCCCAATCTTGGGAACCTTTTAACTACGCTTGTGTCGCGCCGACAACCCGATTGGTCACTTTTAGCGCGCTGATTTTGGATTATATAAATATTCACATTTATTGTTTATAATAAAAAATGATTGAGAAATGCTCAAATAAATTTTTCCTAATCCTAAAATAAGATTTTGGAGTGACAGAGACAAAAAATTTTATTGTTATGAAAAATAGGTTATGAATTATAAAATCAGATAAATACATAATTTTTGTTTATCCCAATGATAAACCTCGCATGTGTCGAGTTTTAAAATTAAGTTTTTTCTTATGTGCTACAATATGACATAAAATAAAGGCACTAAAATTACCAAAAATGAATTAATAATAATTAATTAAAATACTGATAAATGTTATATCATACTTTTTTTTTAATAACTTGAAGAAGACCTGAATTACAATTGCCAAATAATTACACCGACACACACAAAAAAGTGGGCTGCTCAGCGGACTATACCAGCATATTTATATGTTTTTGGAGCCACTGAATCCGAATCTGGGGTCCAAATAACAAAGTTGGCTCATATTTTTTTTCAAAAAACGCAAAAAAAGACGTAAAATCGACGAAAACAGCTTTTTTCTGGTATATTTTAACAAACAAAATACATATTTTCATACCCGCTAGACTCAATTAGCAAATCTATACGAGCCAACCGGATTATTTAGACCTCGGATTCGGATTCAGCCACGCTAAATAAACATAAATATGCTGATTAAGACCACCAGACATAAAAAAAAATTTTTTTGCAAAAATATACATGAAAAATCGCTGTTTTCGTCGATTTTACGTCTGTTTTTGCATTTTCAAACAAATATAAGTCAACTGGGTTATTTTGACCCCGGATTGGGAATCCGAGAACCCAAAAACATATAGATATGCTGGTGTACTCCGCCGAGCGAACCACTCTTTTTTGTGTGCCGATGTTATTGTATAAATATTATTATTATACTTTATTAAAGTTTTACGCGGGTGAACTCGGTTATACTTCATATCCACGGTCTAAGTCAAGTGACTGATGAGATTAGAATGTTCTAAGTTAATCGAACTAATTTAATACGATGCATGCAACCTCCTGCGATGATGTCGTAGGTATATAATTACGAGCAACTACGAGC
>NC_046661.1:14869558-14874612 GCF_010883055.1 Belonocnema kinseyi | reverse complement strand
CACACACTACTCCTTTCCCCTGCCGAGTGAGTCACGCCTACCCCGAAAGGGAAATGGCTTAATGGTGTAATAATAATAATAATAATAATAATATATATATATTCGGTTTGGTTTTAATTCCTCTAGAATCAAACCGAATGGCCTATGACGAAGCCACCGAACGCGTCCTCGGGTTGCGGATAGAGGGTCCCTGTCCCGAGGGTTTCTGCTGAATATGGTTACAAAAATAAATAAGCAGTCGCGGACAATTGTCCAGGGGTGGTCCCGAAGGAATTAACCCCCAAGCGGAGGTGTGAAAACCGTGCAGAAATCTAAATGGCACCTGGGTGAGGTGTCTAGAACGGTGACTCTGGAATACCGGGGTTCAAAACAGCAGAACGTGCAAGGCTCCGGACAATGGGTCGGCCAATAATTCCGACCAATCTAGAGCTGGGGGAGCCAATGAAAATGGATTCAATGCGATGTATCAGCGAGATCACGCAACCTTTGGGTTAACGTAGCGCGTCAATCACGACTTGCTAGATTGCTACGATACGAGTGTGGCCCCTGTACGGGGTTACATGGCACGGCTGCATGCTCTGTGGTGCGAGAAACACCCGGAGCTATCGCACTTTTCGCAGCAACGTCTGCGAACCCATGCTGAACTACTCCGAAAAAGGGGCTATGTAAGGGGAACGCCTACTTTACCACAGCTAGAACAAGCCGACAACAGAGAAAGAGAGGCGACACTAAGACCAACCACGGGCAAGCTTCCAATAGAGGAAGAGCGATGCTTTACGACCCGGAGAAACATCCACACCAAGGTTTCTCTCAAGCCTAAAGATCTGGCTGAAATGGATGACGAGCTTCGTGGACATTTTTCCGGAGAATCAGACCTCTGGGCTATCAATTATTGTGTGTATAATGCCGCGAGAGCTTTGGCCGATGCGAACCGTAAAACAAAACCAATGGTTGATCATAAGACCAAAAGACGAATGCATCAACTTGCTATAAAGATAGGCTGGGCAAGACAGTACGCGTCCCGCATTCAGGGTGTGATTGACTACATCACATCTAGTAGGAGTTTTACCGCCAAAGTCCGAAAGTTCCCGCGCGAACTCTGGACACGTTATCACAGGCTTAACAAGTCAAAGCTGCTGACCATCAGACATTATATTGTTGAGAGAATAGAGATACTATCTGACGCTAAGAGAAGTATAGAGCGGAGATAACACCTGATAAAGAATGTCCACCCATCACTACCGAGGAGATGAAAAAAGTATTAAGAGGGATGAAGAACTATTCCGCACCGGGACCAGATTATATCAAAAACCTTCTGGTGGAAGAAGTTTTCTTCAACCCATCAGCATTTGGCCCGTATTTTCACCTCATATTTGAAGCCGAAAAATTACAGGCCAATAACTTGTCTGAACACACTTTATAAGTTATTCACAGCTATCCTAAATAATAGGATTTTTCGGGCAATTGAACCTGTGAGGCAAGAAATGTATGAACAGCGAGGCTCAAAGAAAGGCGTAGCCGGATGTCGGGAGAACCTGCTCATCGATAGATGTGTCTGCAAAGATGCAGCATTCTACCAGCGTGACCTATCGATGGCCTGGATTCAGGATGGGACATCTATAAAGAATACTCTCCGAAGCAGATACAAACGTCTCAACCGACAGATTTGGTCTTCCGAACTTTCGGCGTGGAACAAAGTATCTACAACGAACATGCTTACCGTCCCAGTAGTACTCTATTCACTTGGAGTAGTTCGATGGACGAAGAACGAGCTCAGATCAAGGTGGTCGCAGAATATTGAGTCTTGAATGTCTTCACAACAGAATTATTCTGAGTACAGCACATAGAGTTGCAAATGGAAGAGACCCTCTTCTTAAAATGGTCAGGAATCACGAAGAAGTGGGCAAAGGAGCGTTTCTGTACAAAGCAGCGGAGGAGGCTCCTGAAACACTGGGACTTGACTTCAGTATTAGGGGTGAGCAAAATGTTTCAAATCTTATCTATCTCGAGTGCTTACTCCTGAAAGCCCGGATTAAGAAAGCAGAAGAGAAAAACTTTCGTGAACAGCTCCTCGATAAGAGGGTGCACGTTATCTTCCACAGAAATGTAAAGGATCAGTCAATGTCTTGTGAGCTAACGTTTGCTTTCCTTAAATCGCCCGGATTGAAGTCTGGTACAGAGGGTTTCATTTTTGCATGCCAAGACGGTGTCATTTCCACCTTAACATACCGTCGCCACACTTTGAGTCAAGACATTCCCGATGATAGCTGCAGGGCGTGCCGTGCACACCCCGAGCATTTAGCTCACATACTATCTAGTTGTCCAACTCACGCGGGAACGACCTACATTCAAGGCACAATGCGGCACTAAGAGTGCTTTATTACCATCTCTGTCACTCTTACGGCATTAACATTAATATCGCTCCTCTAAATGCTCCTAGGAAAAACGAGTCAATTGTCGACAATGGGAAGTGCCGCATATACTGGAACTTTATATTCTCGACATTTGTTTCTGTTGCTCACTCGAAGCCTGAAATGGTTCTTCTTGATTTCGAAAAGCGAAACATGTTCGTTATCGAATTTTCGGCACCAGCTGACAAAAACCTCATAACCAAGGTTTCATTTGCTAATGGCCTAAAAAGCATCCCTGCGTGTCAACAATATGCTAAAACACTTTCGGGAAAAATGCAGAAGGCGGTAGTCCTTGGATCGCTCCGTGTTCTTAGGGTGCACGAGGCTTTTGCTGGATCGTCGTATTAATTCCTTTACAGACTGTAACCACCCATCTCACGGTCGTGAGACTTAGTTGTGGCTAAAATTTTACCGTGATTTCGCTGGAAGCGGGTGCAATTTTCCAGATGAGCATCCGCTCACGGCGAAATCCTGGAGCGGGTGCTAATCCGAAAAATTGCACCCGCTTTCAGCGAAATCGCGGTAAAATTTCAGCCACAACCACGTCTCACAAACGTGAGATAGGTGGTTACAGTCTGTAAAGGAATCAATACCACGATCCAGCAAAAGCCTCGTGCAGCCTAAGAACGCGGAGTGACCCAAGGACAACCGTCTTCTGCATTTTTCCCACAAATATTCTAGCATATTGCTGACACGCAGGGATGCTTTTTAGACCATTAGCAAATGAAACCTTGGCACCTCTAAGAGCGCCGATGATAAGGACGATTAGTTTAACAGAATATTCCGGGTACAATCGTTGCAACTCCCTTATAAGGTCTCGATACCTCTCTTTCTTTTCATTCTCCTTGTCTATGATGTTTTTGTCAGCTGGTGCCGAAAATTCGATAACGAACATGGTTCGCTTCTCGAAGTCAAGAAGAACCATGTCAGAAACAATTTTCGAGAATATAAAGTTCCAGTATATGCGGAACTTCCCATTCTCGACAATTGACTCAATTTCCCTAGGAACATTTAGAGGAGCGATATTAAAGTGAATGCAGTAGGAGTGACAGAGATGGTAATAAAGCACTCTTAGTGCCGCATTGTGCCTTTGAATTTAGGTCGTTCCCGCGTGAGTTGGACAACTAGATAGTATGTGAGCTAAATGCCCGGGGTGTGCACGGCACGCCCTGCAGCTATCGTCAGGAATGTCTTGGCTCAAAATGTGGCGACGGGATGTTAAGGTGGAAATGACACCGTCTTGGCATGCAAAAATGAAACCCTCTGTACCAGACTTCAATCCGGGCGATTTAAGGAAAGCAAACGTTAGCTCACAAGACATTGACTGATCCTTCACATTTCTGTGGAAGATACCGAGCATCCTCTTATCGAGGAGCTGTTCTCGGAAGTTTTTCTCTTGTGCTTTCTTAATCCGGGCTTTCAGAAGCGAGTACTTGAGATCGATAAGATTGGATGCATTTTGCTCACCCCTAATACTGAAGTCAAGTCCGAGTGTTTCAGCAGCCTCCTCCGCTACTTTGTACAGAAATGCTCCTTTGTCCACTTCTTCGTGATTTCTGACCATTTTAAGAAGAGGGTCTCTTCCATTTGCAACTCTATGTGCTGTACCCAGAATAATCCTGTTGTGAAGACATTCAAGACTCAAAATTCCTCGACCGCCTTGACGGCGTGAGATGTACAGTCGCGGGACAGAAGACTTAAGATGCATGCTTTTGTTCATGTGCATAACCTTTCTTGTCCCGATATCAAGAGATCTTAGCTCGTTCTTCGTCCATGGAACTAATCCAAATGAATAGAGTAGTACCGGGACAATAATTGATAGCCCAGAGGTCGGATTCACCGGAAAAATGTCCACGAAACTGGTCATCCATTTCAGACAGATCTTTAGGCTTGAGAGAAACCTTGGTGCTGATGTTTCTCCGGGTCGTAAAGCATCGCTCTTCATCTATTGGATGCCTGCCCGCGGTTGGTCTTAGTGTCGCCTCTCTTTCTTTGTTTCCGGCTTGTTCTAGCTGTGGTAGAGTAGGCGTTCCGCTTACATAGCACAGAGCCATGTAACCATGTAACCCCGTTCACGGGCCACACTCACATCATAGCACACTAACAAGTCGTAATTCACTTGCTCCGTCCACCCAAAGGTCGCGAGATCCCGCCGATTCATCGCATTGAATCCATTTCCATTGGCTCCCCCAGCTCTAGATTGTTCGGCATTGTTGGCCGACCCATTGTCGGGAGCCCTGCGCGTTCTGTTGTTTTGAACCGCACTTACTACAACTATGTTTGTTGTTGTCATTGTTGTTCCCACGAGAAGCTAGGGAAAGGGGTTCCTCCGTCCTTGTTGAGCCCCGCATGCAAGGATAAGGCTGCGTACTCTGAGAGATCGCCCGGTATCACAGAGTCACCGTTCTAGACACCTCACCCAGGTGCCATTCAGCTTTCGGCACGGTTTTCACACCTCCGCTTGGGAGTTAATTCCTTCGGGACTACCCCTGAACAATTGCCCGCGACTGCCTATTTATTTTTGTAACCATACTCAGCAGAAACCCTTGGTACAGGGACCCTCTATCCGCAACCCGAGGACGTGTTCGGTGGCTTTGTCATAGGCCCTTTGGTTTGATTCTAAAGGAATCAAAACTGAACCGA
>NC_046661.1:14800180-14869458 GCF_010883055.1 Belonocnema kinseyi | reverse complement strand
TAATACTTTTTGCTCAAAACTAAAACTTCTCATAACCTTTTTAGTAACATTTTGAAACATTTAAAATTCTAAATTAAAGAAAAAATCTTTCTCTTCTTCGAAAATCAGAATTAATAACGTTTCTTGCATGCAAATCGCATTATTTTGTCATCTATTACTTTGAATTTCTAATGTAAGATTAATAAATTGCTTTGGATGCTTTAATTTCTCGATAATTTTGTAAGCTATTATTTTTTTATTTAATAACAAGAGCTGCTTTTTTAACTGAAAATAGCACACTCGGTTCCGATCTGTATTTGTTATTTGCGTCTTCACGTAAAGAAAAAATTAATTTTATTAGTCATTTCAGTTTATTTGTTAATTCAGTTTATATGCACATGAGTTAAGAAATATTACGCACAAGACCTGTTATTTTATAAATTTGCTTTTAGTTATTTTATCTGTTAATGTTATAATTTGTATTTAAATTCATAATATTTCTAGTAATCTAAAATGGGGCGGGTGAATGAATGTTGTAATCCTTTGAATGAAAAAAAATCATATATACGTTATTAAAAATTTACTTTTAATTACAGTCAATCGAGCTACTAATTTTTGAGATTTTATCGGCTGTTACATGTGCAATTCTTGTGAAAGGGCTACTATCTATCTGGCCGTAAACCCGAAAATTCTTGCGAGTTACAAGTAAATAAATATTCTACTGTTGACGAAACTGTAACACAACTTGATGAGATGAAAGACGATAAAAAGAGAGATCCTACCTTTGAGTAAAATTGAAACGATTGTCGAGCGTCACTGAATGTAAGAAAACCATAATAACTTCTTTGAGAAAATTGAGTGATAAGGATCCAAACAATAATACAAATCCCAATGAAGTCCTTATCTATAATTTTATGTTTGCTTTTGATGAAAAAAGTAACAGATCCGAAAAAATCCAAGTTTGAACACACTTCCATTGTATTAGTCAATAAAAATGATACGACGAGAGTTTAAAGTCTCGAAGAGAATGGTACATGCACGTAAAAAAATTCGAAAAAACCAGGATTAGCGTCATAAACCTGAAACTAAAAAAGGAAAAAGCTTGGATAAGTTTACACTCGATTTTCTCTGAAAGCTCAAATGATTTAATTAAAAGCTCTGTTTGCAATGAAACAACATCATCATGTTTTTTTCTACGTGTGAAAAGTGTCCAGGAGTTTATTTATTTATTGAAAAGTTGAGATTATTACTTGGTAGCCACGAAATAAATGATTACTTTTTGGTGCAAGACGCTATCCATTCACATCATTGGTCTAATAATCAGGCTACACTTTACCTGTATATGCGTTTTCGGGTATGCTGATAACGAATCCGTATCACCTATGACCCCTACACGTAAGGATCAAGGTCATTTGAAGGTCAACTTCGTTGATTTGAGATATATCATATCTTTAAGCTCAGGCTCTGAAAGAGCGGGAAATTTCACGTTCGGATATATTTTTACCTACAGGTCCCAGTGACCTCTAGAGGTGACATGAAGGTCGAAAACATTCTTTAAAATATGAAGGTGAAATCGATCATTTTAAATTCCCTTAAAAGTATCTCGGCATGGTAGTTGGATACCGAAAAAATGACATTCGTTCTTACATTCACATCCAATTGCAGAAACTGCTGCAATTCTCGCGCAATTCTCCTGCAATCGCGCGTGCAGCAAGTTATGACCCTGACACCTGGGTATTTTTACCTTTTACCCAAACCTGTAAATAACTTTGACAGCTCTTAAATTCGATACGTCCGTCTTTATGAAGCCGAACTTATTCGATTCGTCTGTTTCATTACCCGTCAGCTAACTTCACTGCAACAATGGAAGCTTGTGGCCTGCAATTTTCAAGACGGTCATGACGAATTTTGTGCAAACAAAAGACAGTTTACTTCCTACGAATTTAGCTACAACAAGATTTACGTTCAGTTTTTTCTGGGAAGTCTCTAGGTGAAGGCGTGAATGTGTCATGGCATGCACAAGAAAAAGTAGCTGTACGATGCAGCGATTCGGAACCCCAGTATCGGCGATTAGTCAGGGTGATCAAGCGGGCCCGAAATCGTCGTCATTATACGACCGTAGCTCTACAATCTACTACGTTCAGATATTCTAAGAAATGTGTTTGCCTTTCGTGTGACCTTACCTTCAAATGACCTTTATCCTGGCGTCCAGGGGTCATAGAGACCATGGATTCGTGGTCAGTGCACCCGAAAACGTATTGTCCGCTTCGTTTGGTCGGAGGACTTTTCGATTTCATTTTGTGGTCCTGCGTAATCAAAAACAAAAGCGCAATAGCAGTTTTGCTAAGTTTTAGCTGTATCTGCGGTTTAGCCGCATGTTCGTGGACCTTTGGCGAACAAGGCGAGGCAGATACCCCGCCAGAAGAAAAATTATCTGGAACGGACGACCCTTTTATTATTATGAGATTAAGGCAGTTAAAAACTAAAATGATGAAAGCATGGCTTAATTTAATTGTAATTATCTGAATTAATTTCTTTATATAATTAGAAGAAAGAAAAAAGAATATGCAAATATACGTAAATATATTTAAAATAACATTTCATGCTGCACTATCCAACGAAAGTTCCGGTACATTGATGTTTTTCAAACATTTTTTATCCGTGTCATATCTTTAACAAAATATATTCAAATCTGCGATTCTAACACTTACAAAAAAAGCTTTAGATCATTATTTTTTCTGGTGAAAACTGCAAATATATTTTATCGAACTATTTGAATATTCCGAATGCACTTTATGTGTATATCTCTGCTCATTCTTTATCGATTATTAGAAGGCCAATTTTAATTAATAAAAATTCGCTCAAAAATAACTTCTGTGCATACACAATGTGTATTTTTCAGCAAACGGACGCAGGAGATTCAGAAAACATGAAAAACATATCATTTTTAACAGCTAATTCGACCTGAAGCCTACAATATTCAACCGATTCGTGGAAACAAACAACGTTCTCTAAAACTCGATTTTCAATTAAGGCTAAATTTAATAAATAGGTACGCACTTTAAAGATATATCAATGCTTAATTTAAAGGTAAGATTCCGGATGGGAAAACAGTATTAGGTTCTGAGAATATGAAGAGAGACTTTTTTCCCCTCTAGAGTGTCAGTTTTGTGCAATTTGGTCGATAGTTAAAATTTAATTTTAGTTTTAGAAAGAAAAAAAACAAACGAAAACGTAGTCCTGAAATACTGCAACGCTAAATTCAGAAGTTAGAAGTCTCATTGAAAGAATTGATCTCATTTAGATAAAGTGGAGGGACAGATTTTTCGTGCGAGGTAAATCTTTCATAAACCTAATATTCCAAAAAATTGAGAAATGTTGCAGCAAGTATCAAAAAGGAACAAAACAAATTACATAAAAAAAATTCTTAAACTGAATCCCATGGGTACAGAAGTCCCAAAATTGTCCTATAGACGTCTTTTGGCGGACGTCCTGATGGCCGTTTAAATACATGAAAGGATCTGTGAAGAAAATGTGAAGAAAATAATAAATTAATAGAATATAAAAATAAATGTATTCTAATCACACGTTTACATTTCTCGCGTTAAATTAATTGATATTCATAAATTTCATATGCTAAAAGAATTGAAGGGCCACACTGCATACGGGCGTGTGAGCCACGATGCTTGCTGGCGTAAGTGCCATGCTTCAAAATATGGCATCATTGGTTTTCAGAGTACATGTCGATTTTGGTTTTTTGAAGTATGTCCGTTAAAAATAATGAATTCTTGGAGAGAAGTAACTGCTGCAAAATTTACTTTTTCTGTGTCAAAATTGAAGCTTTCTGGTGCGCGCCGATCTTTTGCCAGAACTTTCTCGCACCCGGTTATCTTTTGTAAAGCGCTATTTTTGAAATTGAGTAGAGCTACCAATAGCTCAAAATAAAATAAAAAATTAATTAATTAAAAAATTCTTAAATTGAAAAAATTAAACAGTTACGCAACTTTTCATGTGTAAAAATAGAATCTCTTTGGTGCTTGTCGCTCTTTGACAAGTGTTTTCTGGCACATAGTTATCTTTTTTAAAGTGCTCTTTTTGAGTGTCAATACAGCTAATCAGCTGCTCAAATGTAATTTCTTGTTTTTATTTTAATTAAAAAAATAAAAAAGTTACGCAACTTTTCATGTCTAAAAATGAGAATTTATGGGGACACGCTGTACCTTTCACAAAGGTTTTCTCGGAGGTGGATGCTTTTTTCAGGAGGTTCATTTCATGGTTCGATAAAGCCTTATAGTACCTCCAAACTTTTTTGCATTTTTTTATTTTAAATTATTTGCGTGAAAGTTAGACAGTTTTTTAGTTTTTCTGTAAAATTCGTGTTTCGACACTGACGCCCGTATGCAGTGTGCCCCTTCAATTACTTTATTACTGCAGAACTTCAAAACTAAGAAAAATTATATCAAATTATTCAAGAAACACTTGATAATGTGCTAAAATAATACATTCTATACATTTGTGTATTCTCAGAGATACTCTTACGGATATTATGACATATTAACAATATTATACGGGAGCTACAGATTAAAATTTTTGCATTATAAGATGCTACTTTTTATATTTTAGCAATCTACTTAGCCCCATTCATTGACATTAATATAAATGGATTCATTGAGTTGCCGCTTTTGTGCATACACAATTTTTCTTTTCTGCGAAATCATTTTATTTCATTTCATTTCATGAATATAGTTTTACATAATAGACTACAATCGGACAATATTTTTTTATTTTTGTAAGCACTTCTTATTTAAAACATCGCTTATAATAAGAACACATCTTTGATTGCCATGAGTTATATTGCCATTAAAGCTTATTTAAAAACGTGAAATATTATATATTTTTGCATGAACATAGAAAATTATTCTAATATTGCAGTCCACAGCTGCAACAGTACACAAATAAAAAATCTCATTGCGAATCGCATATTCCCAATATGCTAAAAAGCTGAATGGAAACTAAATTGCAGACGAAATTTATAAAACTATCAGTGGCATTGGTCCTATTGTCTTGAAAACGTATTCATTAACAATATTGATTTGATTGTAGCCATAAAATAGGTTTTTTTTGCTTGGAAGTTAAATAAGAATTTTTTATCTTCTTAAAATTATTAATTTAATTAATTTGAGAAGACTTACAGGCTTGAAGAGAATAAATTCTCCCTTAATACTTTTAAAACCTATTAACAGTACGTATTTATTTATTATGGCCTTGAAAATTGGATTTTAGAGAACGTTTTTTGTTTCTCCTACAAAATTGGTGAAATGCTTGTTACATCCTTTTGGAAATATACCCTTCAAATTTTAAGATTCTGAAAAAAGTTGTTATGTTTTCAGTCCGTTTACCATGTATGAAATTTCAATATCTGCAGGTTTTTTGTGAAAGCGAAATTTAAAAAAATATATTAAAATAAAATATTTTTCGATTTTTAATTAGATTCTCACTATATTGTAGTGATTTGTAATAATTACTTAAGTCAAGAACATTATTAATTCTAATTATTAATTGTTATAGAATTTCGCAAAATATATGATAAACTTTGGAAAGTTTTTTTTCAAACAAAGAAGAATCATATGTAAAGTTTGAAAAAATAGTTTTGAAACAAGGGGGCGATCAAGTATCACGCAAGCATAATCTTCCAAATTCTTGACCATTCGCCCCATCTTCGTAAGAATATTTTTGTATTATTTTTGAATATTTTGAATATTTTTGAATTATTTTTGTATCAAAATTCTTTTATTTAACTGGCAGTGACAAAATGAAACGAAACTAACGATCTGGTCCCTGTTAAAAAGTGATTAAAATTTAAATTAAAACATATAGCACCTGTTAAAAATATGAGTACAATACCCTTAAAAAGGGTTACATTGATGTATGAAATGTTTCTTGAAATATATTGATTTATATGTTGATATTAATATATTTATTTCCAAAATTGTTCCTGAAACTTAGTTGATTGAACAATTTAGGGGCGGGATCGAATAAGGGCACATAGTTAAGTCCCTATCTTCGACCCTTGAAGCGTTCGATGCAGTCACTCCGATGTGAGTCGACTGATCTAGAACCGATGTTTCTTTCATTTTTATAAGATTAAGACCAGTTACAAAAACTTAAATTATGAAACCATGATTGAATTTAATTTTACTAAGAAAAATAATATAATTATAAGAAAGCGAAAAACTAATTCATAAAAATCGATTAATATTTGTACACTGTAAAAAAGTTATGCTGAAAATCACATTAGACCGTAATTTGTATCTATCGGGCTTTCAGAACTTGACTGTTAATAAAATAATGAATTAACGAGACCTCAATACTAACTAACATTGTCTTATAATCAAACTGAAATGAACATGGTGATAAAACCGTGACAGCGGAACTTTGACAGTCGACGTGTAAACTTGCATCGTATTACACTGAAGACTATTTCACCTATATTATACGTCGTAAAGCTAATGAGACTCTAAATTTACCAATAACAACGTTCTCCCCAAAAAAATGCTTGAGTTGTTTTGGAAAATAAGCAGAGATGTAGCCTCCGGAAGCTATGACAACGATTTTTCTCTGAACCAACGATCCCGATGCTACCAGAAATAATACATAATGCGACTCGTCACTTTCTACATCACCAAAAATGATCGAGTCTGGAAAATCGATAAACAAAGAACCGAAAGCGAAAGAAGAACTAGCTTTAGATTGAAGCACTTAATGACCCAAATAATTTTGAAAAGAATACTTCATTTTAAATTGTTCTAACAATCAGAATGGAAACATTGGTCTGCACCTTGGTTGATACTGAGCAAACAGGAAAAAGGTCCGAGTCTGCTCAACAAAAAACATGAAGCTACTACATGAGTACTTATTCCAACGAAAAGGCTAGCGCCCGAAACTCAAAAACGGAGGGAAAATGTCAAGGAGAGGAAGCATTGGACGGAAACCATTCTATTACGAATGATGTTTCAAGAGAATGAGATAATCGCAGGAATTGATGGCAAATAAGACGACGAATCGTCTCAGTCCAGTCACGCAGATTATGTCCTTACGCTTCTTTTCGCACGTGCTGGTAGGTGCAGAAGCAAGTACGAACCTTGCATCGTCTAGGATAACCTGGATGAAATCAGAAGGTAATGGAGATGGTATAGTGCATAATGAGGCAGATAGTTGTACAGTTGGGAGGTGTCGTTTTAGATGACCATAAGAGTACAGGTGGCATCAATGGTGTGTTGCCGTAGATGAACTCGATTTCGTAATTGAGAGTTGAAGGGGGCACTCCAGACATTTGTGGGATCCCCACAGATACAAATCTCAGAGTATTCTCAGGCGAAATAGCCTGGCCGTTTTGAGACTGTTTGCATGTTCGATTTGAAAAATTTAGTCTCAGAGATAGTCAGAAAGATTTTGATCCTTTTCAAGCTCCTTTTAGTGGTCCTTTTAAGAGTGATGCGACAGTAATATAATGTTCCTTTTATATTCGTCACGTAGCGGACGGGTAGAGTTATTTGCAATAATTGGCCTCGCTAACCCGACTTTCCCTTTGAAATTATTCTTCAAATTATTAACACATTGTTTTTAATATATAAATTTTCTCATTATACTCATTTATAATTACAACTTATATACTAATACCCAATTTTCTAGATGAATTCAAAAATGTCGTCTATTTTGGCGTATCTCATTCCATATACGACAAACGTTGTATTAATTCCAATTTTAAACCTTTAAAAAAAAAGTTAGGTATCTCAAATCATCGAAATCCGTGGATTCCGAATTATTATGATTTAGGCTGTTAGCTATGAAATTAAACAAATCTATTTCTAAATTTTTATCCGGAAGCTTAACGCCCGTTCATGCCCGATCGTCCGTTCCGTTAATCATTAGCGGGGAGCAATCCGGAGTTATCTACGTAAGAGATCGTTGGTAGCTATCTTATGGCACCACTTAACCTTTTCCAGGGGGTGACACGATTTTCTTTTTTACAGTAGAGGCGCGTGTCAGTTTTGTGAAGATCGGCGAGTCGTGAAACATTGGCGTCACTTCCGCGACGCCCGGTCGTTGACAACAAGAAATTAAGCGCGAAAAAAGTATTTTATATTATAAACCTGGACACATAGTGTGTGAAGGATACTTTTTAAAGGCTCGAATGATTTAGAAAGAGAAAATTTTAGATCCTGATGAAAGGGGTATGGCGGTAAGTATTATGGTATGTTTGCATCGATGTCCTTTAACCTAAAATAATCGAATCGCTCTGACGGCTTCAAGACTACATTGATTTTTAAATTTTAATATATTCTTCTTGTTTCCGAACTTTTACATTATTGTGATAGTGTGTGAAATTATTGTTTTTGTAATTTCAAAAATATTTGAAGACCCTTACTATCTATTTATATACACTTACATTAATTTATAAATAAATTTAAGTAGTAAACTAAATTTTAGTTGAAAAATAATTATTTTCTTGCAGGCATAATGATAAATGAAACCTAAATTAAAACCAGAGGTTTTGACATCTCCATTTCCAAACTGCCGTGAGCACTGTGCGAAGGCTGATAAAAAAACATGTCGTCTAATAAAGCGCGATATTTTCAAAAAGGATTCTGATATGGCTAATAAAAACGTAGGCCTTCGAACAATGCGCAGAGCAGTTTAGCAATTGAGATGGCAAAACACCTAGTTTTAATTTAGGTATCTTTTACCATTATGACTGCACGAAAATCATTGTTTTACAATTATAATTTAGATTAATACTTAAATTTATTAATAAATTAATGTAATTGTACATTAATGTCAAAACTATGCGATAATTCAAAACTATTATTAATGTTACTTTTACATTTTTCTACAGATAGTAAGGGTCTTAAAATATTTAAAAAAATTTTTAATCTATCAAAGTATCATTTTACACTCTTTCCAAATAATCTAGGAGTTGCAGAAGACAAGAATATATCACAATTTAAAAATAAATGTATTAATGAAACCATCAGAGCCATTCGATTATTTTAGGTTAAGGGGGGAATCCCGTGTAACAGCCTGAAAATTAGGGTATATTTGGCTCCTTTTTTGGGGATGAAAAAAATAAGAAATCTTTCCAAAACTTTTGCGGTTTATTAAAGAACCCTTGAAGTATGAGGCAGATGTATTTCAACCTCATATTTTGATTCATAAGGGCGGATTTCCGACATGTCCAAATTCGATAGGTCAATTTGCCCGACTGCTAGCTCCTCGCACATAGGCTTAAAATTAACAAATCAAAACATTTTTTAAAGCTTAGATCCTTACTTAGTCGGTGAGACAAAAATGTTTTGAAAAATATTCATATTTCACAAAATGGCGGCCATTTAAAAAATAATATTTATAACAATGAATCAAATTTAGCAGACATCAAATTAGCAGTTTTCTACTGAAGATTGTGAGAAACGCTTACTCAAGCAAATACTAAAAGGCTTCGCAATATTTCAATAGTGCAAAACTATGCCTATTCAGATAGAGAGCATATGTTTATCCATCGGTCGATAGAAATTATCATTTTTATCTAGTACTATTGAAATTAAAAATTGAAAATAATGCAAATTTCAATAAGATTAAAATGTATTTAAATCAAAGAAAAAATGGGGTCCGAATATGATTGATAAATATTCTATTCAGACATAAACGGGAAAAATTTGTAGTTTACACAGAAAAATGCTCAAAAAATCGTCGTTACCCATATATTTGACACCCAAAATAAAACAAAAATACTAATTTCAGAGTTAAATAAACACATTAGTACTGTATATAAATTTTAAAACGAAATGTATGTTTACTGCGTTTTCTGTTAATACAATCGGATTTTTGCAAATTTTGAACTGCATTATTCTCTTAAAACGCATTGAAAATGTTTACGAATAATAGATTTAATGCTTCTACGATGATTCATTTAGATAACAAGAGATATTTCGAATTTCACTCACGTAATAAACTACGGATTTTGCCGTCAGACCTGAAGAAGTGAACTGCAATGTTCACGAAATGTAGGGTTGACGGATATTTAAAAAGTTTAATAATACACTAAACTCAAAAGCAGAATTTAAAAAGATAATTATTGTTAACTTTTAGTAAACAGTCCTATTACTCATAAATGTATTAATTTTGGTGTGCAAGTTTTTATTTTGGGACATGTTACCGAATGAAAATTTCAGCTATATCTTAATCCCCTATTTCTAAACAACATCAAGTAAAATTTTGAAACTTAGCTGATAACTGTTTCAATTTAAGTACACTCAATTCTCGATATAAGAACCCTTAGTTTACGATATTCCTAGAATTTAAGTCCTCACAATTTTGGAGATATGGGGACCCGGAAGCCGAAAGAAAGGCGGTGCTTAGTCAAACGTGACAAACATCACGAGGGCAATATTCTCAGCGCACTGGTTGTGTTTGCTATTAGCATTCGTCAGGTCAGACAGCTCAGCGGCGCCACTTACGAAAAACAAAACGTTATATAATGCATATTTTTTCGCTATTTTTACAAACAAAATTTTTTTTGTTCTATTGGTTGTCGAGAAAACAGAGCGGTGCTAGTTTGCCGTCAACTGAGTGTCGCCATCTACAAGAGTCATTGTTTTAAACAAAAATAGTAGGTTCGATTTTTTTGCAATTTTGTTGCTTTAGAACGTGCTGTGAATTGATTTTGTAAAATATACCCTTATTTTAAAAACTGACCCCCTGTAGTGAAAAAAAGTATTTAAAAAATGATTAGGCTAGATTTTTGCAATTTTTTGCTTTCCAGTGTGATATGAAACACTTTTGTAAAATTAACCCTTATTGTAAGAAGCAAACCCCTCTGCTGCAAAAACGTAATAAAAAAAGAAACTACCTAATCGTTACAAAAACAACCCCCATATTTGTATCCGAATACTAACCTGTATACAGATGCAAAGATTGTATACATTAACTGTTGGGTTTTTGTGCTCTCTCTTTATTTTCTAATGCCATCAATCGCCTTTGTAAAATGAACCCTTATATAAAAATTCAATACGCTACAATAAAAACACGTAATGAAAACAGTAGATATCTACACAGATGGAACTTACTTATAAAATAGTAACATGATACTTTTAAGCATAATTATTTCAAACCCATAGAACTTGTATGGGTTTCACTCAGATAGGTGCCCAAAAATGTACATAGTCTACCACCAACAAAATTAAGACTAATTTCACGATAACAGCAGTCTTTGCGGTTTCTAAAACTTGATCCCTTACAGCATTAAGTCGATGGAAAAATCAAAGGTCCTATCTTCCCAGATAAAGTGGAACTTGTATGCTTTTCACTAAGGAAGGTATAAAAAAATGTACAGTCCACCAGCATTCAAATCCAGATCCATTTCACGACAATATTGATGGTGTTAATGTCTCGATGTGTCGAGGGCTAATGATTTTAGTAACATAGTTTATCTGCTTTCTGGTTCTATTTCCTTTTTTACATTAAGTTAATCGACGCAATTTGCACCTTACCTTGCTGACATCCATATCCCACCTGATCTTCCATTATGGATCTAAATCCCTTGCTGGGAAAAAGACTGCATTTGTAGGCCTAGTTCGGCGGCCCCACGTTCTAACGGTTGCCACAGCAATTCGGTATATAACAGTTTGCACCTCTAACGCAACTTGTGTTACTTTCAAATGCATAGGTAAAACCTTGCTGTTGAGGTTTTCTATTAGTGCACGTAGACCATTTGTGTCGTCTTAGGCAGAGAATGCCTTAGTGTTCGTTCTACATATCTGAACTCTAATATAGCATGACTAAAATTCCCTTCATGGTGCTGCAGTTTTGCTGGTATTTCTCTGTTCACATCATCGTTATTAATATCGGGGAGTGGTTTTAATGGATCCGGTACTTTTTCTATATTGTCCCTAGCACCTATGCCTTCAGCTTCAATCAAGTCTTCGTTCTCCACATCTTCCAATGAGAGTTCATCAATAGGAAGCTGTTGTTCCACTGATATTTTAATAGCAGTTATTAAAACAGCCGAAAGCAATCTCTTTACAGATATTGAGCGTTTTTGATCTTCCAGATTCTGCTAATTTATTTTTGTGGCTAGCTCTGGGTATTTAAGTTATTCATATGCTATGTGCATTTCAATCGCCGTTTTGGTTGCTCCACGTCTGCTTTATCCTCTGGTTGTACAAGACCATCCTCCTCTGGAGAATGTGATGGCGTTGGATCAGAAAAAGGTTGAGAAGGAACATCAACTGCCGCTGCTTGACCCTGTGACGCGGCTTTCTATAGCTGATGTTCATTGCCGTTGTTTTTCAACGCCAAATCTACCTGGTGTTTAATTTCCATTGCACGGTCTTCTGTGATGTGTAGCTTAGTCCTGATGTCCTTCATCTTAGCGATAAGACCTCTTAGTGAAACTTTCTTTATATTAGTATACTTTGCAGCAAACTTTGTTCTTAAATTGTATCCTTTTTGCATTTTCATTTCAAACTTCTCACAAGTGATCCCAGAAGAAAAGCCTTTTGCATCTAGCTCGTGTTGAACTTAACCTGATGCAGGCAAGCCGGGATTTTTCATAGTTGGCTAAGAAATGAAGCTTTATACCTCCGAGGCAGTTGATTATAAAAACCGCGAGATTGAGTTTGTAGCCTTGGTACAGCCTGCTCAGCTCGAAAAGAAGGGTTTGATATTTTGCCCTTTGCCCGTTTGTCTTCCTCTTTTGCCGTAATATTACCATAAGCTGGTACCGAGAATTCAATCACGTAAATTAACTTAGACTTCAGATCATAGACGACAATATTATTATATTATTATATTAGTAGACCAACACTATAGAAATGCCGAAGATAGTAATATAACACTTTTAGAGCCGCATTGTGTCTCTCTGTCCTCACAGAATGCATATTTTGAGCATTTCTCGAAAACATATCCAAGTGTTTCTGGCTCTTGCTTGCACGCTCGGCAGTTGGTACCATCTACAGTTACATTCATTATGCGCTCACAGTGAACTAAGATGTCCATAACGCCTCTTGACAGGCAAAAAGAAATCCCTTAGTCTTTGATCTCAATCCAGCAAATTTGAGAAACATGTTGGACGACCCATCGATAGCTCTACTCTACGTATAATGCCGGAGAATTTACAATGAAGGGACTTGTCAGCATATTTCCTAAGTTAAAGCGAATGTTCTGCTTCCTGTTCACGGCTTTTGAATAACAAAGGTGTTAGTGATGCTAGGCCATGTGTAGTGTCGCTTGAATTAAATGGAAGAGCAAGCTCCTCTGCGACCCTATATGTGGCACGGTATAGAAATGCGACAACATTGAGGACTTCGTGTTGAAAAGTATCGGACTTAAGGAGTCTCTTTAGAAGATCCCCTTCTTATATTTGACGTAGCTGAAAGTCACTTGTCTGCCCTCAGATGTTATGACAAATCTTGTCCGCTGCAAAAGCATAAGTTCTTTCATAGATGTCATTACTTTTGGATGCATCTCCAGGCACTGAAGAAGCTTAATAAGTAGCTCATGGTTCGTGTTATCGAATGCCTTTCGGTATTCGATCCAAGACATGGACAGATTGCGTCAATATCTAATAGAATCCTGCGTAATAAACCTGTCTATTAACATGTTCACTCTGCAACCAGCTAGTCCTCTCTTGCATCCGCGTTGTCCAACAATTGCACTCCACACTGCCTCGATAGATGTTAATATCTTCTCTTCAAGGACGCCAGTGAATAGCTTGTAGCTTGTGTTGTAACAATCTATGGGCCGGTAGATGTTGGTGCGTAGTAGGAAACTTCTTGCGGCAAAAGTTGTTGATTTCATTCGACTCTGTGCTGAAAAGTTCTTAGTTCTAACGATAACTTTCTTCACTTTTTCAGCAATAATTAGCGGACACTCCTCCTTTGGTCGTTGCGACAGTTGCCTCTGGTAAAGCTACGAAAGAGTGAGATGTCTGAAGCTTCTTCATCTAGCTCACGAGTGTCTCAATATACTTGTTCCCAAAAGACTTGAATCTCTCCTCAACTATGCGGATTTTCAACGGCATATGATGTTTTGTTAAACATACGGGAGGAATAAGTAGAAAAGGATATTTGACCTAGTTCTCATGTCGGCAATATCGGCTATCTACAAAGGTGGTCTTGCTGGAACGGGTAGTGTGTTTGCTGGACGATTTTGCTCTTGTCCTTCATAAAGAACCTAATATCCCCATTTGCGAGAAACAGATACCTGATCTTGTAAATACTGAGATTTTTATGAGCATATCCCGGGTGCATATTGACCCAACGTTCATATAACATGTTCATGTATCCTCTTCGCGCCTGTGAACTTCCTTGTTAACAGATAAGAATGTCCCTCCTGAGTTAGGCCCAACCATTTAAAATGATGTTCTGGTGTTTGTCCAGGACCAGTGCCTTGTTATACCCTCGGTCTGGTCCTGTTGCCACTTTCAACTGAACAATGGCCTCCATCCGTGAGAAGAATACTATGGATGGCACTGCGCTATTGCTGCGATACTGCGATACTGGTGACGTAACTGCATAACTCGTTGGATTGGTCGACGGGGTCACCATTTCCCTCCGCCAATTTTAATTAGAGAGAAAAGTTGTATGATCCACAAGCTACGATCATCGTACCTTAAAGCAACCAATCCCGACGCAACCAGAACTTGTACGTCATCAACTCCTGCTCCATCTATCATAGATGGCAAGCAAGAACGGAGAATTAACGCAAGATACTAGAATATTCTAGACTTTTAAATACGCATGCGTGGGAATTAGGAAGGACACCGTGAAGCAAAGGGCGTGGTGATAGGTTTTTGGCTATGGAAGCGAGAGCTTGGGCAGTGCGCTACGTAAACAAAAGGGCTAGTATTAGCGAGAAGGAGTCTTCCTTCTTGGTTTGTGTGGACATTAACTATTTTCTACACGACTAATTGAAAGCAAAATCTGAGTGTTAAAGTGATTCGGCTTTGTCAAATTGATTAAAACACGATCGTCTGACAACTCTGTTCAAATGACAAATATCACGTTTTTGAAAGAAAATTAATTACTCTGGTAAGCGGATGGCTTTTCTCTTTAAAAGGGAAACCAGATGGCCGGACCGTCCATGTATTTCGGGACCGGCGAAGCGGAGGTTTGGGTTATCATTTTTCAAAATAATTTGTTTAAACAAATAGTTCTAACCAATTTTTTTTGCAAAACTAATGGCCAACTTGAAACTAGCGCACGAAAAAAACCCTTTAGTTAACACGTGTTGTATTTGTATTATTATTCATTTTCTTATAGACGTTGAAAGTCTTCTTAAGATTTAATATATATTATGCAACATTAATTATTTAGTCATATGGTTGTAACAGATTGTATTATAAATATAAAATATACTGCTTCGGACATATTTTTTCCAGTAGAATTAGATTTTAAATTTATTTTGCAAAAAATTAAAATTAGCAATAATTTATTTAAACATATTGTTTAATCAAATTTATTTTGCAAAACCAATGGCAAATTTAAAATCAGCTATGATTCAAACTCCTTGAATTCTATATGGCTTATCTAATTCACGACTCGAAGTCTTATTTTCAAGAAAGGGTTATGCAATTAAGTTTATAAAAAAATTTAAGATTTGCGACCTCTTGTGGTCTTGAACGAAAGCTATATCCCCAATGTGTGCTTTTGCATCGATTTACGGTTACTACCAATGAGAAGGAACAAGGTGAGGACCAAAGTACGCAGAGAATCGAAACGGCTGATTCTCTAGGAGTTGAGGGATGGAAGGACATCCTCCAGCTCCTAAAAGAGCAAGGCGAAAAAATAGAATTGTTGTGGCTGGCTTTCAAAGTCATCCAGGATCGGGTGCTTAAAAACAATCCGGCCCCTGTTAAGTCGAGCATTTAGGAGGCAACCGAGGTTCTCGGAAGTCTCCTTGACACACATAAATTCTTAGTAGACAGCGGAAAGGATATCCAGAAGAGGTAGGATTCCGTTCCCGCCATATGAAAGGCGATCGAAGCCGATGGATCCCGTTCGACGTCCTTGGGCGACACGTCGAAGCAACGGCCCAGGGGTGAGAAGAGACAGGCATCATCCACGCCTGAAGACCGTACATCGAAGAAAGGGAAGGCCGACAAGAGCCAGTCCTCCGACAAGGAGGAGGACTGGCCATTTGCAAAAAACAAAACAGAGAAAAAGAAGAAGAGGAAAAAGAGGAAGAAGAAAAACAATGATGAAAAAGAAAAGAGGGACAATAGAACCGGGCTGTCGCGGGATGCTCCTAGCGGGGGCAATAGGAGTAAAACTTCAAAACGCCTCGCGACTGCCAGGTCTAGCGACGCCATTCGGTTGTCGGCGAAAGGCGGTCAGTCCTACGCCGACATCCTGAAGCCAATGAAAAGGAGGGGGTTATTCCACAGAGGTAGAACTCGAAGTCCTGACTATAAGGAGGACGAGGAAGAAGGAGATACTTACCGTCCTTAAAAAAAGGGGGGACTGCGAAAGCCATCCAGTGTGGAGCTAATTTAGCTCGAATTATGCCTAACATTGGTGGTCACAGCGAAGCATAGAGAAGGCTTTGGCAATCAACAACCAAGCCACCTTGAAGAAACTATCTTCGGCAAGGTTTGTGTTGCGTTAAGGGTCGTCTCGGACTACCGTTTGACGGCTGCCTTGGTGGTCCTGAAAATCGTTCGGCCACTAGAACTATTGGCGAAGGAAAGGCAACAAACTTTCGAGCTCCGTAAGAAGCTCCCCTGCAACGACAAGCAGGAGTACGCTCACGCGAAGGTAGCAGTCCACAAGGAGGCTAGAAGCCGACTCATAATAAGATAGCAGGAGAGATGCTGCGTTTAGAGCACTGGGAGATGCACAGATCGTCTAATCCCAGATATCTCCCCTTGGCTGCAGAAGAAGTACGGCGAAGTTGGTTTGTAGCTGTCGAATGCGCTGAGGGGTCATCGTTGTTTCAACGCGCACACTAAGCGCTTTAAGAAAAGAGACGAAGAGACGTAACAAGTAGAGCGTAGAAAGAGAGGCCGCGTATCAGGCTGTGGGCCCTGAACACACCTTCGATACGATGCCTCCTCTCATTCTCAAATCTGAGGAGTTTTTCCAGCACGTCGAGTCCTTCTCCACTGCTCGTAAAGTTTAAAGCCAAAATGCAGTTTCGCGAGCAGTGCTATGGGTTCTAGGGAGGAAGATTTTGGTTTTAGTTGGTATACCTAAACCCGTCCTAGGAGACTCCAGCACAACGTCTATAAAAGATTTGGCCCTTTTTCCTTCTCACAAAGAAAAGGTAGCGGTTGGCCTAACGGAACTAATTAGAAAAACTTAAGACTTCATTGTAAGATAACTAATATAATACCGTGAATAGAATTGTAAATATTAGGTTTATAATGCTAAGGTGCAAAACGTCACTCGAAGTTAAAAAAATAAGCAAATTACAATTTACCAGTGCGAGATTTTAAGGCAAAGGTGTATCTCTAATTGTGTCAGGTATCTTATTACAAAAACGCGCTTCTCTCATTATAAAGGTTCTTTGCAGCTTACAATTTTCGTGACGTGAAACTGCAAGAATCGCATTAAGTGCTCGCTCCAGTTTAGCATTCAGCTAATCTGTGACATCGTCAAGGACCTAACTGTATTAGAGGACAGAGAAAAGGATTGTCCTATGACAATTGCTTTAGTTTTCGACGGGTAGAGTTTAAAAAATTGTTAACTGCCCATTGATACACAATATTGAGATCCTTATAAACCCGCACAATCAAACTACTAATGGAAGAGATAGGGCCAGAGATATAGTTTAAGATCATGCGCGTATTTATGGTATTTGCAGTGCTCAAGATCACTACTAAGGTAGACCCCCATTCAATCAGAATACTCATCCGGATTATTAAGCACTTATTGAAAATGATATTTAAGATAGGAATTTAACCACGTAATTGAAGAACTAGATAAATTAAAGTGCATCTAAGTAACTCGTAAGTTCCGAATGCACAAAACGTTCGAGCGGCTTGGACATAGTAAAAAGTATCGAAATAGGCCGAAAATCATAGAGAGGGAAAATGTTAGCTGTCATTTTTTGAATGAGAGGTGATATAATCTCCCTCATCTTGTTGGTGCAATTCACCTCCTTCGCTTCACTTGCGGGTCCGGAACGAGAGTCACACTCCATAGGAGGAATTTCGACACTCTTGCGAAACTTTTATTTATATTCTGCGAGGAGACCGCATCCGCAGGATGGAAAGAGAACAAAGATTGGTATACGCAGTCTGTTTCTCGAGAAAATCGGTTGTCTCTTTCTGGCTCATGGACTCCGCGAGTAAATCGCCATGTTGGACTGTGGAACCACTTAAATCACAAAGGGAAAGAGAACGACAAACGAAATGGCCACCTCATAGAAACTTTCATACCGGGATTCCCGGAAATGGCAGAGGGCGCTAAAGTCTAGCATTCCATTCGCCAACACGCATGAGTATTTATACCTTTTTCGGTGGGTTTCGAGTGGTTCTAATCTTTGTGCAAAATAGTTCCACTCAAACCCACCAAATTCTTTTATTAACGAGACCTTCCTTGCATTTATGCCGTCAGAACGATCCTCTTCCCCCTTCCTGCAAGATGGCGGTCGCCGAGGATAATAATAATATAATAGCCGAGTAAATAGAAGAAACGCGATAGGAATTTCCGGGTGGATAATTTATTCCTTGGGCCTAACCGACACTTATCCAAAAAGGCCGACGACGTTGCGGGTAAATTGTTTCCGAAATTCGAGGGCCCTTTCACGATCAAGCGCCGACTATCTCCGGTCGTTTTCACTCTCATAGACACAAGGGGTAGGTTTATCGGTAAAGAACACATAAAGGACTGGAACCTTTCGTTGCGCCCGGGGATGACCTGTAAGTCGGATTATAGAACCCTACCTCCTCATATTTCAGGAGAAGATTAGATATTGGGACCCGGTTGTGAAGGAGTTCCCGGATTATTGCCGCCCCGGATATGTTCTTAAGCCCCCGGGATACTGAGACTAGAAATACCGGGAATACGAGACCTCCCTCGCAAATTAAGAGGGTGTGGAGCCGGGGTCGTCCCTGGATGGCCCTGAGTCCCTTCCCAGTCAGCCGGAGCCTCGCACATCGACCAACGGGGCCACCGACCCCGAAACCTTCCTGGATCCTCCAGAGACTCAAGGGGAGAATTTTCCGGTAGTGGGAGAGGGTCGCGCTTCATCGTCGGACGAGCTTCCTGGGAAAGATGGAGTCCTCAAACCTTCCCGTGCCATTGGTCCAGGGCGCTCAAGCGTCAGGTGGACCCGCGGAGTTAACTCTATCTGGCTCTCTTGCTGATCACTTTAATCGCGTCCAGGTGGTGGCTCAGCCCTTCGTAGCGCGTTGTCAATTTTATGAGCGCCAGGAGTGGCTCAAGAAGGGCGCGCCTAAGCTCAGGCCCTACTCTGACCCCATCCAGTGGCGGTGCTTCGTCTGTCATGAGCCCAGGCATAAGCAACAGCAATGCCCCGAGGTCGGATCAGGCATCGTACTCTGCTACGGCTGTGACCAGAGGGGCTTTACGAAGGCGACGTGCCCGAGCTGTAGTTGCCTCTGGCGTACTGACCTGGCGATGGTCCGAGGAGCCCAGCTGGATGCTGAACGGGATTTCTTAATAGATCCACAGGATATCAAGGAGGATATTCACAGGATTCATCTGGCACAGAGACGTAATTGGAGGTTGTAGTTGGGGAAGGGTGACCCGCCCCCCCCCCAACAACCCCTCTTTGTAAAAATTGATTTTTATTTTATTACTGATTTGTAACTCGACATTTGAACGGTTAGCTAGATCGTTTAGACTGTTCTCCTATTTCAAGGAATTTTTTTTAGTAATGTTTAGCGCGATCAGGGCCGCATTTTTTTATGTGTATAATTCCCCACCTTTATTGTTTTATCCTAATAGTACATTAGTAGGATAAGTCAAAAACCGCTGGCCTTTGTCTCGGCCAGAATGTGTACAATCCCTGGCTCCTTTTCTTTTGTCTCCATTTTTTATGCATATATTTATCAGCGAACTCCAATGACTTCGAGCGGGAGAAACTGTCAGTGGGCCTTGATGATTCAAACACCAAAACAACTACAAGTCATGATCCACGAGGCTATCCCATCCACAGGATGGAAAGAGAACGAAGAATGGTGTAAGCAGTCTGTCCTCCTCTATCCTATCTCTTTCTGGCCCATGAACTCCGCGTGCAAATCGCCATTTTGGACTCTGGAACCAATGAAATCACAAAGGAAAAGGGAACAACAAACACAATGACCACCTCACAGAAACTTACATACCGGGATTTCCGGAAATGGCACAGGGCGCTACGCTCTGGCATTCCATTCACAAACACGCATAAGTATTTCTACTTCTTTCGGTGCGTTTCGAATGTTACTAATCTTTGTGAAAAAGAGTTCCACTCTTTATTCTGTTCCCTTTTTTTTATTTATCGGTAAAATGTCGCGAGTGATAGATTTATTTGCCTTGTTTGTTAGTGGTCATTTTGTCATCGGATTTTCTTTTTTACCGGAAATACAGTTTCATTGTGTCGCGTCGGGCCTCGTGGTCGGTATTCATTTGTAGTCTGTATTTTGTGGGAACCAACCGTGTAAAGTGTATCGGGATATTCGTTGTTAAATAAAGATTGTTTCCATTGATGTCTTATAATGTGCCCGAGTATTTAAAAATTCTTTTAGTCTAGTTGAATTTCTAATTCCAATTATTTTGTGTACTATCTCAAGCCTTTCGCCAAGATAGCCTTCTTTTTCATCTTAGCTTAGGTACGGGGCTACCCCCCCCCCCCAGACTGAGGTGAGGTAGGACAATTTTAAATTAAATATAGTAATGAGATTTTTCAACGGGCAAGACAATCTTATTACGAGAGTTATAGATGTGAAGGAGTATAGGGAAAATTACAGGAAGCGCTAGTTGAATCATCTTTATAGACATATCAACTGTTTCTGAATCTTTATGTTTATTTGGAGCGTGTAAAGGCGCAAACTCATCAAACGATGAAATTAAGTTCAAGCACAAAAGATTAAAATTACTTATTAATGTATTTAATTCTTACTATTTTTTCAAAACTGTAGGTCATTAAGTGCTCATGAAACTTACGTTCATCTACATATGCAAGATTTATTATTTGAGATTGATTACGGTATGTGGATTGAGTAAAAATATACTTAAATTTACTATTTATGAGATTGTGATTAGATAAAAATGAAAAAAAGTTGAATATAAGAATGCAGCTTACCATGATCATCTACTATCATCAAGTCTATTCTGGAACTGGAATGATCAGTGGTGGTCGAGCTGACTCCTAATAAAACCCCCCTAAGGCTCTTGTGCACACACACGCAAACACCACCGCATGTTCGCTCTATTCTGCCTCTGCGGAAGAGCGCATAATTGTCATGTGCAACTAGACTTGATTTGTAATTCGAGGTTAGCTATGTCTATGAGACTACTATAATATGATACGTACAAGATCTGAAAAAATGTCGGAACTTATGAATGTGAGCCAAGAGAGACTCGGCATTCATATAACAAATACTTCAAGAATCTCCGATGAAGTAAGAGTAAATTCAGTTGCTTAACAAAAATTAGCGTGAGTAAATCGAAAAGTACCCCAGCATAGAATGTACAGACTATTAAAAACAAAGATAGTTTTCAGTACTTAATTCAGTGCAACCTTCATACTAAAAATTCTAAACAGTAGGGGATGATAAGACTTAAAATTGTCTCAATTCTGAAAAAATAATGTATAGAGAGTGATGATAAATGCCCTTAAAAATAGTTTAAAGAATTTACAGATTGCACATATAAAATGCCACAAATCAGGAGTACAGAGGCGAAAAAAGGCTGCAAAAATTACGACTTATCGTTAACTAAATTAGTAACAAACCTGCATATAAAAATACAAATGGACCATGCATAGAAAAGCCTATAGGTTCTTATAAAACAAACCTCAACATGCAAAACAATACTTATAGAATAAGAGAGTAAAGAAAAATAGCCAAAATAGTATCAAATAAAAGTAGCTGCTTAGCTGTGAGATCCAGATGATGCAGTTCAATTCTGAAGACGACTTAATGGAGGGTATCAAGGGCCATGATGTTGATTAACAAAATTCTGGCAAAAAATTTTACCCCCAGTTGCCCGCAGGCACTTTAATTTCTTAGTTCTTCTAATATGAAGAGCTGCAGTATGCATAAGTCGATTGTTTTAGAGAGGGGTTCTCTTATATAGAGTGGCACATTCTCACTCCATCCAATTAAATTAATTGTGAATCAACGCTTTTGCCTGCAGCTGTCCAAGAGTCTCCTCTAATATCGGAATGTGGGTAGTATTTAAAACGAAATCTACTTTTATTCCTTTGACGGCTACTTCAAGTGAATTATTAAATGCTATTTTTTTGGCCTGAAAATCCTCTAACAAGGAAGTTATTTTTTAAAAGTCACACTCCTGTCCCTTCTCAATAGCGTTAGAGATTATTGCTTCAACTTCGTGCCCAAGCATCACTGAAGACATTCTTTGCTTACTAACATCTTCCTCAGATGAAACAGAGAAAAGAGACCCTGGATGACGAGTACTTTCCTCATCCAAAGATTTAGAGCGATTAGTGCAATTTTAAACCTTCTGTTTTTTTAAGCTTTCGATATCCTCACTTACTAAATTCAGGAAGGTCATATGTGACAATACACGACATTTTACACAGGCTAGAGAGTCCGTCGAGCTTCTCACTATTGAACCATTACAAACAACACAATTAATCAATTTATTCAATGAAAGCAGCAAAATAAAATACCTTTATTTGTTCTTTAGGGTAAGATGAACACCACTAACAATTTACAGAACTTGCACTTCTTTAGAACATCCGTAATTTAACTAATATAACGGAGCGATACAGTAATGCAGAGAGCGTTGTGTTCGAACTTTCATCAATAGAGAGCGCGTTATCACAACTGCACACCACCATAAGAAACGAGCACAGTATCACCAAGAGATGACAGGTAAGGAAGTACAGAAAATTATCGGAGACTCTAATGCTTTAATTGACAATTTCCATAAAACGAAAACACTTAAACAATCACGTTCCTGGCTATCAGAGCGTACAGATGTAGAAACTAAGATATTTCGAAGCTTTTATAAATGCGTTCTAGTCACCGTTTCTACTGACGCGAAGTGTCACTACAAAATCGCATGCCGTGACAGCAAAAAAATATAGCTTTGTTTAGAACTTGATTGATCTGTTAGTGATATCCAAGATGAAATAGCAGCAGGTTTATTATCAAAATATGCTGCTAATTTGATTATTTCGTCAAATTATGCAATAACGGACTAGATTCTTCAAAAATAACTAAGATTTGAAAGGATGGATAGTTCGAGACAACGAATAGAAAAAAAAGCAAGTGGGAAAAGCAGTAGTTCACGTCTCCCGAGAACCTTGCCAAATAATATTGGAGCAACAGGAGTCTAGAAAGAGAAAGAAAAAGAAGAGGATAGGAGCAGCACATCAAAAATATCGAAAATATATACATGGATGCACAAGTCACGTTTTTGCCAAGACAACAACTAACTAATTTACTTGAAGAACATTTGGATTGCATCGTGAATAATATTACTGATTTAGGTTGTGCCAATGTAATATAAATGGAGATTCAGTCAATATAAGCCGAAAATCCTTTTCAATCCAAGCCATGCCGCCTTAAGTCTAAAGATCGTGCAGACCTATACAAAATAGTTCAATAGACATTTATAATTAGAAAGAAAGATTGAACCTCACGAATAGTGGGAGACTATCGAAAGTTAAATCGAATAACAAATCCGTATAATTTTCCAATAAGTAACTTTGATGAATTTATTGAGAAAGTTTTTGGGGTGCGGTATTTTGCAACATTGGTTTTGGCATCGAATTATCTACAAATACCTATGGAAGAGAGTTCACGTAATAAAACTAATTTTATAACTGGAACGCAAACAGGCGAGTTTAAGAGGGCAATATTCGGTCTGGTAAATACTCGAATGTATTTTTTTAAACAAATACATCCAGTTTTAGGAACTACACAAAAGAAGTATAGCGCAATAACCTTCTTTGATGATACTTGTGTATTTGCAGAAGCTTGCTCTGAATTTAAGTAAATGCAGTTTCGGAATGCGGAGAGTAGAGCACTTAGGATATATCTTTGGGTACGCAGAATTAAGGTCAGATAAAAGAAAAATATTAGCGGTGGAAAACTTCCCGAGACCTAATAACCAGTATCACCTGAGGCGATTTTTCGGGCTCCCTAATTTCTTTAGAAGGCTCGTCGCATGATGACTTACATAGCTATTTTGAAGTTGATAAAACTGTGAATCGAATTAAAAAGCAGTTCTATTTTGCAAAACTAATACGTTCTGTAAACATGCAAATCCCACATTTTTGGAGGGGATTATTACTAGGAACAAAGCTGGAAAGAGAAAGGGGAATTGCACTCTATACCACCAGGTAGTAGGCCTTTTCAAGCTGTGTATTGTGACCATGTAGGACCTTTTCCTGAAACTTCTAGTAGCAACCAGTATGTAATTATCACATTGAAAATTTAACAAAATAAGCAATTTAAAAGTTTGTTAAAAATGTAACTGCTGTTAGCATATTAAAGAACGCTTAATAATTTGAAGAATTTTGTGGAGTGTGGGAACGTTCCATTACCGACCGAAGGATCTGTTTCACGTCAGAATGTTTTTTAAGTTTTTGTCTTGAGCATGGGATTAAGCACACGCTTCATTCCAGTAGTCACCCTCAAGCGAACGGATTGATAGAGATACTGAATAGTACTATTATTCCGTTAATGAAAATTGCCACCCAAAATGGAAATACAAATAATTGAGATTTGCACCTTGAAAATTCAACCCAATTTCAATTCTACTATCAGTAAGTCTCTGGGTATAAATCCCTTTTAAAAACATTACTACGTTATGTAGCCAGATTTTACGATGGTCAACTTAGAAAAGTTACAGTAGCTAGTGAAAAATATACACATCCGAGTGAATTACAAGAAAAAATGTGAGATATAAATCTCATTATAATGTTAACACGTGGAAGGCTTGAGGGAAGAAATTCAAATCGAGATGGCGTGAGCATAATTCAGTAAATTATCAAATTTCATTCAACACGTATCACGGCTTTTTCATAAGTGGAACCCAGTTTAAAAAATATTAATTTTTGAAAATTGCAGCTACCTTTACGGATTCACTAGTATTAACCACGCGGCAAATTTTTCACCCTGCGGCGCTGTCCTAGTAGTAGCTTGTCTACTTGCGACTTCGCAGCTGTGGTATTCGAATATTTTGGCTACAGATTTTTTTTGTATATTGTAACAAAAATTCTAATTATTACTATTATTCATTATAATTATTCACTAATAAATTAATATTCCATGATCACAAATTATTAATTAATTATTAATGGTTAATATGAAAATATAAAATTTAGGATTATTTATCATTTGTATTATATAATTAATGTAATAATTAATTACAATCAATAATAATAACTATAATTCGCATTTTTTTAGTATTTAAAATATTTTTCTAGTCAAAAGATTCAAACCCCACAATAGAGGAATTGTAAACAGGCACGCTACCAGCAGCCCAGCGTCGCTGGGTAAGAGGCGTGCCGCGTGATTGATACTAGTGAATCATTGAAGGTAGACGGAATTTTCAAAAATTAATATTCTCAAAACTAGGCTCCACTTACAAAATAGCCGCGACAGGTGTCGAGTAATATTCAATAATCTTTCAAATTATGCTCACGCGACCTTGATTTGAATCTCGATCCTTTAGACTTTCCCCTTGTAAGAAGAACCGGAGTGTAAATTATGATTTTGGCAATATTGTATTTATCAAGAGAAATCCTATGGCCACAGGATTCTCGATAAAGCTCCAATCGACTTATAAAGGACCATTGGCCGTTATCGGTATTAACTTCAGTGTTACTTATAGACTTAAGAAGTTATAAACTGAAATTTAATTTTGCTTAATTTTATAATATTCTTATAGAGAATTTTCTAGAATTTTTAATGTACATGCGTAAGAAATGGAAATGACACCGGGAAACTGAGGGTGTGGTCGTATGTTTTTGTCTATGCAAGCGGAGCTTAGGCAATGTCCCGCGTAAACAAAAGGGCTAGTATTAGCGAAAAGGATTTTTCCTTGTCGTTTCGTCTGAACGTTAACTGTTTTCTTCAGGACTAATTTAATACAAAGTTATAAAAACGCACTATTGAACTTTATGTACTTTCTTCCGTAACTTTCAATAAACTTTTACATGTTTCATTGATCTACTCGCTTTAAGTATTTCTACCCCATCCAAACCTATATGTAAGAAGAGAAAGTCAATTTTAACATATTTATGCTTCTAATAAATTGCTGGTTAATTGTTTAACCAGGTCTTCAAGCAAAGTAAAAAATTACAAAAAACTATATACTGCAAGAGACGAATTAGCCCACAAATTCTTGAAAAAGCAGAATGCAATTCAAATGAAGAGGTCACTACACACATACTGCATATTTCTTCTTATAAAAATAAAATTGTTCAAAAGGTTTTAATGCTTTTGATTTGAATAATATAATTGCGATAAAAAAGTTGTATTTATTTAATAAACTGTTATTTTTCAGCCTACTGCCTTTAAAGATTGACTTGCTTATACTTTTATTTTCTTTAGAGACTATTCTTACATCTAACTCTTACAAACTGAAATCCATCTACACCGTATCTCTAAGACCGCTCGCTCGTATAGCCTTCTCTTCCTGGCTTCGCCTGGCCTCGCAAGAATCACCCTGCTTTCTCGCATTGCCAGTCTCTGCCTCCGTGGCTAATACCTAATACTTATCTACTATTTACAATATTTACAATTTTCTTCAATTTACCATGCTCCATGCTACTTCCGTTTTGTCTCCCTTTTAAGCAACAATACCTCCTTATGTATCCCACTCCTTTCTACCTCATCACACTCCTTCATTTAGTACTCCACTTTTGCATCCCACTTTCCGCACAATTCACACATTCTCTTTTCTCTCGAAATCCAGAACCTACTAAAACCCTCCATGCATCCGCATCTGATCCTCGGTATAATCTCCTACTCCTTTTTTCTCCTATCACACACAAATATTGCTTCCTTCCTAGTGCGTCCTTCATAAACTGAAACACCGTTTAAGTTTACGCCCTGATAAGCTCACTCTCGTTTAAGTTCACGCGTTGCTTTTCGTTTAGGTTTACTTTCACCTCCCCAACAAGTTATCTGTGCTCCGCCCATTCAAGCTTCACATATATATAAGTCAACCAATCGCATCAGCATATTGAGGGCTCCTCTCGTGATGAGAACGATGGTGGGAGCCCTTCTCGAGTAAACTTAAGTGAGATGTTTTCATTTCAGAATAGTAAACTTAAACGGGGTTTTAGTGTACTTTATCCATTTGCAAACCATTCGTTCTAAAATACCTTCGCTCCCTCTTTCAGAAATTTTTATTCATATTTCCTAAATTCCCTCCCCTCTCTCACTGTATCTCCATTGCTTTCCACAACCTCTTCCTATCCATCGAAGTAAACGCGCCTTTGATATCCACGACACATGCGTATACTTTTGCCCCTTTCTTCGTTGATTCTCTATCCCCCACGTGCTGCAGAACGTAGATGTTGTCGATAGAACCCTAACCGCCCGGAAGCCCGCCTGCGTCTCCACCAATATTCCTTTCCCCTCGACATCCTTCCGCAGCCTCTGCTCCAACACCATCGCATATACTCTGTACGCCCTCTGTACGTCAAGCCCTGCTGCCTTGACGCTTCCTAACTTCCCTATCTGTGTCTCTATCTTCATGTTATTTAACCGCTCCACCTCTGCCTCCCTCGTTTTTCTACTCTCATTGTGTCTTTCTCATGAATATGAACCCTGAAATTCTTTCTCAACTCTACGTATTCGTTCCTCTTCCCAGTTCCCTCTTTCCAAATTTTGTACTCCCTCTTCACTTTTCTTTTCATCTTTAACATTCCCTATTCTACCACAGCATCACCATTCCTTTCTGCTTCTTCTTGAATATTTACTTTTGCACACACCCTTTCACTTTCTCTTCCAAATCGCTCCATATCTCTTTCGCCTACTCCTCTTCAAAGCTAACCTTTCTTAATTGCTTTCTCTAAACCCTTTCTCCCTATAGCACTTCTTCTCCACCTTGCCTTTAGCCATTCTCCACCCTTATCCAGAACCCTGATGGCTGATGGTCAGATTCTAGCCTTCCTTCCTCTGCGAATCTCTTGGTCACCTCACTCCCTTGTATATTCATGACTATATAATCTATCAGCTCTAAAGAAGGACGCGACAATCTTTAATTGAACACGGGATTGATCGAGGCGCGATGCGGGATAAATCCACTTGGGCGCTGGTAGTAGGCATGTAGATACGGGATACAGCTGCTGTTAAGCTATTGTAGTAGTGTTGAAGCGGAGTCGCGTCGTTCTCTAGAAGGTCCTTACCCTACCTTACTCACATATGTATATGTTCCCTCTTTGTCCCCTTTTATCATACCATTTGCTGCTGCCCATCCTCCATCCTCCGTCTAAGTTCTTAGAATCTCCCGCTCCTTATTTGTTATCTTAAACTTCGATTTCCTTTCGAAGCTCTGCCCTTCCCTGTGAAGGTCTCCTTCCCTCCCAATTCTCGCATTAAAGTCCCTCCCAGTACCATAATACCCTCCTCTCTCTTTATCTATCCTAGCAAGTCTTTAACTCTTTCTTTAATCATTTTCATCCGATCTGTATTGTACACAAGTAAAAAAGTTACCCGTTACCCCTCCTATATTTACTGCCCACATTTCTACAGTCCCACCACATCAAATTCCTAGATATACCTACCAAAAGAATTTCCCCGCTATTCCTTCAAAAATTCCTGGTCCCATACCCACATTTTTTTATTTACTTTTATTTTCCGATACCCCACCTTCGACGCCCTCCCTTCACTCCGCTCCCGCCTAGCCCTGTCGTTTAGCATTATTTGCACATCTATTTCCTTCCTCATCAAATCTTGGTCGATAACAACCTTCTTATCCTTTATCTTATTTTTGTTTCGCATTAAAGTAGTCTAGTTACTGGAAAAGCTAAGCAAAGCTATTTCGATATATTTTTTTCTGAAATTTGGAATCAAATACAAAATTTGGCCAGCAGATCAATTAATAAATTGGGTATTAAATTTTTATGCAGTGTAGGGTGGTCCAAAAAAGACATTTTCAAAATTTTGATATTAGACTGAAAAATATTGTAGGCTAAATGAAAATAGAAAGTTCCTATTTTTTTGTTTTGAAAAAAATTAGTTAATAGGACTGCGCATTTAACTTTTCTCTCTTATGGAGATCAACAGGTAAAATGACACTTCTTTTTCCAAATGCAATTCTGCAATAGAAGTAATGATTGTATTTGTTTGAAAATTCAGGCATTTATTTGCATAAGAATGATAATGCATTTTATCATACTTTGACGTTTTAAAAATGTTATTTAAGAATTTAACAACACAATCAATTTCCGTAAAATCGCAATATTTAAAACCATATACCGGGTTTTTTATATATTTTCATCATCTGGAATTTTTCCAAAACACGAGTTGCTTCCCTAAGAACAGGTTTTTAAATAAGAAAATAAAAATTTATAATATTTTGTAGGAGCAAAAGATTATTAAAAACATGAAAAATCGTTGAAAGTTGAGTTTTGCGATGCCTTTGATTTAGGGATGAAATACAACAGAGTAATAGACACTAGTCAATCCGAAGGCTCTGCTCTTCTCGCTCCTCAGTGCTCCTCCTACATAATTATGGCTCTTATTACCTGTAGGCTTCTTCACACCTTCTTAAAGGGAGTCAGAGGGAGAAATTACATAAATTTAATCGGAAAGTACACAGAAAATAAATATTTATTGTAGTTCTATTTTAAAAATTAGATCATATTCACCAGCGACTTTTTGATTCATAATCCAATAAACATTAAATTAATAATTATTATTAAATAATTAAAAACAATGATATTTAAAAAATAATCATTATTATTATTATTATTATTAATAAAGTTTTATAAAACAAATAATTAAAAATTTGAAATATTTAGAATCACAATAATAGAGAAATGATAATTTCAAATAAATAAATCAAATTAATAAAAATTTACTATTTTCATGGTTAATTATTAATTGAATAATTATTTACTAATAAATAATCATTAAGTTTTTAATAATTAAATCATCTATTCATTCATAATTAATTAATATTTAATCATTTATTAATCAGTCATTATTAAATATTAAGCTAATAAATCATTAAAATGAAGTATGATAATTAAAATTAAATTAATCAAAATTTAAATTTTTTATGATTAATTCATAATTGCATTATTGTTTATTAATAAATAATGATAAAATTATCAATAATTGAATCGTCTATATAATCATAATTAATTAATTTATTAATAATTAAAATGAAAAATGATAATTAAAATAAAATAAAGTAAAACATACCATTTTTCATGATCAATAAATAATGATTAATTATTAAGTTATAATCATCAATGAATAGTTAAATATTAATTATCCATTAAATATAATTATTTATTACTAATTTATTTAATCATTCATTTATCGCATTATGTCAATCGAATTTTACATTTCGTAAGAGACCCTGCAGTTGCTCCTTGTCACAAGTAATGCTATGAATGAAGAAGATTTAGGTAAGGTGGTTGTTGAGGACTTAGGCGAGCCTCGAGATTTAATAAAGGAGCTGGTCAAGTTGGCAAAACGTAGCTGTTGCACTGCTGCCGCACTGCCAAGCTGAACCATAGGCGGCACCGTGAATTCTCTATTTGGAGTAGTGAATTTAGAAAAAACTTTGCAACAAATGTGTAGTCCTCTTAATTAATTTTTTTTTAAAGAAAAAAATAGCAACTTTCTATTTTTATTGTTGCCTAGAATATTTTTCAGTCTCATCGCAAATATTCGAAAATGTTTTTTTTTTGGACCACCCTAATGCAGATCAATATAAATCTATTTTTTCTTAAATAATAATAAAATGTAAATTTAAATATTAATTTGACTCGAACCAAATAAAAGTCATTTTTCACGCTCAGCAGTTGGCAGCATAACCACATGTCGAGGACGTCGAGAAAGTAAATTTGACCTGCAATACATAGGCAACAATATCCCGATTTGAAATTTCGCGCATTTCCCGATTCCAGCAAAACTTGTCTGCCAACTTTAGTCAATGCCACACCGTTCTCGTCATATTTTAACTCGGAATGTTTTGCTAAAATTAAGCTCAATTACCCTGGATACAAGTAGAAATGAGCAGTAATTAAAATGTCACATTATACTTTTCTATCTCCAAAACAGTTTTCCTAAAAATATTCAACACGTTACAAAGCTAAAATTAACCATTTTTCGAGCCCACAAAAGACCACTTCATAATATCCTATGTTTTTTTACACGACTTTAAACAGTGATCATTCAAATTTTAACCTGGAAAAGCCCCCTAAGAAAGGCATTATGTGTAAGAGGACATATTTCTTCGACAAAAAAAAAACTAATTTAAATGATTTTTCATCTGACCGATGCAATAGCCGGACTACTTTAACCCTAACTCGACTTCCCATCTCTATAATTCCACAACCACTACTTCGTTCTCCTTTCTTCCCTGCAGCTTAACTTTTTATACCTTGTCCGCAATACCTTTATTCTTGCCCTCCACCCTGTCACCTACTTCTGTTTCCGATCTGCCCTTCACCTTCTCAAGTATTTTTTCCGCCCTTTCCTTCCACACTCTTATTACTTTTGCCATCTCCTTCGTTTCATCTTCTTTTTCCTTCCTTAGCGACAACACCGCCCGCCTTAATCCTATTATCCTCCTCCGTCAGCTCTTTTACCTCCTTTTCCTATATCTCATCTCTGACCCTCAGGTCCTCGCTCATATTTTCCATCTTCGCAATAGCTCGTTTCTCCAAACTTTCTCGGCTGCCTCTTTTCCTCTTTAGGAGACTCTCCCCCTCACTTGCGCTAGACGCTCTCACCCTCGCTTCCTTGCTACCTTCGTTCCGAAATTTTTGTCTCCTCGATGCGCCCTTGCACAGACCCCTTTCTCTCCCTTAACATCGCCCAACACTACGCGAACCACCCTCATCCCCCTCTTAGGCTTCTACCCTCACACTCCACTCATACCTTTCTCACTTAATCCGTAAAATCTTCTCACCAGCTGTCACCGAACACGTTCTCACTATCGCTATAAATATGCAAATCAAATTGTACTTATTAGTGAAAAAGTTATAGCTCCATTTATGTATACATGTAATGTGCTATAAATAGTATAATATAAATTAAACTAACCCCCTTACTAATACGTTTAACTTTTCCCACCTGTGTTATAATGTATTATATATAAGACTTATAACGCCTGTTGATTGCTACTTAAGAATGATGCGTTTGAAGTGTAGCAGTCAACAGGCGTTAAACGTCTTTTATTTTTTTAAACTGATTAACGTTACAAAAAAACTATAGCAATTGCTCCATGACTTTCTAATGGGAATTTTAACGTAGAATCCGAATTTCACTAATTTAAAAGTTGATCTTGCTGTTTTTTATCATTTTTATTGCACGATACGGAAGGGATACTATGTGGATACTATGAGGATACTCTGTAGATTATCCTTTCCGTTCACTCAGTCTGCTAGGGTTTTAGGAAATTTGATTTTTACAAGAAGAATAGATTTTTTAACGACAGAATATATGAGTAAAGGAAACAAATGTCGAGTACGCTCCTTTGTCCATTTTGATGATTAAATGCTTTTTATTTTCATTATTTTGTTACTTAGTTTCGATTTTTGTTTGTTTCAGAGTCTTAATTAAAATATTAGTTATGTCATTTACTCAGAAAATACATATAAATTATTTAGGTTTAAATTAATCAATTTTTCTCTCGATTAATGGTTCAAAATCTTTGATTTGTTTCTTTACATTATTATCACCTGTAGAACTTATAACTTCAATAGGTTCACTCTTTTTTTTGTTCGTTGATTGCTTCAGGTACTTTAAGCAACTCTTCAATTGAGCAATATTAGGCTTTTTCGCGATTTTGTAGACTAAATCATCCCTGCTGGAACAAAAAAGAAAGAACATTCTCTCACTATTCATCATTTTCTATCTCTAAGATAATAACATAAGGAAAAGTGTGGAGTAAACAAACAAAAAAATTCTTTCCTATTAAACTTGAACTTGAAAATTGTTGTAACGTTCAAAATATAGTACATTAAAATCCGAATATTCTTTACTAAAATGTTCAATATTTTATAACAACTCCATTACTCGAAGCTAACAGATTGAATAATTCAATAATATTGGATAAATAGCTTTATATATATAATATAGATTATAATATTATGTCATTATTAATATAGATTAAGTAGTTTCAATTACATGATCTTATTTGAATTTTTCTTTTATCTCTCGTGTTTTTTAAATGCAGCATAATTATTGAAAACTCATCTCGAATGGATTAAGCATGATTTATTCGCTTATTCCTCAATTTATTTATCTCAGCCTATCCATTGTCCATCCACATTACACCTGCAAATATTTCTATCAATTATTCATCCAGTTTTACTTTATTCTATCTCTAGTCTCTACAGCTATTTATATGTTTCTATCTCTATTTTCCTCTATTTTCTTGTCACTAAACTTTTACTTTTTTCCTGTTTAATCCTCAGTTCTCTATACCTACCTATGATTCGCTTATTTTCCTCCTTCCATTGTATCTCATTTTTAATCCAGATTTTCGCCTATACACGTCTATCTGTTTCTATCTCTTTGTCATTACAGATTCATACCTGTCTTTAAATTATAATAAGGGAAAATTCACTGCTCCTCAGTGAAATTTAATTTAAAATCAGTAACGCCCTTCTAGTTATTTGCATCCTTAAGGTTTCACTGATTCAAATAGCAGAAAGTATTTCACTGATATTGAGTTAAATTCCACGGATTCAAATTCAGTGAAATCGCTTTTATTCCCCTTTCCTTGATCTTAATTGTCCTTTTTTTGTCTATCTACGTTGACTGATTTCTATCTCTTTGTCAAATCAGCCTTTTTGTCTATCTCTTTCAATCACCTAGTTTTCAATATGCTTCTATTCCTTGTTTATTAGGCTTGTCCTTGTATAGAAAATTTGTGTGGGAAATCATCCAATCGCGATATTGCGTTAAATATGCAAACATAGAACGTCCTCCTTTGAGTCAAATCCATTATCACTTAACCATTGCCCCGTGTACTTGATGTTTATCATAAGATTATTCTGTGATAAAACTGTTTAGAAATAATTTCTAGTGGTTAAAAATAGGTTTAAAAAATGTATTACTTTAGAAACAAAATAATTAACAAAAATTATTTTTTGGGATTGAAAATGTTTAAAGAATTTATATCCAGAGTTGTGGTGTAAAATATGAGAGCAAAGAAGGTCTTACTTATGAATAGTTGTTTCAACAATTAATACTCGTTGAAGTAAAGCCAAACAATTTGTTGGTTTATGGATATTGTGAAAGTAATTAATTCTCGTCGTCAATTTAAAAAGTATCATACTGAAGAGTCATGGCAAAATTAAAATTTGTTCATGAAAATTGTTCAAATAATCATTAATTCTTGAGAATTTTCGAAGTATTATAGGAAAGAGTCACCAGAAAAACATTCTTACAAGGGGACCTTGAGGTCTGTTTTTTTTTATTTGAATTGATATTCTCCTCAATGAAAGGTACATACCAGAGGTTGGTGCAATTGCAGAATAGGGGCGTCACTTGTTTTTTGGCTGAAAACCCAGTTTTTTCGGCAACAAACTTTTAGAATCTTTAATTAAACGATAAATGAAGGGATTTGACCAGGCAGAAGTTTAAAATTATTGTTACTTTTGTTACTACAATGTCTTAAATATTGGCATGTTACGATATCGGAATGATCATATTTAACTCTCAGTTTAGGTGCTTTTAAACGTCCAAACTGACAGAAACACCCCTTTTACAGGTCACACAAATAATTTGGTAAATACCCTTTTTTAATGTTTCGTGGGGGCGGTAAGGTACCTCTATGACTAGTAAAAAAAAATAATGTTGGTCACATCACTACCTATGTGTAACGCATCGTTAAATATGATACTATAATTACGATATATCGTAACAGACCCATATTTGAGACATCATAGTAACGAAAGTAACACTCATTTTAAATTTTTTCCTAATCTAATCGCTTCATTCATCCTTGAAATTAAAGATTCTAATAGTTTATTGCCAAACAACATTTTTTCCAAACAGAGGTTACAGGTGATGCCTCTATTCAGCAATCTAACACAGAGGTTTTCTGAGAAAAATCAATAAGACGCAATATTAACCCATTTTCGAGAAAAATGCATTTTAAAAATTGCGAACGCATAATGATCGAGCTGATGCAAGATTATTTTGAAGCATCGGTAGCTCCCTGGTAGAGCGCTTGGCTGATATCTGCAAGGTGGCGCGTTCGATTCCCGCTATGCGTACTTTTTCAATTTTTTTTATTGATCAAAATACTTGTTTATTCTATTTTTGAAAAACATTTAATATAACAATTTTGCATTTTATTAATATTTTTTTCTTTAGTAGTTTCTTGTATTTGCGTTTTTAAATTAAAGAAGGCAAAAGTGTTGCAAACAAAAATTTCAACAACAAATACAAAATTAAATCGTTCTCCTGAAACTACAAAAAAGTATATGAATAACAGACAATTAGTTTTAATATGTGAAAATACCATTTCAAGGCACTTCTCGTTCTTGTCAGTAAATATTTGTGAAATGAGTCACTGCATCAACTGATATTTCGTATTTATTATTGAAATTTCCATTTAAAATACTTTGTTCCTACTTTAATTGAAAAATATAAATAGTAGAAACTATTAAAGTATAAAGAATTTTAATAAAATGCACAATCGTGCAAACGGGCGATAGTAAAAATACGATAAACAAAGTTTTTATTGCAAATAAGGAATAAATAATAATTAAATAGCATAATAATATTAAATGTTAATAAAAGATGGAATACTTCAGCATTTTGATAAAAAAATAAAATAAGGTACGAATAGCAAGAATCGCACGCGTAACCTTGCGGCTACGAGGGTAGTTCAATAAGTCCTTAGAATGAAGTATAAAAACAATTTTTTTTGGCTAAATTTTTTTTTATTTTTCAACATAATCTCCTTGGAGCTCTATACACTTGGTCAATCGCTTTTCAAGTTTTTTTAATCCTTCAGAAAAGTGCGTTTTCGGAAGTTCCTCAAAATAAGCATTTTCAATTGGTTATAAAAACACGTAAACTCAGAAGATGTGGACTGTAACTGCACCATATATCTAGTCGGGAGTGGTGCTGACTGAAAACAGATAATTTGGAGCAATTCGCGCGCCATCTGTTGGTCATTCTAAGGACTTATTGAACTACCCTCGTATCAAACAAGCGCTCTACCAGGGAGCTACCGACGCTTTGTAATACTTCTACATAGGTTCGATGATCATCCGTTCGCAATTTTTAAAATGCAGTTTTCTCGAAAATGGGTCAAAATTGCGTCTTTTTATTTTTCTCTGAAGACCTCTGGTATGTACCTTTCATTAAGGAGAGTGTCAATTTAAATAAAAAAAGCAGACCTAAAGGTCCCTTGTTAGATGATCTAGTGAACAGATTATGCCTATTTCTTGAAAAATAACTAAACCAAGAATATTGTTATCAAAATTGTTTAACTAAACCAAAATTCTTGAGAAATTTCAAAGCACCATAAAAAAGAGACATCGCAAAGAAGTTGTTTACTCATTCTGTAAGTGAATTAAGCCCATTCGTTGAAAAATAGACAAACTCTGAATTTTTTTATGAAAATTGTTCATATTAATAATAATTTTTAGGAATTTTCAAAGCACCGTAAAAAAAATGTATCGATATTATTAGTTAAGTATGCGAAAAATGAGCTTACTTATCGAAAAATGGCCAAACTCGGAATTTTATCATAAAAAATTGTTTAAATAATTAACAATTCTTTGGAATTTGCAAAAGATAATAGAAAAGAGTAATCGGAAAGACTTTCTGAGTTAATTCTGGAAAAAAATGAGCCTATACGTTGAAAAATAGACAAACTCTGAATTGATTTATGAAAATTGTTTACATAAAAAAAAGTTTTGGTTAATTAACAAAGCTTCATATTAAAGAGCCGCTGGGAAAACTTTCTTAGTTGATTCCGTGAAAAAGTTGACCGTTTTCATAAAAAAATAGACAAACTCTGAAAATGGTTTAAATAATAAATATGATTATAAACAGATGTTATTCCAAGTTTTTGACGTCCGCGAAGTAATTATTAAAATGTTAAGAAATGAACAAATATAGTATTATAACTTTTTATTCTATTTCATACGAGTCTTCTCGACCTTATTGAATATGCGTAATTAATGCGAGGTTTCGATAACGGATCTCTATCCTTATCAAGTATTTACAGATGTACATATTCTATTCTTGGTAGAAAACTTATCTGTTTTAGTTAAAAGTTCATGTATTTTATTTAAATCTTATCTTTTTTTATATAAAGGACCCTGCACAATTTACGTTAAAATCCGACCCCGGTGAAATTGGCTGAAATTGCAATATAATATAGTTCAAAGCCTCCTGATCAAAAAATCCTGATGGGTACTAGTCCAAAAAATCCAAAGTTTTCGAGAAAGGTGGAGCTGAACGCGAAAAATATGACCACAAGCGAATCTAATGTCCTGCTTGAAACTTGAAGATGAGGTGCAGATTTTTCAATAAACTGTGATCAACACAATTACTGATTGATACTAGAAACACTGGTAAGACCAGTCCAGCTAACAAGGGCAATGAAATGGCGCTGTCCAGACATAAATAGGTGAAAATCGTGACGCTGCCCTGGCAAATGTAAATACTGTTCGAAGTATTAAAAGTGGCAGACAGTTCAGTAAATGAATACAAGACTGTAGATCAGTTCAATTCAAAGAAAAAGCCAGTCCAGCTACTAAAGGCAATGTAATAGGACTGCCCTGGCTATGTGAAGAGTCTTTAAAATAATCAAGGCGAAAGTCATTCTGGACTACCAAAGATATTTTTTAGCCCAGATAATTAAGAAAAGACTATAGGTCAGTCCAACCAACAAAGGCAAGGCATGTTATTAGTCCAGTCGATTATGACAAGAGGATAAATCAGTCCAACCAACAAATTCAAGACATGTTATTAGTCAGTCGGTCAAAACAAGACTATAAATCAGTTTAACCAAAAAAGACAAGACATGTTATCAGTCCAGTCGGTTAACATCAGACTATAAATCAGTCCAGCCAACAAAGGCAAGGCATGTTATTAGTCTTGTCAACTAAAACAAGACTAAAAATTAGTCCAACCAACAAAGGCAAGACATGTTATTAGTCCAGCCGATCAAAACAAGACTATAGGCAGGCTTTGCTAATGGCTTTTTAATGCCTGTGACCTGTATCAATGACATTTTCAAGCAATCCTTACAAACATAGGCCGAATGTTGACCTACGCTTAGAGACATGTAGATTAAAGTTAGCTTATAATATATCTAAGTCAGCGCTGAGATGGTTGTCAAGGTTATTGGGTATGCCTGATGACAGGTAACCTAAAAGATGTTTTCTTAAATTGAAGCCAATGTCATTAAAACCTGATTGTAACCCAAAGTATAACTGGGTTCTCCAGCTCAAAAATATGTTCACTCTATGTAATTCGAAGAAAATGTGGCTTGACTTGGATTCTGCGTCAATCGTTGAAAATATGGATTTATTTCTAAATAACTTTTCTGATTATATCTAGAGTTCCAACTATGAAAGATAACTCTATTAAAGTAGTCTCCAAGTCTTCCCACATCTTAAACTAAATCCGGTCTTTCAATCATTGCATCTTAGATTACCTTTTTATATAACTTCTATTATTGATCAACATAGACTTAAGGGCTCTATCAGGAGTTTTATACGTTTTGTTGAATATAAATTTACTTATGACCCTGCTAGACTCTGCCCTATATGTAACCTGTCAGTATCAGAGGACCTTATTCATCGTTAGCTGTTTGTCCTGCCTATTCTGCCTCAAGAATATCAATCTTAGGTCACCCAGCAACCACGACAGACAATAGCCAGTATTGGCTGAGTCTTTTAAACTCTAATTGTTCACACGAGCTGCGCAAAGTTGCATTGTGTTTTCGAAAGATTCTACAAATAAGAGCATTCATTTTGGAGACTTGACTGTCTTGATAACCTTAAATAATTTTTTCTCTTGTACAATTTTTGCAAGTTACTTCTTTTTATTTTGCTGCTTCATCTGGTTGCACATGATTACTTTTTGTTTATATTTGTATATTATATTGCTACTCATTTATTTTGCCTCTTCCTAGACCTATGTAGCTCCAGAAAATATCTTTTGATTTCTAGATATTTTACCCCTGCCATATCAGCAAAACCGATCTTTTGAAAGACATTTAAAGATTGTCTAAGTCTGCGGCGCGTGACTCTACATTCTTTATCATCCCAAGGTTTCTTTCCTGGAGTATGCCATTTAGAATTTGCAAGTAAATACAACTTATCGGCGACAGATGAGATTGTTACAATTAAATTATTATCTAGGGTATTTATTTCACATTTGGGGTACGCAGAGTTCTCAGAAATAGACATTTCATGTATATGGTCACATTTGCGATTTTCATTTCAGATTACTTTATTGTTCAATAAAAATAAGTCTCTATTTACACTTGTATCCATCTGTATTAAATAAGAAATGTCAACGCGAGTCGGAAGATGGTCGGATGTCGTAGGCAATTAAAGTGCTTCAAAATTAGTAATCGGATCTATTGAGCCAATGTTACACACAACAAGATCTTTAACACTCATACCCTCAAATCCAAAAAATGTATAATTATCTGGAAAATCTGTAGGGAATCTTTCATTTAATATCATCAGCTCACCACTCTCAACAATTTTGACAAGAATGTCCTTCAAGATTTAACAAAAATACATGTAGGAGAAATTAATAAAATTTCCAAGTTGAATAGAGGTGTGCTTATAAAAATTGCTAAACTCGTACTAGGGCAGCAGACTTTAGCAGAACATTTTGCATTACTTACAATATCGGAGTGATCAGTGATCCATACAGGGGATTCTAAATTCTTTAAAGTTATCCATGTCTCGCACAGGCAGATAATGTCCGAGCTGAGTATGTAAATTGCGATATCAACAAAATTTGAATGGCCATGAGTATCCGAGAAAGAGTTGCGAAGATTGCTGCCCTTATGAGATTGAGATATGACATCCTGATTACCGACTTCTTTCTCTGCTGCAAGTTGCTAAACCTTACCAGGCCTAGTAGGTTTTTAATTCTTAGACTGAGGCTTCTCTGGGTTTGAAGCAATTTTTCCAAAAGGGGTCCAGGGTGCTAGTCTTGACTTTCCTCTGGTGATCTGTCAAATATGACAGAAAGGTTCAACTCTCTAAAAGCTGCACGTTTGTTGAGAACCTTTTGCTTTCATCTGCAAGAACTGAAACGTACCCGAACGGGTCTACTACCTTGCATCCTTCCCAGACGATAAATGGTATCCATGCTCGACTTATTAAGTGAGAGACTACCGCTAATAAGAAAATTGAGAACGAATGAGAAGACGTCCTTGTTAGATTCCTTATCATCCGATAGATTTTGAATCAAAACATTGCAGGAGTGGGCTTGTCGCTGAAGAAAGTCAACCTGTCGTTTGAGTGAACCACACTTTTCCTTTATTTCCTGATGACTTTCTTTCAGGTTTTTATACTGTACTTTGGATGTGCTAAATTCGATCTTTAGAGGATCAAAATCGGACTTCAATTAAGCTGTGTCAGTTTTGAGAAGTTTGATGTACTTTTTGGTTTCCTCTGTGTCGGCTTTGATGAAGTTTGATAGTTACAGCACACATGGTGTTTATATACGGAAAAAAAGTTTGCCAGATATGTAGGTAAAGAAAACTGCGAGGATTTCTTCGTAATGACTCTAGATGCTAGAAAATAACCGTTCCAAAATGTGATCTGATCCTTTTTTCAAGATATCTTGGAAATAAGATTTTTATTCAGATTGTTTACAAATTGATTTATATTTCAATAAGTACAAAATAATTAGGAATTAATTTCGTTTATAAAAATGATTTATTCTTTTTTACATAAGAAAATATAATGATAAATACATGTTAATAATATAATAATATATATTGACAAACATAAATAATAATTATTTCGATATAATATATTAAACAACAATAAATGAACATAAATGCATGATGACTTGTTAACACAAAAATAAATTTAAGTCTTTTTAGATTCACATAAATCATCACTATTTATATCTGTTCTTTAAATATATAGAAATGAGAACTCAACGGTGGCATTCTTCAGTCTTTTCGGATATGAAGAGTCAGTAATAAGATTGATTTTTCGTCTTTCCCAAAATTTTAGAAACTCTCTATGTGCCGCTTCTCCGGCTTGCTCCAGCTATAAGCTATATGCATTTTCAGGGTTTAGATTGTATTTGTGCTTAACAATGCGCTGTGCAATTATTTAATAAGCTTTCCTATATCTGCAATCGAATCAAGTCTTTCGATCGAAAAACATGAATTAACAATTTTATCCATTATTTAAAATGCAATGACATAGGATGTGATGGCAAATGGACCGACACCTACATAAATTTCTCGATCAAAGAGTTTTGTCAGCTTCTCCTAACAATTTTCTGCATGCATTGCCTTTAAATACCTCTCCATGATGATTCTTTGAGACTAACTTTAGTTTTAAAGGCCACAAAAGAGCTTTCTCTCAACCGATAACGTGCACTAGACCATCCCAAAAAAATGTTTAACAAACCCTTGTAACATATGATGTTCTCGAATCGTACATTTATCACGAATAAACAAATCGTCTTTTTCTTTGAAAAGTGGCTCAGTTATAGTACTGTAGCAGTTCTTAGCTAACTTTTTATTTTTGCAAAGAGACATAAACTTGTCACAATCTTTTCTCAAATCACTAAATGTTTTAAGATATAAAACTTCCACTTCCTCGGACACATGATTTTCGTTAACAACTTTCTTTAAATCTTGAAGACCAACAAAGCAATAAGGACATGGATACATTGACGTTGCCGTTTTTTGTAAATTCATGATCAGTAATATTCTGAAATCAGAGACAAAGTTTAATGAAATATTATTAATGTTCACTAAAGTGAATAGATGTTTAACATTTTCATGGCTTTCTTTGACGTCATGTACTATACACAGCATAATCAGTTTTTTAATACTTGTTCCCGCATTTGATGCTTTCATACTGTTTTGAGAACCAATTTTTCTTTGTTTTCTAGGTATACCATTTTCCAAATCAGTCTCAGTTGGTGTGTGAGGAATTATTGACAAGCAAATTTTGAAAAATCCTGACACCATCTGCCATTAGTTTAATGAGATAGTCACCAACAAAATGATGTCGTTCTAATACAGTTTCAAGCAGTTTTTCAGCATCAGCCCAGAGGATAGGTCTTTCTTTTAAATTTGAATTCTTAGTATTGAATTCTAGCACTTTAATATTATAGATATATTTTAATAATTTTGTTCGTTCATTAACGTGATGTGAATAATGAGCAGGTACAGACATGCGACCAGTAGAATGTCGAATAAAAGTAGTAAAGTTATTCATATGTCGAATCGAACATACAGTGTTTGTATGGATATTATCTAAATCTTTTGATGAACATGTGACTGCAGAACTTTTTTCTTTACGAAATATTCCTTTTCTACGTCCTGCAATGTTCAGCGTGATAGAATCTGTGCTATTACTTTTAGCTTTTTTATTGAGAATTTCCGAGGCAATGTCTCCAAAATACGCCTCAGTTTCAGCTATGAGCTCCTCATTTGAGTAAAAACGCTTACCGGTGAGCATTTCTTCAGGTTAGGGAACAAGTAATAGTCGCTGGGGGCCAAGTCTGGTGAATACGGTGGCTGAGGAACCAATTCGAAGCCGATTTCATGCAATTTTGCTTGTGCAACTAAGCATGAATGAACAGGCGCATTATCGTGATGATAAAGCGGTTTTTTCTTCTTCAAATGCGGTTGTTTTTCGGCGATTTCGATTTTCAATCGGTCCAATAATGATGAATAGTATGCTCCGGTTATGGTTTTACCTTTTTCAAGATAGTCCACGAATATTATGCCATGTGCATCCCAAAATACGGAGGCCATAACCTTTCCGACCCATTATTGCGCTTTGGACGCTTCGGAGCGCTTTGGCCCGGTGGAACCCACTGTTTTGCCTGTTTCGTTGACTCAGGAGTGTAGTAGTGGATCCAGGTTTTATCCATGGTTATGAATCGGCACAAAAACTCGGTCGGCTTACGCGAAAATAATGCCAAATTCTGCTGGGAAGTTGTCACACGAATTCGTTTTTGGTCCACTGCGAGGAAACGCGGCACCCATCGCGCGCAGAGCTTCTTCATGCCCAAAACTGAATGCACGATATTGCCCACACGTTCCAATGATATGCCTACAGCATTAGCTACCTCTCTCAATTTCACTTTGGGATCATTCAACATCATACCATTGATTTTTTCGACATTTTCTGGTGTAGTGACCTCTTTTGGGCGCCCAGATCGTTCAGCATCAACTGTGCTCGTACGGCCACAACGAAACTCGGTAAACCACTTAGGAATCGTTCCAATCGACGCTGCAGAGTCCGGGTAATACTTGTCCAGCTTAGCCTTGGTCTCGGATGTCGTTTTCTTGCGAAGATAGTAGTATTTGAGCAAAACTCGAAACTCAGATTTTTCCATATTAAAAAAAACTCGGAGGTTAGTCGCTTCTCAGTGCTGTAACTTGTAAATGCGTAAACATAAATGGCTGAAGTTTTGACAGGCGTCATTTGAAGGATCAAGCTCGACGAAAATGGTTCACATTAGTGAATACTAATGCCATCTCTTAGAATTTTCAGGTACTTATCAGACTGCCTAATATATGATCTTGCTTCCCACAAGCATGCCTTTTACCTTTGTAAACTTCAGTCTTACATATTTTACAAATTGTCATTGTATTTAATTGAGCAGAAGTTTTTACTTTAAGAAGTGAAGTTATTTTTTAATTTTGCGAGCCGTAAAATCCATATGAATCTGTAATTTTAGAACTCACGTCTTTTTTACTCCTGTTGTGTTACGCGGATGTGTTTTCGATCTGCCAGTCAAGCATATGTAACAATATGTTTTCATAGTTAGGCATCGTTGGTAATGCTCTCTTCAAATCATTTTTCTCATTTTGAAGTAATTCTGTACGACATGTAGCATATATACTTAAAAGAAAACTTTTATCTTTTAAATTATAATTTTTCTTAATATGCTTTTCAATCAATTTTTGATGAGTTTCTGTTAATTGAAAATTACTGTAACTTTTCTGTCAAAGAATAACTTTTTTCCACATGGTTTCGATAACGACATCAAACAAGACACTGAGTAAAAATTCTATAATTGTCTGACTCGAAAAATCGTTTGTTTTTGGAAACTGCTCGCAGCGTGGAAAATTCAGATGTCAACAAACATACCGACGTAAACACGTGTTCACTTTCTGAAGCGCGGACTTCACACATGAAAATATCAAAAGCGGAGAAAATATTGACTCGAATGCGAAATATTGATTAGTTTGGAATCAACTATCTGAACGTTATAAACGTAAGTACCAAAGCCGACGTAAATTGAACTTTTAAATTGATTCATAATTTTTTAGTTAATATAGATATCTATACATATATATACATGTGTGTGTGTATGTATGAATATATGTCTGTGCAGTTTTTTTAACTACATATCAGGGAAACTTTTGTTCCGTATATAAACATCGTGCACATTTGAATTGCCAGCCATTTTTTTACACATGCACAAAAGAACACAGCACGCAAAGTCAGGACAAATCATTCACACTACCTGAGGGGCAACGCGAAACTTATAAGGATGTTTGTTGAAGACCACATATTCCTCAGAAAGACACAAAACCGATAAGAATTCCGACAGAAATTGAAAAAATCAGTAACAAAAACTTAACCCATCAGGTGTCACAGCACAAAACGTGCGCATTAATAGGCAAAGTAAAAATCTAGCACTTAAGACTCTAAGTCAAATCAAGAAATTCATACGAGGCACGAGAAACACTTGTTGTTCACACCGGCCCATATTGCAATTCCGTATCCCATAATATAATACATAGTGTTCTGACACCCACACTACCGTTCATGGGTCTTCCAGGATTATTTGTTATAAATTAATACGTTTTAAGATTGTCATTCTTAAATGCTATTCGATTGTATGCGTTGAAATTTCCTAAGCATCATGGGAACTTGCACATGGCACACATTGACTACAAGCAAGCGTTTCCTTCCGTGTCGCATGACTATTTGCTTGAAGTCCACGCATTATTGACTTTCTAATTCATGCGATGAGGCTCTGGGGTACAAGAATCAAGTATTTGGATCATGGACAACCAAAGATAACTAGATCAATATGCTTTACGACGAGTATATTTCAAGGAGACTCCTTCAGCGTACTATGGTTCTGTTTAACGTTGAACCATTAATCATAACACTAAACAACATTTCTCATGGCTTCAGAATTCATGATAATGAGGATGGTCATCAAGTGACCCATCTTCTTTACGTGGATGACCGGAAGCTGTACGCTAGTTCAGCCCAGAAAGTGCAGAAAGTGATCGATGTCACAAAGCAGTTTTCCACTGATATCCACAAGGAGTTCGGACTAGATAAATGCAGAACAACGCATGTATCAGAGGGGAATTAGGGACCGCAGAGTTAAAGAACAAGTTCGAAAATGACATCGAGGCAATGGCTGCAGGCGAATCATATAAATATCTGGGTATTCTTGAATACCCAGTCTTCAATCTTCATCTAAAGTGAGGTAATAGTGAATGAAAGTTAACGAAAATAATTGTTTTAACAAATTATTATTGTTTATGACTATTTTCATCTATAGCAATACCTGATAGTTTCGGTTTTTCGGCAATTTTTACCTTTCAATAAAATCTTCAACTTTGTTGCGCTTGTTAAGTTATTAACAATTAGTAAATAAACATTAAAGAAAACTACATTTTAAATAATCTCTTTCTCTTTTTGTGGAAAAAAGCGAAAATAGTGTGCTTAAAACAACAATACTATTTAAAAAATCATTTTTGTTGTGATTGACTTACAATTTCTTCATAAATAAAAAGGCGATGCAAAGTTAAAGATTAAAAAAAAAAACCGCGATTTTCTAGCACTTATCTAAGAAAATATAGTCAGAAACTATATTAAACTGTTTGAACAACTTTTTTGTTAACTTTCATTAATTATTACCTCACTAAGTCAAAAAAGGACAGCAAGATAAAATTTGCCGCAAAACCGCAACTATCATATATTGATATAGATGAAGATAGTCATAAACTATAATAACTTTATAAACAATTATTTTTTCAAGTTTAATTAACTATTAAGTGACGCCTAATGAAAAATAGTCACAGTTGATTTCTGAGGTGTCCCCATTAAAATAAAAAAAAACCCCAATACATTTTTGGACCACCCTACTCAGCATACTAGAGATCCGAAATGGCGACCAAATAAAAAAAAATTTATTATATTCAGGGATCGGAACCTTTTAGCTTTGTTCCAATAATAAGCGATTCTGGATGGGTTCGGGTTCGAATCGAACCGTCAAATTTTTTAAAGGATTCGGTCTGAATCAAACACTTTGAAAAATATCAAAGGTTCCGTTGGAAGCAGACTTCGGTCGAACCTTTAAGTTCTAAGTAGACCTAATCCTTTACAAAATAGTGTTTTCGAACCCTGATTATACTAACCGGTTTCCATTAGCCTCAGCTTTATGAGTTTTTTTATCAGACAGTGAAAAAGTTCCTGGAAATATGTACGAAAATTTATGCGTAGCAATTTATTTTCATTATTGGTAAACAAAAAGGTAATTGTCAGTAAATTTATCGTTTAAATTTCATATTTATTTATTAAAAATGGAATACCGAAATCTTTCAGCCTTTAACGTACTCAGAGATTAGCGTTTACACTTATTGCTTAAAAATTATAGAAACTTCGGAATTTCTATAATTTTTAAGCAGTAAGTGTAAAAGTAAATCTCTAAATATGTTAAAGGTTGAATGATTTCGGTATATAATTTCAAATAATTAAACAATAGATTTATTGACACTTGCCTTTTTATTGCGAATCACGAAGCCACATTTTTACATATTAATTATCTTAATAGTTTGAGCCAAGTTTAAGTGCGCCTAGGGCGCGTGGGTATGCTCTCGCGCTTCTACTACATTTTTTAAATATCATAAATATTGCAACTTAAATCAACAACTGTGATTTAAGTTTTTGAAGAATTACATTTATAAATTGGAACTGAATTTGTTTTCCATTTGCTTTTAGTGAAGGTTCTCAAAACACCTGCGGCTTTGACGATTACATTCTCATTGCGACACTCGCGCTCGATAATTAGGTAGTAGAGTAAATTCTACTGGAGCAGCGTTTAAGAATGAAGTATGTTTTTTATTATAATGTAACTAAAAAACACGATTGTTTTTTGTAATTTAGTAGATAGAGACATTCAACCGTGGGCTTTGATTCCGCTTGTTCAAACTTCAGTTCTAAGGCAACTCTGATTAATTAATCTAGAAAAATTTCAATTCGCGTGCAATTGAAAAAGTTTATCAAGATAATTTATAAACCATGTCAGTGTCTATCAAAAATAACGCTTTAACGATCTCTTAATAATAAAAATTGCATATTTTTGAAAATGATTTAACTTTTTAAATTTGGGACTAACTGAAGAATTTTATGAGAATAGTTTCGAAATATCTTTTATATTTAGAAGAAATTTGAATTTACATTTCTTAATTTACAGAAAAAAAATATTTTCTCCATTTTTTGAAAATATTCAAACTGTTGAAAAGCATATAACTTTTTTAATTTATGTCCAAATTAGAAATGTTCCACGGATTATTTTCAAGTACTTTTATCGCGTACAGAAAACTTTAAAAAATTATTAATACTCTTTAAAAAAATATGATTTCAAAACTTAAAAAAGCTCTTTTTTTACGTTTAGTCAAAAATCAACTCACGTAGATACTACTTTGTCAAAAAATAAATTTTTGTAGAATTTTTCAATGGAAATAGAGTCTCTGATTTTTGGGCTCCTCGAAAATACCCGATACGATTTTTGGGATTCAATCATAACGTCAAAAATCAACCCCTCTCAAACACGTAGATACAACTTTGTCAAAAAATAAATTTTTGTAGAATTTTTCAATGGAAACAAAGTCTCTGATTTTTAGGCTTCTCGAAAATACCCGCTACGATTTTTGGGCTTTAACCCTTAACGTCAAAAATCAACCCCTCTCTACCACGTAAATACAACTTTGTCTGCAAATAAATTTTTGTAGAATTTTTTAATGCAAATAGAGTCTCTGATTTTTGGGCTCCTCGAAAATACACGCTTCGATTTTTGGGCTTCAACCCTTAAAGTCAAAAATCAACCCACGTAGATACTACTTTGTCAAAAAATCAATTTTTGTAGAATTTTTCAATGGAAATAGAGTCTCTGATTTTTGGGCTCCTCGAAAATACACGTTACGATTTTTGGGCTTTAACCCTTAACCTCAAAAAATTTATTTTTTGTCAACGTTGTATCTACATGGTAGAGAGGGGTTGATTGTTGACTTTAAGGGTTGAAGCCCAAAAATCGTAGCGGGTATTTTCGAGGAACCCAAAAATTAGGGACTCTATTTCCATTTGAAAATCCTAGAAAAATTTATTTTTTGACAAAGTGGTATCTATGTGGTAGAGAGGGGCTGATTTTTGACGTTAAGGGTTAAAACCCAAAAATCGTAGCGGGTATTTCCATTGAAAAATTCTTGAAAAATTGATTTTTTGACAAACTAGTATATACGTGGCAAAGCAGGGTTGATTTTTGACGTTAAGGGTCAAAGCCCAAAAATCGTAGTGGATATTTTCAAGGAACCCAAAAATCAGTAACTCTATTCAAGCTCTAAAATTTAATAAAAGTTATTTTTTGACAATTTCGTATCTGCGTGTTACAAAGGGGTTAATTTTTTACTGCAAGGGTTGGAACCCAAAAATCGAAGTGGATATTTTCTGGGAGCCCAAAAAATCCCAAAAATATCCCGTAATGAATTACTGAAAAATTTCAATTTTTTGAAGGGGGTTGATTTTGGGAGTTAAAGGTTAGTTTGGGGAAAAAATTTTTTGCGCATTTTAAGAGCCCAAAAAAAGCCCAAAATTCTGGCGTAATTGAATGTTTATTATTTAGTGATTTAAAGAAGTGCAGGTGCTGGGTTAATCTAAGCTGGCACGTTCACAAGAAAATTGATTTTTTGAAAAAAGTAAAGGAGCCCAAAAATTCGTATTGCAGCCCAAAAGAAGCCCAAAAAAAGCCCACAATTCTGAGCTATAAAAAATTCAAAAATTCGATAGTGAAGGTGCTAGCTCAATATACCTTCTCGTAACCAACAGTGAGCTCGATTCCGGTGGGGAAATATCGCGGTACCGCATTGTAGGAAAACGCACCGTGAAAGAAACCTCTTGTCTGTTTCAAGCCGACGACTCTGGTTCTCTTGCACGTAATGCTCACGGAAATAATTTTATATCACTCCTTTGAATCTGTGGATTCATGATAAATAAGCAAAGAAATATTGGTCAAAAATTTACTTACTTGCTGTCCTTCTGAGATTTCAATAAATCAGAGAGGTTCACAATGAAAACATTTGAATAGGAAATCGCGTGAACCGAAGAGACTGTAGTTTCTTCCAGTCGCTTTCCTATTTTAGTCAAAGTCACAAAAATCGCAATGTTTTATGATTAAGTAAAAGCTGTGTTGGAAAAGAGAAATTAATCTCCTCTTTCGAGTCAAATGGGAATTCTGCTCTCTCGCAATTTTGTCGGTTATAATTATTGCCAGTCGTCTCATACTCGAGTCGTTTTCTAAAGTTAACCACAGAGAGATTCATTATGAAACACTTAAATAAAATCTTAACTTAGAGTCAGAAACATGGCAATTCTTATAACGAATAAATTAATCGAAACTCTAGAATAAATAGTTGTATATACACGAGATTGCTAGAATCGAACGGCCCTATTTAGCAAACTTGTTGATAACTAAATTACACGACGCAAATTCCGACGTTGAAAGTCAATTTAATTTCTTACACAGATGTTTATTATTTCTGCTCATTAGGAGTGCTCATTCCTGTTCTTTCTTTTATAGTTGCAAGCAAGGAAAACGGTGATCCTGTAAAACAGAATCGCCATTTCATTGATAAATGCCATGATGAAAAACATCTCCATTCTATCCCGTTGAGATAGAGGGCTTTGACCAACAAGATCTTACTAAGCACATTTTTATCAATGAAAGATTTTTTCCCTACTTACTTGTCCAGGAAAGATTGATCACGTTATAAAGTAATAACACTTCAAAGCTTTATTTCATTTGCACGGAAGTGATATCGTCTCCTCTTATTTCGGACTGCACATTTTGCATTCTTCGGAATCATTCTAATCATTCTAATGAAATATCAGATCATATAATAGTGAAATTTATACACTGGAAAATTTGAAAAATAGTATCTTATTAAAAAATCTTGTCACAAATTCGTCAGAACAATTCTTTTGCTCCAAGATATAAAAATTTTTTACTTACAACTGGTGAAATTTCTGCTTTATAACAATTAAAAAGACTTCGTCGAAGTAGTCTTCCATCAAGCTCAAGGAAAATGTTATGCATCCTTCGAAAGTCATCGATGTGCTTATTATGAACATTTTGTTTCCGCGGCGAATTCCAGTGGATAACCTGTCAGAAATATTTAAAAGCCTCCTTTATATGTTAAAAAATTACTAAGAACTTTCAATATGTGGAGACGTTAATGTTTGAAAAATCAGAAACCATAGTCGATCAGGTGAATGAATAAATACACAACAGATGAGAAGTTGCACACAAATAAAATGAAAATAAATAATGCTAATGTACCTAGATTAAATAAAGCTAAGAAGATAAAATAAAAATCATACAAATACTTCATTTAAACATTATTTTTTTCTCCATATGATATGTTTTAAAATAGACTATTATTGCTCAAGACAAGTTTTCACCAATATCTAGTTTCCACTTGTCTACTCTTCAGAAAATAGTATTATAATAAATTTCTTCAACGAAAGTGCAGTATTTTTACAAATATTACTTGAATAACTATTGTTCTTTTGTTTATTTCTGTCGTAAGTCATTAAGGGATCGTCCACAAATTACGTAAGACGTTTTTCTTTTGTTTATATCGTTGTGTCCTTCTCAACTTCACAGCAATTTTATGCTCGTCTTTATTCAAACAAAAGAAAAACGTCTTACGTAATTTGTGGATGATTCCTAAGAAACTCGAGTTCTTAGCGAAAAACCTAGACCATTAACTAACGGCCGGCCATTAGAAAAATGTTCTGCTAAACTGTGATCTTTTCGCTAACAGAATATTTCAGTTACGCAGATATAACACTATCAGGGAATTTCTTTAACAATGCAAAGCCTAGATCCGATAGAATAATTCGTCTACTCTCAGAAAAAAATAATGATTGCAGTTTTGTAATCGGTTTCATAATTTTATTTATTTCAATCTAACACCACAATTGCCACCAATTCAGGCAAATTCCGTAAGATTATTTTACAGCTCTTTTCTTCGGGCTAGCCGTATAGAGTTTGAGCCGCTAAATCCGAATATGCCCTCAAAATTTGTCATACACGTCTTAGTTTTCCCCTAGATGCAAACAGTGGAGAAAATCCTAGGGATTTTCTAGTCACACAGGCCATACAAAAAATTTGTCTGCACGAGACAAGTGACTAGGCTACCCTCATGGATTTTGAGCCATTGAATCCAAATCTCACCTGAGAACTTCTCCTATACGTCTCAGTTTTCCCCTATTTAAGAAAATAGAGGAAAACCTAGGGATATTCTGGATATTATTTTGAATATAATAGTATACGGAAGAATAAACGTACGGGTGTCATATTCTTATGTTTTGGGACTCGTACAAACCACATTCATACTCAAAAATTCCCCAGTGTGCTCACCGTTTCTCCTAGCTAGGATAAATCTAGGGAAATTTAAGGTCTTGCGCATGTTATACTGACTTATGAAGCAAAAAATAAGAAAAATGCTATTTCTTCTGCAGTTTTGCACCCAAAATCTAAATTTGATTAGTTATTTTTTGTCGAGCTTTTACCATTCTCTCCCTAGATACAAAAAGTAGGGAAAAGCCTAGGGAATTTCCGTTCACACAGGCCCACCAAAAAAAAGTTGTCTCCACGGGACAAGTGACTAAATTTGCACGCAAAAATGTAAAGTATACTAGGTTTTTTACCGTGTAAATCTATATAATCTGAGAAAGATCTTCAACTTCCCTAGAACTACGCAAGCTGGGAAAAATAGAAGGCACACTAAAGAATTTCTGGGTAAAAATTAAGTCTTTACAAGTCGTTGCACTTAAGAATATAATATAGATGTGTCTATTTTCGCGATTACTGGTATTATCAAAATAATGTGCAAATTATTCCTAGGGGTTTTCTTATTTTATGCATCTAGGGAGAAACTGAGACGTGTAGAAGAAGTGCTAATGCCAGATTTGGATTCAGCCTCTCAAAATCCATAAGCATCAATTTGCATCTAGGGGAAAACTGAGACGTGCAGGACAAATTCTGAGGCCATATTTGGATTCAGCGGCTCAAGATCCATAAGAGTAACCTAGTCACTTGTCTCGTGCAGACAACTTTTTTTTGTGGGCCTGTGATATCGTTCTGGTTTAAAGAACTGAAAAAATAATTGAACGATATTTGGCTGAATTGGTTGTGGCATCGGTGGAAGATTTAAATGATTAAAATTTTCGGAAACCGTTGGACGGCAATTAGTGTGAATCTGTATTCTTAAATATTGCGAATAAAAATCCTTTTCATTCAAACAATTCTTTTTTGCTGGGTAAGATTAGTAGCAGTAGATTAGTAAATTAGAGACAAGATAGTTTGTAAGTAGTAAGCCGAAGATATCAGAAGAAAAAATGGGCAGATTAATTTTTTCATTTACACTGTAACTGTGCTTGAATTTTTCATTATGGCTTAATAATTCACGATTACATTTTTGAAAGAGCATAAAAGTAAACTCATCACGAACGAGCTTATTTCTACAAGTTTTTAAGGGAGATAAGCAACAGCCTTGCAGAGCAGGAGCTAATTCAAAGGTAAACTGTGGTGCCAAATATTATGTCCTTTATTTGGCCCAATTCAGAGGTGCGTTACGCTAGCTCCTCTACAATGGAATTTGAATATATTCTCTTTATGCCATAATTTTTGACTTTTTAAATGCTTTTTTGGGCACCAATGCCGATTTTTTGGCTCTTTCAGTTTTCTCAAGAAAAAGAATTTGGGGTGGAATGTGCTGGCTGTCAGCACATCCATCAACTGCGCCCGAATTTTGGGCTTTTTTGAGCTCTTAAGAACTGCAAAAATTAATTTTTATAAAACAACCCCTATCTTTTAAGAACTACCCTTAAAATAAAATATGCACTTAAACTAAATTTAAGTATATCAGCAGTTTGGGCTTTATGGGCTCTTCTTTAGCACTAATCCCGACTTTTGTGCTCTCTTATTTTTCTCAAAAAACCGGACTTTTTAGTGGAGGTGCTGACCGCCGGCATATCAAAATTTTGGGCTTTTTTGGGCTCTCAAAAACTGCAAAAATTAGTTTTCAATAACATTTCCTGTCTCCTAAAACTTACCCTTAAAATAATTTACACACCCAGCCTACATGTAAGCATTTACGAATATTGTGCTATTTTTGGGCTCTCAAATCATTCACAAATTATTTCCCAAAATTTACCCTAACCCTTTAAAAAATCCCAAAGAAAAATATATGGCAGAAGTACGAGAAAAAATATACCGTAGGTCTGAGCTAATTTTGAGTTATTTAAAAATAACAAATGATATTGTCCAAAAAGAACCCATAACACTAACAGCTACCCCTAAATAAAAATATAGATATCAAGCAAAACTGGAAAGAATATAAATTAGAAGTCAATGGTTTTGCGGAATTCACAAAGCACTGCCGAAAAATGTTTGAGTGAAAAAGAATCATACTATTGACACAAAAATTGAGAGCTACCCTTATAAAACTTAGAGAACGAACTATCACCGTTCATGAACTAAAACCCATATTACATTTAACAAATCTTGTCTCAGCTGTCTTCAACTGAAAACGCGAAAAAAATTTAAAATTATAAAGAATAACTTCAGAAAACATTTTAATACTAGCTAATATATCTATTCCCCCAGTAATATTCCGCAAACCATAGGAGATATCCCTATAAAATTTAACAAATCCAGTCTCAGTTGTCTTCACTAAAATCGCCAAAGAAGTGTAAAATTAAATAGAATCACCTTAAAGAACTTCTCAGGACTCTACTTAATACATCTATTTCAACAGTAATATTTCACGATCCCTAGTAACTACCCCTATCACATTTAACGAAACAAGTCTCAGCTCTCTTATATTAAAGCGTTAGAAAATATTTCAAATTAAAAATAATCCACACAGACAGCTTTCGAAGTATCTAGTAGATATATCCACCCTCACAGTAATACTTTACAACTACTCGGGGTTGCGGAATATTACTGTGGTTGTAGATATATCAACTAGAGAATTTGGTGGATATGTGTGTTAGTCATTTTTAATTTAAATTTTGTTGGAAATTTTGGTTGAAGGCAGCTGAAACTTATTACGTTAAATGTGACAGGGGTAGTTCCTAGAGATCGTGTAATATTAATGTGTAGATAGATATATTAACTAAAGTCCTGAAAAGTTGCATGGAGTGATTCTTTTTATATAAATTTTTTTCGCTATTTTAGATTAAGATAGCTGAGACTAGGTTCGATAAATTTGATAGAGATAGTTCTAAGGATTTCGGAATATTTCGATGACTGTAGGTATATCGAACAGAGACATAGAGAAGTATGGTTGATCATTATTTTTTATTAGAACTTTTTTAGGCGATTTTAGTTGAAGGTAGCAACGACTTTATTCTTTAAAATTGATAGGGGTAGTTCCTAGGGGTTGTGGAATATTACTGTGAGCGTGGATACATCTAATAGACACTTGGAAAGCTGCTTGTGGTAATCATTCTTTTTGTGACGTTTTTAATTGACGGAAGGTGAGACTTAGTTCATTAAATGTGATAGGGGTAGTTCCTGGGGGTCGTGGTATATTGCTGTGGAGGTAGATATTTTAACTGGAGCCTTTGCAAATTGCCTGGGGTGATTGCTTTTAATTACATATTTTGTGGTTTTAGTTTAAGGCAACTGAGTTTGTATTCTTTAAATTTGATAGCGGTAGTTCTTAGGATTTGTGGAAAATTACTGTAAGGGTGGAAATATCTATTAGAGACATGGAAAGCTGTGTGTATAGATTATTTTTAATTAAAAATATTATTTACCATCTTAATTGGTAGAAGGTGAGACTTGGTTTGTTCAATGTGATAGAGGTAGTTCCTAGGGGCCGTGGTATATTACTGTGAAGGTAAGTATATCAAATAGAAACTGGAAGAGTTGTGTTCGGTAATTATTGTTATTTTGAATTTTTTTCTATTTGATTGGAAGGCAACTGCGACTTGGTTCGTGAAATGTGATAGGTATAGTTCCTAGGGGTTGTGTAATATTAATGTGGGAATAGGTTTATTGTCTGGGGTCTTGAAAAATTGTATGTGATAATTATTTTTAATGTGAAATATTTTTTAACGTTTTAATTGATGGAAGGTCAGACTTTCATAAGGTATGTATTTGATAGGTGACGTGGAATATTACTGTGGAAATAGATTTATTAACTAGAGTGTTTAAGAGTTGTCTTTGTGCTAATTATTTTTCATTGAAATCTTTATGGAATTTTTAGTTGAAGACAGCTGAGCCGGGTTTCCTTAAATGCATCAAGGGTATTTTTATTTAAATTTTGTTATTATTACTATGGGGAAGTGGGAATAGTTCAGAGTTCTTCGAGTTTTTCAAATTTTTTGTAGTGGAGGCGATAGCAGGCAGCACCTCCGCCCCAGAACTCCGTTTTTTAGACAAAAATAAGAGTCCAAATATCGGTATAGGTACCCAAGAAGAACCCAAAAAAGCCCAAAATTCAGATATGCTTACTATTATTTGAAGTGCTTATTTTATTTTAAGGTTAGTTTTCTTAAAATAAATTTTTCATTTTTGATAAGCCAAAAAAAAACAAAATTCTGACGTTGATTTTTTCAATTTTTCAGATTTTACGTAGTTGAGTTGCTGGCGGCTAGCACCTCCACCAAAAATTCGAATATTTGAGAAAATTAAAGGAGCCCAAAAATGGGTATCGGTGTCCAAAAAGACCCAAATTAATTGCATCAAGAAAAGATTCAAATTCCATTGTGGAAGTGCTAGCGAAACTGTATTTCAAAAAGTTAAAAATTTAAAAAATCTTTTGTTTGTTAAAATTAGACCGTAAGATCGAAGTAAGAAAAAGTTTTTAAATTTTCATATCATATTAAAGATCGAAACAAGAGGGGAAACGACTGAAGCCTTAATCTAAAAAGTTGGTTTAGATAATTTATAGGAAAGGGCAAAAGATTTAAATTTTACCGTAAAGTTCAGTAAATGTACCAGAAAACATACGTATATTCATGAAATAAGTGAAAATTCTGCAAACTCTGCAGAAGGTTTGGTAATCTTGACAGAAAACGTATGTTTGCACTATTATAGCTGAAAACCCCATCACTTCAGCACAATTTTTTCTGTGTTTAAGTATACCGTCCAGGCCGATGTTACTGTTTCATATTTCTGAGTTTATTTTAAATACCACGTATCAATTATTGAATTAACATCAATTAGTAACAATGCGGTATACAGTGTGAAATTGTAAATAGTAGAAAATTCGTATAATTTTACGACATTCAAAATAGTTGTATCACCTGGAAAATATAACGAAATACACATTAACGTTATGTAAATGTTCATTAATTATTATTGATGAACCCTACAGCTTTTTTTAAATGATCTTTTTTATTATTAATTGAATAACGCCGAATCAAAAGAGTCTACGCATATATTCAGCTTCATAAGTATTGTCCATAAAGTACATTTTTAAAATCGTTCGAATTTTAATTTTAAGGGCTGATAATGGTAGAAAAGTTTAAGGCGCATCTTTTTTTCCTGTAGAAAATTTTCGTACGTTTTACATTTTTCGAACTAATTGATCAAAACTAGATATGTCAAAAACAAGGAAATTCAATATTTTTCACTTTAACTCGCGCTTACTTAGTCAAATTCCAGAATGTATCGATTTTATTAATACTAAATTACACTTTGAAGTCTTCTGAAACTAATTACGAAAGAAAAATGTAAATATTTGCATGAACAAAAAAGTTGTTAATTTTATTTAAAGCTTTGCAATAATCATGAATTTTAACCTTCAAGCGCTTTGTTTATCAAACTTCTCACATGACGGCATAACTAAATATCTGTTTTTGGCTAAGTTTCTTCTGCACAGAGTAGTATCGCATTCCTTATTTCACCATGAAGGCTTCCCTTCTCTCCTACCAGCCCCTGGAAGACTTCCTGAAGCCTCCAGCTGCCTCCGAGGATTCGAAAACAGCGTTAATAAAGCAAACGCAGATCCTATCCGGAGAGTCGACACCCGAAAGAGCTCTCCTGAGAACTGCCGAAGATCAGTAAGTGGTCAGAGAGATAAGCATCACTCCCAACCCAGACAAAAGATAATATAATAAGTGCATATTGAAACTTTGTTCAGAGTCGTTAAAGGGATTTGATAGAAAGCCAGATTTTATAACAGATAGATTATTATGATCGATTAAAGAAACGAAAAAAATTGACTTAAGTGGATTTATACTGAGTAGCCTTCAGCAGGCAACGACCGAAATAAAAGACAAAAAGAAGTATATAGTAGGGCGGAAACCCATAATCACTATGTAGGAATTAAAGGTAGAAAGAAAAAAAGAATAGTCCGGGCTAAGTACAGCCCCGAAAGCTTCACTGGTAAAACCAGCGGAGGTTTGAGTAAGATGACGCAAAATTAGTACAGACTGTTCAGTTGTGTCAAAGAAAAATAAAACCTAAATTCAACAGTAAGGCGACGTGCTAACCAACAAATAGAAAAAATGTAAGTATGACCCTTTAGCCACTATGAACGTTTGTTTGGATTCGGAATCTAACTGTTCGGCCTCTTTCTGCTTTCTGACAAGTTCTGCTCGCTTTATTCAATTCGCTGTAAGGACTTCGTACGGACACCTACTTCGAACCAGATCCCTCCTCGAACCTGGCAAGGACCAGTCCTTCATCCTGGAAATTAGTTCGCCATCTCGTTATATCACAAGTCATCAATATTTCCATCAGCACAGTTGTACCTAAGCCAAGCGAGATTGCTGATACACGCGTATCCCGTCACCTTGAATCTCGGCAATCAATGCTACTTGTCTAAGCGAATGCTCTTTTTCTTTGCTATCTTGATGCGTCAGTACGCGAGGAGTTGGATTTCTCTCTTGCGGTCACCTTCGATTGGTCGGACTCATGAAACGTTCTCAGTTGGATTCAAGCGGTTTATCCTTCTCGCTGGCCGATTTATGTCGCCAATCGGATTTCAAAGATACAGCGAACTCTCTCTAATGCCTTTTAGCATTACGTCCCTACAAAGGAAAATTAATCTGATGATGCACATAAAAAAAAGCAGCCTCGAGCTTGAGCTCCGCAGAGTCTCTTGTACAATGATCACGAATAGCCTCCGCAGAGTGAAACTCATTGACCAGCGTTCTATTGTCATGATAAGACTTCCCCACCTGAAACTCCCCAAGCAAAGCATAAGGAATTCCAGCAGCTATCCATTGCAGTCCGTCACGCGTACAGCAAACTTACTACGATCAGCAATTTCTCTTCACAGACACGTGTAAAAATAGTGATTGCGCGTTTCTAGCGCGATTCACCCGCAACTTCAAGAGTCGAAGTACGACTAGCAAAATCTCCCTTGTCCTATGATCAACAAGACCCGGCTATCTTGCAAGGCCAAAATTCTCTCACGGAACTTATTATTGAATTGGCTACAGAAATTCAATGAACTGGTGGGGGGATTTTGCTGATAAAAAATTGTATACTCTTGTTATAGAAATGAAAGAATGTATGCACTGCCAGCCTCTACATCCAATCACGGGCGATCCCGAAGATCTCGACGCTTTAACTTTCAATAGTGCTCTCGTGGGCAGACCATTAGAACGAATTTTTCGCAGCAAAAATTTCAGATAAGGAACTGAACTATGTCACTCACTCGCGTTTTTCTCACAGCAATGCGTAACCAGCTGAGGAAACTCTGATCTTTTGAGTGCATCAATACACCTTTACGACGGATGACCAATGTTAGTCCCGGACAAGATAGACTTTTGCGATCTGCCGTTGTTGAAACTTCTTCAGGGATCTACAATGGCTTCATCGTCACATTGTGTTGGTTAAAAATAATATGCTGGGATTTTCGGTCAACGATCATGATCGTAGCTTCCGGAGGTTACATCTTTGCTAATTTTTCAAAACAACCAAAATATTTTTTTGGCACAAGGTGCTCGGTTGGATCGACTCGGGGACTCATAATTTTTTATTGCATTGAACAGGTATTTGGAAGCTCTAGTAATATCAATGTTGAATTCTCTTGTGCTCTGTGTGCACCATTTTTAATAAAAATTTGATAATGTATGTTTATAATCAGAGACCCTAAAAACCACTGCCTAACTATGCTTATCCAAATCCGCGGATTATTTTTGATGCTAGTCAAAACTCCGTGTCGCCTGGCACATAATGCAGCGTTCGCGCGCAATCGGAGACGCAGCAGTGTGCAAAAATTTTGAGAAACATTTTTCTCAAATATTTGTAGAACAACGTCCACCTGGTCCGCTACTTGGGTTTTTAAACTAATGAAGTGTATTAAATCAATTCATTTTAAGATCAATAAGCCGAGACATACAAATGTTCAAATTCGGGAAGCAGTGATAAACCCTTCTGAACAAGAAAAGGTGTCTTGCGAAAACTGGACAGTCACTGGACTGCAAAGCAGTGAAGTTCTGACGTAACAATGTTTAGTCTATTTGGAAGTGACGGGAAAAAGTATGGTCGACGTCCAAAAAATAAAAGATGCGAATCCCGAAATCAAATTCCAAGAGTTAAACATGGGAGTGGATCATTCACGGGCTAGAGTTATATCTTCGCAAAGCTTTAATTTTACTGAAATTGTACATTAGATTACATATTAGAAATATTATTCGCTTCACCCGTAAATCATTTTAAGCTCATTTCAAAGATCGAAAAAATCTCAAAAGCCGCATATTTGATCAGACAAAAAAACTTTAACTACATCTACTTTCAATTGTCTTAATAATAATACAAATCTATTGTTTGCTTCACAGAAAAATTATATCTAATGCCTTAAGTTTAAAACTAATCGTAATTACTAATTACGAACTAAATGTAAGTGTCAAGTAATTGTGTGTGCGCGTGTGGGTGTGTAAGGGTGCTCGGGTGTGTGTCGTCCTATTTTTAAGTGTGGCTGTGGTGTAATCAGAATGTACAATCTAGTGTGCGTCTTTGTAACGTGTGTCGTTGGTACGGAAGCAAGAAAATGTTTAGTGGTTGAAATAAAAGTGCATCAATGTACAATCGGTGCGCAGGACGTCAAGAACGCGTCGTCCGGAGCGGAGGTCTAAGGGCTACCCCTCAGTCGTACCCTGGAAACAAAATGAGAGGGACCTCGTTTACGGGTTACAAGCGACTCCCCCGGAGGCGGGAGATCGTACGAGGGTCGCCTTCATTAGGTAGGTACGAGTACCGCAGGTAGGTTGGTCAAAGGCTCCTGAGTCAAAGGCGGCAGGTGTTGTACCGCGTGTAGGCCGGTCAGGTGCACCTGATGCCGACGAACCCTAACCTCGATGGATACCCACAGGGGCACCTGTGGACCGCCGAGCGAGTCGGCTACGAGGAGAGGACGGGAGTGAAAGGGAGCGCGTCACGTTATCCCGGTAGTCCCGTGCACATGCGCACTATGTGACGGTACGTTACACTTTTGAGGATATACATCTGAAAAATTACTTTAGGAAAAACATGAAGAAATGCTTCAAATATTATCTAATAATCATACGTACGCCACAGCAATCACAGGCTGCGTCAAGCCTTCTTCCATAATTAGTCACAATGATCGACAACAGAATAAGAAGGCAGCACCTCGTGACTTTTAGAACAAATAGCAGAGTCCTTATTCTGTACTAAGTTTAAATTTCAGGATTGTATGTTTAAAATGGTAGTAGCAGCATATGTTTAAAGAAATATATCTCTCCATTCCCCTCGTATTAAAGTTCACTTTTTTTTAATGTGTAAAAAATAGCATTTATGAAATAGATTTCATCCCGATTCCATATACGGTTTCTTTATAAAATCACTTCTATGCAATTTAATGATAAAAAATCGTTTTGTCGCTAAGTGCACTTGACAGTACCACTCCTTTTAAGGACAACACGCACTGTAGTTGCTATCCTATAGGCCAAACATGTATAAATTACGTTGAAAAATAGCTTTCTTTGAGTGTTTCATAGGAAACCCTTATGCAGCCGGTTAAATGGAAGGTCGTACATTACGACGCATAGCCCAAAAACTATTCGGTCTACGAGCTTCATTTTTCGCATGGCGATGTATTAAGAGTGTCTAATGCGAGGAACATTACTGAGAACCCTAAAAAATTCTCATCTTAGCGTTGCCATGAAAACACATATAAATTAAGCCTTTTCAACTCAAAATAGCCCTGTTAGCACTCTTAGCGAAAAAAAAACGATTAGGTCTAACGACTTCATTTGTCGCATTGATTTGTGTTTTGCATGTCTTATGTGGGAAAAAATACTGAAAACCCTGAGAAATATTCTTATCATAACGTGTTATGCAAAAATATAAAAATTGAGGCCTGTCACTCAAAGGATCCTGTTAACACACCTAGTGCAAAAAATATTAGGGCTAACGACTTCATTTTTTGTATGAGGATGTGTTTTAAGTGTCTAATACGAGGGAAATCACTGAGAGCAGTAGGTTAACTGTTCATCGTAGAGTTATTATGCAAAAACTTGATAATCTAGAAATTAAAACTTCAAAGAAAACTGTAGTATTTGGATACGAAATTCAATGGAGGAATTACGAATTTTTTCACTCCTTCATTGGGAGACAATCTTGCCGTCATGATGCAAGGCACAGCCAAATTGCGAATTTTAAGCCTCTAATCATATAGCATACTAAGAAACAGATTCTTCGGATGAGCGAAGTGTGCATTCTTTTAAATAACGTTGTCTAATATCTTGCTGAGATTATCTTCAAGGTACCAGGTTTGAATAACACTTTTCCACATATGTTTGGGAGCATCTTTGAGGCTTGGCTGACACTTGATCTCAAAACACATAGGTACATAGACACGTAGAATACATTTGACTATAAGTCTTAATTTGAAAAATGGATGTTTTGTCGCGACATACCATCGAAAATATGAACTGGCGAGTATAAGCCATCTGGCATGAGATAAGTTCCCAGGACTTATTTAAGCAAGTTCTTCAGAAAACTTTCCTGTGCTAACAGATCTCCATATGTACGTATGAACGTTCGATGGCATCAAAGTAAAGTACGGGACGCTTCTCACAAAATTATAGACTTATCAATTTGTCCTGAGAATTCGTTTGGTCCACTATTTTTACCATGAAGTTCTAGGAACACGTGTTTCTGTGATAGCTCGTTTCCGTGAATCTCACAAAGAACCCATTGTAATGATTTTCCTAGGGTTACTTCTAGCCCTCGAATGATGCCCGAGTGCTTGCCTTTATTTGTAGGAAAAGCATCACATCACATACACTCTAAACTTGAGAGGCCATTTACTTTTTCATTGAAAAATTCTAACATGTCATTTGAAACACTTTCAGCAGACGTAGATTTCGATGATACATGTCCGAAATACGAACTTCCCTAGTATTCAGAAAGAAGAAGAAGGAAATGGTAAGACCGTGGTGAAATAAAGAATGTAAAAAGAGGAAAAGGGAGGTGAAAGGAAGTAAAAAGTGGAAAGAAGGAACTGCGAAAAGAGAGGAGTACGAGGTGTGTTCAAAAAATAAGGTGACTTTATGGTTTTCTCAAAAAATATTCATTTATTCCTCAATATTTATATTGTCCCCTTCAAAGTAATCCCCCTCAGATATAATACACTTGTGCCAACGATTTTTTCAATCATCGAAGCACTTCTGATAATCCTTTTGTGGTATAGCCTTGAGTTCTCTCAGCGAGGCAGTTTTTATCTCCTCAATCGTTGAAAATCGATGTCCTTTCATGGGTCTCTTTAGTTTTGGGAAAAGAAAAAAGTCACTGGGGGCCAAATCCGGTGAATATAGAGGCTGAGGCATGACTGTGGTGCTGTTTTTGGTCAGAAAATCTTTCACAAGCAACGATGAATGAGCAGGTGCATTATCGTAATGCAAAAGCCACGAATAGTTTTTCCAAAGTTCCGGACGTTTTTTGCGTATCGCCTCTCGCAAACGGCGCATAACTTGGAGGTAATACCCCTTATTGACCGTACGACCTTGTGGTAAGAATTTCTGATGCACTACGCCACGGTAATCAAAGAAGCCAGTGAGCAAAACTTCACATTTGACCGAACTTGACGTGCTTTTTTCGGTCTAGGAGACTCAGGATGCTTCCACTGTGACTATTGGGCTTTAGTTTCGACGTCATAACCATATACCCACGATTCATCACCAGTTAAAACCCTTTTGAGAAAATCAGGATCATTATTGACTTCATTCAACATCTCCTGAGCGATGGTCATGCGATGGATCTTTTAATCAAAATTAAGCAGTTTTGGAACAAATTTCGCTGACACATGTCTCATGCCCAAAACGTCCGAAAAGATAGCATGGCATGAGCTAACCTATATGCCAACATCTTCAGCAACTTCTCTGATGGTAATTTGGCGATTTTTCAAAACCATTTCTTCCACTGCTTGAACGTTTTCATCTGTTGACGTGTCGGGACGTCCAGGGCGAGGTTCGTCTTCGACATCCTATCGGCCTTCTTAGAATAGCTTGTACCACTTATAGACATTTTTCTTACTCAGAGTAGACTCACCGTATGCAACTGTCAACATTTCAAGAGTTTTAGAGCACTGGATTCTATTTCTCACAAAATAATTTAATGCAAACTCTTTGCTCCATTTTTTTCAAAAGAAGAAAATCGCCGATTGGATTTTTTGTTGATTTCAAAGGCTGGATCCATCGGTGGGTAGGGGAAGGTTATAGGAGGCGATATAGAAGCGAGAATTGAATAGAGGTCTGGTCAAGAGAGTAAGGGAGGTATATAAAGATACGAAAAATAGGGTGAGACGAGGGGACGGAATTTTTTAGCGTTTCTGGATGGATATGGGGTTAAAGCAAGGCTGTTCGCTTAGCTCAACGCTTTTGGCGGTTTTAATAGCGGGCATAGGAAGTCAGCTAGCAGCCAGAGTAGTAGCAGAAGTTAGGGTAAGAGGGGTTAGAGCATGAACACTTGCACATGCAGATGACATAGTGCTGCTAGCAGAGACCTTAACAGAGATAATAAAGTAGTTCAGAAGATACACGGATAAGGGTAGGTTAGAGCTGAATGTGGAAAGGTCTAAGGTTATGGTGTTCAGGAAAGGATGTGAAAGGGATAGGCAGGGGATTAGAATTGGATGGGAATGCCGGTGCAGGAGGTGAAAGAGTTTGTGTACCTGGGATTCCTGTTTCAGAGGAATGGGGGAGTAGATTGTCATATAAAAGAGAGAGCGCGAGAAGGGCAAATATAGTGATGAGGCAGGTGTCAGGGCTAGCAAAGAAGTTGTTCGCAATTGATTTTGGAATTTTATGGATTGGAGGTGTGTGGATGGACATAAAGAGAGGAGATAAACAGGATACTAGAAAAGTGAGTAAAGTGGATACTAGGGTTGGCAAGGAATACACCTAATTACATTATCAAGAGGGAGATGGGGAGAATAAGTTTTTCAATTACAACGTTACATCAAGCTTGTAAATATGAGAAAGGAGTGAAATATGCATCGACGTATTGTTGCGTGAAAGGGGGGACAAAAGGGCAGTGGCATGGGTGAAGAAGGTGTTGGGTAAGATGGAGAAAAAGAGAAGAAAGAAAGAAGAGAAAGGAATATTAAATATTGTAAATAGGAAAGGAAATAGGTGTAGGAAAATTGAAAATATTGTTAATAGTAGATAAAATGAGGTATTATCCGAGGAGACAGAGTTTTGGCAAGGCAAGGCTATAAGCCCTAGCGGTCGTAGAGATAAGGTGTCAATGGAGGTTACTTTTTAAGAGTTTCAAGAAAATTTTGTAAAAAAAATACTGTTACTACCGCGTTCGAAATAATTGTGAAATTTGTGCACAACTCAAATGTTATCAATAAGATTCAATAAGCTACGATTAATGTTTTAAAAAGGTACTTTAAATATTTTCGGGACTCATGAAGGAATTGAGCGAAGGCAGTATATTGGTAAGTCTCTCATGTCTTGCAAGAAATACGATAACTGCTGAAAAGTTAGATTGGAAAAGTGTACCAATAGCAAGACATGGGAAAAAAAACAACCAACTGTGGGATGACAGCTGAAACCTCGATAAGTCGATATGCTGCGAAAATATACTGCCAGCAATAGCCGCATTTGCATGCTGCTGCCACCTGTCTTTGTGGGCATTTAAAATTTGAATAAAAATGAAATTTGTGATTTTCAATTTTTCTTGTTTATTCAAGAGTCCGTATGATTGACGAATGCAATACTATCACTGTCATTCAAATAAATAATTAATTTCTTCTTGAATCATAAACTTTGTCTAGAAAGAGGAAAAGTATATAAGGGACAAGATAGACAATAATTTTTGAAATTTCCTTCAAATTGTTTATTAAATTAATCACAAACCTTCTATTGACGTAAATCATAATAATTAAATAATTCATTATTATATCATATATAATTATAGACTTGCCATTTTATATTAGGATGGTCCAAAAACACTTTTTAATAGAGAGCGACGGTACCACCATATGATTAAGTTTCACGGAAAAATTACTTTTTGGAGTTTTTGGAATCATTTCTCAGGGTCTGGGAAAAAGTGACAAGATAATAAAGAGTCTTGCTGAGAATTAGCAACCGAAGAATTCCATGTAACAGACATATGGGTTTGACACCACCAACATACCCCCACGGTGCCTTGAAAACTGCCCTTAAAACTAAAAGTGTCAATTCGTCATGAAATTGACCTTTTGAGCACTTTAATTTGTTTTTTTTTCACTCAAAATTATATTAATTTGTCTAGTGGATTATTTATCAACGTTAGTTACAATTTCTTTAATTACTTAAACAAATTCCATTTTTTCATGAAATAGTTTTTTCTAAAAAAAATCGTCGAACTGGCAGTTGAGATAATTAAAAATCAAATAACCAAAGCTGATAAATATTCCACTAGAGATACAGTAATAATTTTTATTTAAAAAAAACTGACGGTAAAAAAATCATTTAAACCAATGGAGTTTGGACAATAAAAAATTAATCAGCCAATTTAAATAAATATAACAATAAACAAATAGTAATCATTTTTAATGAAAAAAAATGTCTACAGAATTATTTTAATTTCTGTACCACCCTATTGTATATATTTATTGTATTGTAACGTAAAAGAAAAATAGGGAAATCTCAAATTACGTAGAATCGTAGAAATAAGATAAGTATTAAAAAAACTATTTTCGCATTAAGGTGCAACAATGTTTTCGAGAAGAAATTAATTATTTATTTTAATCACAGTGATATTATTGCATTCGCCAATCATTCCGACTCTTCAATGAAAAAAGAAAAAATGTATTTAATGCTTTCGCGATGATTCATTATAATAAAAAGGAGGTATTTCGGGTTTTAATCGTGTGCAAAACTACGAATTCTTGCTGACAAACGTTAATAGTGCAGTTCAATTCTTAGGGCTAACCCCAAACTGTGGTTTGAGATATATAATTAAAAATTTGTCACAAGGACAACAGCAGGATTTCGCCGGGAGCGGGTGCTAATCTGGAAAATTGCACCCGCTTCCAGCGAAATCGCGGTGAAATTTCAGCTACAACCACGTCTCACGACCGTGAGATAGGAGGTTACAGTCTGTAAAGGAATGAATACGACGATCCAGCAAAAGCCTCGTGCACCCTAAGAACACGGAGCGACACAAGGACAACCGCCTTCTGCATTTTTCCCGCAAGTGTTCCAGCATATTGTTGACATGCAGGGATGCTTTTTAGGCCATTAGCAAGTGAAAGCTTGGCACCTCCAAGAGCACCGATAAGGACGATCAATTTAATAGAATATTCCGGGTACAATCGTTGCAACTCCCTTATAAGGTCTCGATACCTCTCTTTCTTTTCATTCTTCTTGGTTAAGATGTTTTTGTCAGCTGGTGCAAAAAATTCGATAACGAACATGGTTCGGTTCTCGATGTCAAGAAGAACCATGTCAGGCCCCAATTTCAATTTCAATTTCCCTAGGAGCATTTAGAGGACCAATATTAAGGTTAATGCCGTAGGAGTGACGGAGATGGTAATAAAGCACTCTTAGTGCCGCATTGTGCCTTTGAATGTAGGTCGTTCCCGCGTGAGTTGGACAACTAGATAGTATGTGAGCTAAATGCTCGGGGTGTGCATGGCACGCCCTGCAGCTATCATCGGGAATGTCTTGACCCAAAATGTGGCGACAGTATGTTAAGGTGGAAATGACACTGTCTTGGCATGCAAAAATGAAACCCTCCGTACCAGACTTCAATCCGGGCGATTAAAGGAAAGCAAACGTTAGCTCACAAGACATTGACTGATCCTTCACATTTCTGTGGAAGATACCGTGCAGCCTCTTATCGAGTAGCTGTTCACAAAAGTTTTTCTCTTATGCTTTCTTAATCCGGGCTTTCAGGAGTGAGCACTCGAGATAGATAAGATTTGATGCATTTTGCTCGCCCCTAATACTGAAGTCAAATCCGAGTGCTTCAGCGGCCTCCTCCGCTGCTTTGTACAGAAACGCTCCTTTGCCCACTTCTTCGTGATTCCTGACCATTTAAAGAAAAGGGTCTCTTCCATTTGCAACTCTATGTGCTGTACCCAGAATAATCCTATTGTGAAGACATTCAAGACTCAATATTCCGCGACCCCCTTGACGGCGTGAGATGTTAAGTCGCGGAACGGAAGACTTAAGATGTATGCTTTTGTTCATGTGCATAACCTTTCTTGTCCCGATATCAAGAGATCTGAGCTGGTTCTTCGTCCATGGAGCTACTCCAAATGAATAAAGTAGTACTGGGACCAAATCTGTCAGATGAGACGTTTGTATCTGCTTCGGAGAGTATCCTTTATAAATGTCACATCCTGAATGCGGCTCTGTGGCACGCCCAGGTATGTATAAGTCTCTCCAGCGCAAAGGTGTCGTATGGCGCTTCTATCAACGAGCTCAGGATCTTCAGGGATGCCATTAAGTTTTCCTCACTTCAAATAAACCTTGGCGCATTTGTCTAACCCTAATTCCATTTCAATTTCCTTAGTATATCGTTCGACAATCCCCAGAGCTAGAAGCAATTGCTCTCTGTTTTTAGCATAGATCTTAAGATCGTCCATGTAAAATACATGAGTGACCTTGTACTTTCGATCTGCAGGTTTGCCGCACAAGTACCCGTCGGAATGGCGTAATGCTAGAGATACTGGCAATAATGTAGGCCAAAAGAGGAGTGGGCTCATGGTGTCGCCCTGAAAGACACCTCTCCGAAAGGTGACCTTGTGAGTTGTCACACGATATTTTTTCCAGATGAGAGAGTAAAACTGGTTTTCCAAAGCGGCATCAATCTCTCTATGCACCCAACTATTTGTGGATGAACCTTCAAGATTTCCAAAAGACAGATGATAAGTCTATGGAATGTCGAATCGAAAGCTTTCCGATAATCAATCCAGGCCATCGATAGGTCACGCTGGTAGAATGCTGCA